>NC_080377.1:61912943-62240953 GCF_014773155.1 Arachis stenosperma | reverse complement strand
GCCTGGACTCCTGGGATAAGCTGGTCACGGCTTTCTTGGATAAATTCTTTCCTCCTCAAAAGCTGAGCAAGCTTAGAGTGGATGTTCAGACCTTTAAACAAAAAGATGGTGAATCCTCTATGAAGCTTGGGAAAGATACAAGCAGTTAACCAAAAGGTGTCCATCTGACATGTTTTCAGAATGGACCATATTAGATATATTCTATTATGGTCTATCTGAGTTTTCGAAAATGTCATTGGACCATTTTGCAGGTGGATCTATTCACCTAAAGAAAACGCCTGAAGAGGCTCAAGAACTCATTGACATGGTTGCAAATAACCAATTCATGTACACTTCTGAGAGGAATTTCGTGAATAATGGGACACCTCAGAGGAAGGGAGTTCTTGAAATTGATGCTCTGAATGCCATATTGGCTCAGAACAAAGTGTTGATTCAGCAAGTCAACATGATCTCTCAAAGTCTGAATGGATGGAAAAATGCATCTAACAGTACTAAAGAGGCAGCTTCTGAAAAAGCTTATGATCCTGAGAACCCTGCAATAGCATAGGTAAATTACATGGGTGAACCTTATGGAAACACCTATAATTCATCATGGAGAAATCATCCAAATTTCTCATGGAAGGATTAACAAAAGCCTCAACAAGGCTTTAACAATAGTGGACGCAATAGGCTGAGCAATAGCAAGCCTTTTCCATCATCTTCTCAGCAACAGACAGAGAATTCTGAACAAAACACTTCTAATTTAGCCAATTTAGTCTCTGATCTGTCAAAGGCCACTTTCAGTTTCATGAGTGAAACAAGATCTTCCATCAGAAATCTGGAGGCACAAGTGGGCCAGCTGAGTAAGAAAGTCATTGAAACTCCTCCCAGTATTCTCCCAAGCAATATAGAAGAGAATCCAAAAGGAGAGTGCAAGGCCATTGATTTAATCAATATGGCCGAATGCACAAGGGAGGAGGAGGACGAAAATCCTAGTGAGGAAGACCTCCTGGGACGTCTCTCAAGCAAGAAGGAGTTTCCTATTAAGGATCCAAAGGAATCTGAGGCTCATATAGAGACCATAGAGATTCCATTAAATCTCCTTCTGCCATTCATGAGCTCTGAAGACTATTCTTCCTCTGAGGAGGTTGAAGATGTGACTGGAGAGCAAGTTGCTCAATATTTAGGAGCTATCATGAAGCTGAATGCCAAGTTGTTTAGTAATGAGACTTGGAAAAGTGAACCTCCCTTGCTCATTAATGAACTAGATACCTGGATTCAGTAAATTTTACCTCAAAAGAGACAAGATCCTGGCAAGTTCTTAATACCTTGTACCATAGGCACCATGACCTTTGAAAAAGCTCTATGTGATCTGGGGTCAGGGATAAATCTTATGCCACTCTCTGTAATGGAAAAGCTGGGGATCATTGAGGAACAACCTGCCTTGTTCTCATTACAATTGGCAGACAAGTCATTAAGACAAGCTTATGGAATAGTAGAGGACGTGTTAGTAAAGGTTGAAGGCCTTTACATCCCTGCTGATTTCATAATCTTAGACACTAGGAAGGAAGAGGATGAATGCATCATCCTTGGAAGACCTTTCCTAGCTACAGCAGGAGCTGTGATAGATGTCAACAGAGGTAAATTAGTCCTTCAATTGAATGGGGACTACCTTGTGTTTAAGGCACATGGCCATCCCTCTGTGACAAAAGAGAGTAAGCATGAAGAGCTTCTCTCAGTTCAGAGTCAAGAAGAGCCCCCACAGTCAAACTCTAAGTTTGGTGTTGGGAGGCCACAATCAAACTTTAAGTTTGGTGTTAAGACCCCATGTCCAAACTCTAAGTTTGGTGTTTGGACTATACAACATTGACCTGATCACCTGTGAGGCTCCATGAGAGCTCACTGTCAAGCTAATGACATTAAAAGAGCGCTTGTTAGGAGGCAACCCAATTTTATTTATCTAATTTTTATTCTATTTTATTTTATTGTTATTTTGTGTTTTATTAGGTACATGATCATGTGGAGTCACAAAAAAATATAAAAATTAAAAACAGAATCAAAAACAGCAGAAGAAAAATCACACCCTGGAGGGAGGACAGACTGGCGTTCAACGCCAGTAAGGAGCATCTGGCTGGTATTCAACGCCAGAACAGAGCATGAATCTGGCGCTGAACACCAGAAACAAGCAACATTTTGGCGTTTGAACGCCAGGAATGTGCCTTGTGGAAAGCTGGCGCTGAACGCCAGTAACAAGCATGGAACTGGCGTTCAACGCCAGAAACATGCTACACATGGGCGTTGAACGCCCAGAACATGCATCACCTCGGCGTTTAAACGCCAGAATGGTGTGCAAAGGCATTTTACATGCCTAATTGGTGCAGGGATGTAAATCCTTGACACCTCAGGATCTGTGGACCCCACAGGATCATCTCAGGATCTGTGGACCTCACAGGATCCCCACCTACCTCGCCCTCTCTCTCTCCATTCATGGTCATCCCTTCTGTTTTCCATTCACCACTCACATCCACTCACATCCATCCACTCTTCCCCATACACCCTACCTACCTTCAAAATTCAAAATCTCTTTCCCACCCAATCCCACCCATATAGCCGAATACACACATCCCTCCATCTCCTCCATATCTTCTTCTTATTCTTCATCTTTTCTTTCTTCTCTTGCTTGAGGGTGAGCAATTTTCTAAGTTTGGTGTGGTAAAAGCATAGCCTTTTGTTTTTCCATAACCATTGATGGCACCTAAGGCCAGAGAAACCTCAAATAAAAAAAAGAGAGAGAAAAGGGAAGACAAAAGCTTCCACCTCTGAGTCACGGGAGATGGAAAGACTCATCTAAAGGGTTTATAGCTCAGTAGTAGAATATTTGACTACAAATCAAGAGATCCCTAAGATACCTCAGGGGATAAATTGCCCTCAACACAATTATTGAGAGCAACTAAGGATAGGAGCACCAAAATTACTAGGGATCATCCAACAGAAGCAAGGAAGAGACATAAAGGAGCTCAAAGAGCACCATTGGTTCTTCAAGAAGGCGCCACCCTCACTAAGGTGGACTCATTCCTTGTTCTTATTTTTCTGTTTTTCGTTTTTATTTATGTTATATGTTCATCTATGTTTTGTGTCTCTACTTCATGATCATTAGTGTTTAGTAACTATGTCTTAAAGTTATGAAATAATTCCATTAATCCTTCACCTTTCTTGAATGAAAAATGTTTTTAAATCAAAAGAACAAGAAGTACATGAATTTCGAATTTATCCTTGAATTTAGTTCAATTATATTGATGTGGTGACAATACTTTTTGTTTTCTGAATGAATGCTTGAACAGTGCATATTTTTGATCTTGTTGTTTATGAATGTTAAAACTGTTGGCTCTTGAAAGAATGATGAACAAAGAGAAATGTTATTGACAATCTGAAAAATCATGAAAATTGATTCTTGAAGCAAGAAAAAGCAGTGAAAAAGCAAAAAGCTTGCGAAAAAAAAGAGAAGTGGCGGAAAAAAAATTTATAGAAAGAAAAAGAAAAAGCAAGCAGAAAAAGCCAATAGCCCTTAAAACCAAAAGGCAAGGGTAAAATGGATAGGAGGGCCCAAGGAAATAAAATCCAGGCTAAGTGGCTAAACTAAGCTGTCCCTAACCATGTGCTTGTGTCATGCAGGTCCAAGTGAAAAGCTTGAGACTGAGTGGTTAAAGTCGTGATCCAAAGCAAAAGAGTGTGCTTAAGAGCTCTGGACACCACTAACTGGGGACTCTAGCAAAGCTGAGTCACAATCTGAAAAGGTTCACCCAGTCATGTGTCTGTGGCATTTATGTATCTGGTGGTAATACTGGAAAACAAAATGCTTAGGGCCACGGCCAAGACTCATAAGTAGCTGTGTTCAAGAATCAACATGCTTAACTAGGAAAGTCAATAACACTATCCGAAATTCTAAGTTCCTAGAGAAGCCAATCATTCTAAACTTCAAAGGAAAAAGTGAGATGCCAAAACTGTTCAGAAGCAAAAAAGCTACAAGTCCCGCTCATCTAATTAGAATTAATATTCATTGATATTTTGGAATTTATAGTATATTCTCTTCTTTTTATCCTATTTAATTTTCAGTTGCTTGGGGACAAGCAACAATTTAAGTTTGGTGTTGTGATGAGCGGATAATTTATATGCTTTTTGGCATTGTTTTTAGGTAGTTTTTAGTAAGTTCAAGCTACTTTTAGGGATGTTTTCATTAGTTTTTATGTTAAATTCACATTTCTGGACTTTACTATGAGTTTGTGTGTTTCTCTGTAATTTCAGGTAATTTCTGGTTGAAATTGAGGGACTTGAGCAAAACTCTGAAAAAAAGGCTGACAAAAGGACTGCTGATGCTGTTGGAATCTGACCTCCTTACACTCAAAATAGATTTTCGGGAGCTACAGAACTCCAAATGGCGCGCTCTTAACGGCGTTAGAAAGTAGACATCCAGAGATTTCCAGCAATATATAATAGTTCATACTTTATTCGGGAATTAACGACGTAAAGTGGCGCTCAACGCCAAGTACATGTTGCTGTCTGGAGTTAAACGCCAGAAATACGTCACAACCCGGAGTTGAACGCCAGAAACACGCTATAACTCGGCGTTCAACTCCAAAGGAAGCCTCAGCTCGTGGATAGATCAAGCTCAGCCCAAACACATACCAAGTGGGCCCCGGAAGTGAATTTATGCATCAATTACTTACCTCTGTAAACCCTAGTAGCTAGTTTAGTATAAATAAGACTTTTTACTAGTGTATTAGTCGTCTTTTGACCATGTTTCATCTTTGGTCTCAGTTTTGTTTTATTCTTCATCTTAGGAGGCCATTGATCACGTTTTGGGGGGCTGGCCATTCGGCCATGCCTGAACCTTTCACCTATGTATTTTCAACGGTGGAGTTTCTACACACCATAGATTAAGGGTGTGGAGCTCTGCTGTACCTCAAGTTTCAATACAATTACTATTATTTTATATTCAATTCTCTTTTATTCTTATTCCAAGATATACGTTGCACTTCAACTTGATGAATGTGATGATCCGTGACAGTCATCATCATTCTCACCTATGAACGCGCGTGACTGACAACCACTTCCGTTCTACTTTAGGCCGGGCACATATCTCTTAGATTCCCCAACAGAATCTTCGTGGTATAAGCTAGATAGATGGCGGCATTCATGGGAATCCGGAAAGTCTAACCTTGTCTGTGGTATTCCGAGTAGGATTCCGGGAATCCGGAAAGTCTAACCTTGTCTGTGGTATTCTGAGTAGGATTCTGGGACTGAATGACTGTGACGAGCTTCAAACTCCTGAAGGCTGGGCGTTAGTGACAGACGCAAAAGAATCAAGGTATTCTATTTCAACCTGATTGAGAACCGACAGATGATTAGCCGTGCTGTGACAGAGCATAAGACCATTTTCACTGAGAGAATGGGATATAGCCATTGACAACGGTGATGCCCTACATACAGCTTGCCATGGAAAGGAGTAAGAAGGATTTGATGAATGTAATAAGAAAGTAGAGATTCGAGAGGAGCACAACATCTCCATATGCCTATCTGAAATTCCCACCATGGAATTATATGAGTAACTATTTACTATTTTATTTTCTGTTTATTATTTATTTTCGAACTTATCATAAACCATTTAATCTGCCTAACTGAGATTTACAAGGTGACCATAGCTTGCTTCATACCAACAATCTCTGTGGGATCGACCCTTTCTCACGTAAGGTATTACTTGGATGACCCAGTACACTTGCTGGTTAAGTTGAACGGAGTTGTGATCACACGTGCCATTACCAGGGATTATAAAGATCCCAATTCATTATACCATGATCTCTTTGGGGTATTTTTGATAGAACCAATATTTAAATTTCATACAAGTACAAAGAGACCAACTTTTAGGATCACAATTTCGTCCACCAATGTCCTTCTTTTTCAAAGTCTTGTATTTTTCTGAATAAACTTGAGAATCGTTTTGATGCCAGTGCGACTTTTAGGCATAGTAATGCGATGCGTTAGTTCTTTAAGACGTGGTATTTGGATATGGAAGGTGAAGCAATCAGTGTACAATGTTATGAGAAGTTGTAGGAATTTTGTTACTTGCGAAAGAGTTTGTTGGTGTTAGGCTTGTGACTAGTTATGAGGTTGTAAAGTGTTTGATAGAGTTAGGAAGTTGAAGTTTTGAAGTGGATAAGAGATCTGTGAGCGAACGTTTTACCCATTGTGTAAATACTAGCCTGCTTTGTAGCCTTTTGCCACTTTAACTATAGCTTTGCTTTGTGAACACCTATCTTGTATCTTCTGTCTTACACCATATTTTACCCTTATATTTAAATCTTATAGATATTCAGTATTTGAATATATATATATATATATATATATATATATATATATATATGCTAAACTTTCTTACTTATCTAAAAACATTTAGAAAGCAGAATACTAATTCTTTGTATTACCTTATGTGTTTCTTTATTTTCGATGACGAAAATTTTTATAAGGTGGGTGGAATGTAAGACCCAGAAATTTTGAAAAGTTATTATGAACTAATTTTGAATTATATATCTATTTACAGTTTTAGGTTTATAAATCATTTTATTGAAGATAATTAAAGGTAATTTTGATTAATTGAATTTGAAATAAATTAAGTTTTCTTATCCAAACTCTATAATGTCGTATTATTTTCCTATTTACTAATTAAAGTCTTAGAAATTCAATAATAATAATGTTTGGAAATTTAAATTAGAATTTTATCTAATTTTCTAATTATTGAATTAATTCATATATTTAAATTATAAAATTAGTAGTTGTAAAATAATAAGATTTTTATATGATAATATTTGTATAAATAAATACTTTATGTTTTATTAATAAAAATAATTAATTATATTGTATTATATTTTCAATTAGAGTATTTGAGTGAAAATTAAATTACAATTTGATACAACAAATAATATTTTTATTCAATTTTAAGGATTCAATTATGGTGCATGAAATTGTGATCACTACAACTTCGCACAACTAACCAGCAAGTGCACTGGGTCGTCCAAGTAATAAACCTTACGCGAGTAAGGGTCGATCCCACGGAGATTGTTGGTATGAAGCAAGCTATGGTCACCTTGTAAATCTTAGTCAGGCAGACTCAAATGGGTATAGATGATGAATAAAACATAAAGATAAAAATAGAGATACTTATGTAATTCATTGGTAGGAATTTCAGATAAGCGTATGAAGATGCTTTCCCTTCCGTCTCTCTGCTTTCCTACTGTCTTCATCCAATCCTTCTTACTCCTTTCCATGGCAAGCTTATGCAAGGGTTTCACCGTTGTTAGTGGCTACCTCCCATCCTCTCAGTGGAAATGTTCAACGCACCCTGTCACGGCACGGCTATCCATCTGTCGGTTCTCGATCAGGCCGGAATAGAATCCAGTGATTCTTTTGCGTCTGTCACTAACGCCCCGCCTTCAGGAGTTTGAAGCACGTCACAGTCATTCAATCATTGGACAAGTGATATTCACCCAATCTAAGGTAGAACGGAGGTGGTTGTCAGTCACACGTTCATAGGTGAGAATGATGATGAGTGTCACGGATCATCACATTCATCAAGTTGAAGAACAAGTGATATCTTGGACAAAGAACAAGCGGAATTGAATAGAAGAACAATAGTAATTGCATTAATACTCGAGGTACAGCAGAGCTCCACACCTTAATCTATGGTGTGTAGAAACTCCACCGTTGAAAATACATAAGAACAAGGTCTAGGCATGGCCGTGAGGCCAGCCTCCCAAAGAGGGTTCAATCATAAAAACATGATCAAAAGATGTCAAAATACAATAGTAAAAGGTCCTACTTATAGAAAACTAGTAGCCTAAGGTTTACAAAGATGAGTAAATGACATAAAAATCCACTTCCGGGCCCACTTGGTGTGTGCTTGGGCTGAGCATTGAAGCATTTTCGTGTAGAGACTCTTCTTGGAGTTAAACGCCAGCTTTTATGCCAGTTTGGGCGTTTAACTCCCATTTTGGTGCCAGTTCCGGCGTTTAACGCTGGAATTTCTGAAGGTGACTTTGAACGCCGGTTTGGGCCATCAAATCTTGGGCAAAGTATGGACTATCATATATTGTTGGAAAGCCCAGGATGTCTACTTTCCAACGGCGTTGAGAGCGCGCCAATTGGGCTTCTGTAGCTCCAGAAAATTCACTTCGAGTGCAGGGAGGTCAGAATCCAACAGCATCTGCAGTCCTTTTCAATCTCTAAATCAGATTTTTGCTCAGGTCCCTCAATTTCAGCCAGAAAATACCTGAAATCACAGAAAAACACACAAACTCATAGTAAAGTCCAAAAAAGTGAATTTTAACTAAAAACTAATAAAAATATACTAAAAACTAAACCAAATATACCAAAAACATACTAAAAACAATGCCAAAAAGCGTACAAATTATCCGCTCATCACAACACCAAACTTAAATTGTTGCTTGTCCTCAAGCAACTAAAAATCAAATAAGATAAAAAGAAGAGAATATGCAATGAACTCCAAAAACATCCATGAAGATCAGTATTAATTAGATGAGCGGGGCTTTTAGCTTTTTGCCTCTGAACAGTTTTGGCATCTCACTTTATCCTTTGAAATTCAGAATGATTGGCTTCTTTAGAAACTCAGAATCCAGATAGTGTTATTGATTCTCCTAGTTAAGTATGATGATTCTTGAACACAGCTACTTTATGAGTCTTGGCCGTGGCCCAAAGCACTCTGTCTTCCAGTATTACCACCGGATACATACATGCCACAAACACATAATTGGGTGAACCTTTTCAGATTGTGACTCAGCTTTGCTAGAGTCCCCAATTAGAGGTGTCCAGGGTTCTTAAGCACACTCTTTTTGCCTTGGATCACAACTTTATTTCTTTCTTTTTCTTTCTTTTTCTCTTTCTTTTTCGTTTTTTTTTTCGCCTCTTTTTTTTTCGCCTCTTTTTTTTTTGTATTCACTGCTTTTTCTTGCTTCAAGAATCATTTTTATGATTTTTCAGATCCTCAGTAACATGTCTCCTTTTTCATCATTTTTTCAAGAACCAACATTCATGAACCACAAATTCAAAAGACATATGCACTGTTTAAGCATACATTCAGAAAACAAAAATATTGCCACCACATCAAAATAATCAAACTGTTATAAAATTCAAAATTCATGCAATTCTTTCTTTTTTTCAATTAAGAACATTTTTCATTTAAGAAAGGTGATGGATTCATAGGACATTCATAACTTTAAGGCATAGACACTAAGACACTAATGATCATAAGACACAAACATGGACAAACATAAGCATTAATTTTCGAAAAACAGGAAAGTAAAGAACAAGGAAATTAAAGAACGGGTCCACCTTAGTGATGGCGGCTCTTTTTTCCTCTTGAAGATCCTATGGAGTGCTTGAGCTCCTCAATATCTCTTCCTTGTCTTTGTTGCTCCTCTCTCATGATTCTTTGATCTTCTCTAATTTCATGGAGGAGGATGGAATGTTCTTGGTGCTCCACCCTTAGTTGTCCCATGTTGGAACTCAATTCTCCTAGGGAGGTGTTCAGTTGCTCCCAATAGTTTTGTGGAGGAAAGTGCATCCCTTGAGGCATCTCAGGGATCTCATGATGAGAGGGGTCTCATGTTTGCTCCATCCTTTTCTTAGTGATGGGCTTATCCTCATCAATGGGGATGTCTCCCTCTATGTCAACTCCAACTGAATAACAGAGGTGACATATAAGATGAGGAAAGGCTAACCTTGCTAAGGTAGAGGACTTGTCCGCCACCTTATAGAGTTCTTGGGCTATAACCTCATGAACTTCCACTTCTTCTCCAATCATGATGCTATGAATCATGATGGCCCGGTCTAGAGTAACTTCGGACCGGTTGCTAGTGGGAATAATTGAGCGTTGGATAAACTCCAACCATCCTCTAGCCACGGGTTTGAGGTCATGCCTTCTCAATTGAACCGGCTTCCCTCTTGAATCTCTCTTCCATTGGGCGCCCTCTTCACAAATGTCAGTGAGGACTTGGTCCAACCTTTGATCAAAGTTGACCCTTCTAGTGTAAGGATGTTCATCTCCTTGCATCATGGGCAAGTTGAATGCTAACCTTACATTTTCCGGACTAAAATCCAAGTATTTCCCCCGAACCATAGTAAGCCAATTCTTTGGATCCGGGTTCACACTTTGATCATGGTTCTTGGTGATCCATGCATTGGCATAGAACTCTTGAACCATTAAGATTCCGACTTGTTGAATGGGGTTGGTAAGAACTTCCCAACCTCTTCTTCGGATCTCATGTCGGATCTCCGGATATTCACCCTTTTTGAGTGAAAAAGGGACCTCGGGGATCACCTTCTTCAAGGCCACAACTTCATAGAAGTGGTCTTGATGCACCCTTGAGATGAATCTTTCCATCTCCCATGACTCGGAGGTGGAAGCTTTTGCCTTCCCTTTCCTCTTTCTAGAGGTTTCTCCGGCCTTGGATGCCATAAATGGTTATGGAAAAACGAAAAAGCAACGCTTTTACCACACCAAACTTAAAAGGTTTGCTCGTCCTCAAGCAAAAGAAGAAAGAAGAGAGTAGAAGAAGAAGAAATGAGGAAGAAGGGAATGGCTTTTGTGTTCGGCCAAAGAGGGGGAGAAGTGGTGTTTAGGTTGTGTGAAAATGAAGGGGTGAAGAAGGGTATATATAGGGGAGGGGGAAGGGTAAGGTTCGGTCAAGTGAGGGTGGGTTTAGGAGGGAAAGTGGTTTGAATTTGAATGGTGAGGTAGGTGGGGTTTTATGAAGGATGGATGTCAGTGGTGAAGAGAAAGATGAGATTTGATAGGTGAAGGGTTTTTGGGGAAGAGGTGTTGAGGTGATTGGTGAATGGGTGAAGAAGAGAGAGAGTGGTGGGGTTGGTGGTGATCCTGTGGGGTCCACAGATCCTGTGGTGTCAAGGAAAAGTCATCCCTGCACCAAATGGCATGCAAAATCACGTTTTGAGCCAATTCTGGTGTTAAACGCCGGGCTGGTGCCCATTTCTGGCGTTTAACGCCAGGTTCTTGCCCTTTTCTGGCGTTTAACGCCAGTCTGGTGCCCCTTTCTGGCGTTAAACGCCCAGAATGGTGCCAGACTGGGCGTTAAACGCCCACCTGCTAGCCTTACTGGCGTTTAAACGCCAGTAAGTTCTTCCTCCAAGGTGTGCTATTTTTCTTCCTGTTTTTCATTCTGTTTTTGCTTTTTCAATTGATTTTGTGACTTCTCATGATCATCAACCTACAAAAAACATAAAATAACAAAAGAAAATAGATAAAATATAACATTGGGTTGCCTCCCAACAAGCGCTTCTTTAATGTCAGTAGCTTGATAGATGGCTCTCATGGAGCCTCACAAATGATCAAAGCAATATGGGAACCTCCCAACACCAAACTTAGAGTTTGAATGTGGGGGTTCAACACCAAACTTAGAGTTTGGTTGTGGCCTCCCAACACCAAACTTAGAGTTTGACTGTGGGGGCTCTGTTTGACTCTGATTTGAGAGAAGCTCTTCATGCTTCCTCTCCATGGTGACAGAGGGATATCCTTGAGCCTTAAACACAAAGGATTCTTCATTCACATGAATGATCAGTTCACCTCTATCAACATCAATCACAGCCTTTGCTGTGGCTAGGAAGGGTCTGCCAAGGATGATGGTTTCATCCATGCACTTCCCAGTCTCTAGGACTATGAAATCAGCAGGGATGTAATGGTTTTCAATCTTCACCAAAACATCCTCTACAAGTCCATGAGCTTGTTTTCTTGAGTTGTCTGCCATCTCTAATGAGATTCTTGCAGCTTGCACCTCAAAGATCCCTAGCTTCTCCATTACAGAGAGAGGCATGAGGTTTACACTTGACCCTAAGTCACACAGAGCCTTCTTGAAGGTCATGGTGCCTATGGTACAAGGTATTGAAAACTTCCCAGGATCTTGTCTCTTTTGAGGTAATTTCTGCCTAGACAAGTCATCCAGTTCTTTGGTGAGCAAAGGAGGTTCATTCTCCCAAGTCTCATTTCCAAATAACTTGTCATTTAGCTTCATGATTGCTCCAAGGTATTTAGCAACTTGCTCTTCAGTGACATACTCATCCTCTTCAGAGGAAGAATACTCATCAGAGCTCATGAAAGGCAGAAGTAAGTCCAATGGAATCTCTATGTTCTCATTTTGAGCCTCAGATTCCCATGGTTCCTCATTAGGGAACTCATTGGAGGTTAGTGCACGCCCATTGAGGTCTTCCTCAATGGCGTTCACTTCCTCTCCTTCCTCTCCAAATTCGGCCATGTTGATGGCCTTGCACTCTCCTTTTGGATTTTCTTCTGTATTGCTTGGGAGAGTACTAGGAGGGAGTTCAGTAACTTTCTTGCTCAGCTGTCCCACTTGTGCCTCCAAATTCCTAATGGAGGACCTTGTTTTAGTCATGAAACTTTGAGCGGTTTTGATTAGATCAGAGACCATGGTTGCTAAGTCAGAGGGGTTCTGCTTAGAATTCTCTGTCTGTTGCTGAGAAGATGATGGAAAAGGCTTGCCATTGCTAAACCTGTTTCTTCCACCATTATTGTTGTTGAAACCTTGTTGAGGTCTCTGTTGATCCTTCCATGAGAAATTTGGATGATTTCTCCATGAAGAATTATAGGTGTTTCCATAGGGTTCTCCTAGGTAATTCACCTCTTCCATTGAAGGGTTCTCAGGATCATAGGCTTCTTCTTCAGATGAAGCATCCTTAGTACTGCTTGGTGCATTTTGCATTCCAGACAGACTTTGAGAAATCAAATTGACTTGTTGAGTCAATATCTTGTTCTGAGCCAGAATGGCATTCAGAGTATCAATCTCAAGAACTCCTTTCTTCTGATTTGTCCCATTGTTCACAGGATTCCTTTCAGAAGTGTACATGAATTGGTTATTTGCAACCATTTCAATTAGCTCTTGAGCTTCTGCAGGCGTCTTCTTCAAATGAAGAGATCCTCCAGCAGAGCTATCCAAAGACATCTTGGACAGTTTAGAGAGACCATCATAGAAAATACCTATGATGCTCCATTCAGAAAGCATGTCAGAAGGACATTTTCTGATCAATTGTTTGTATCTTTCCCAAGCTTCATAGAGGGATTCTCCATCCTTCTGTCTGAAGGTTTGGACCTCCACTCTAAGCTTACTCAATTTTTGAGGTGGAAAGAACTTTGCCAAGAAGGCATTGACTAGCTTTTCCCATGAGTCCAGGCTTTCTTTAGGTTGTGAGTCCAACTATGTCCTAGCTCTGTCTCTTACAGCAAAAGGGAATAGCATAAGTCTGTAGACCTCAGGGTCAACCCCATTAGTCTTGACAGTGTCACAGATTTACAAGAATTCAGCTAAGAACTGATGGGGATCTTCCAATGGAAGTCCATGGAACTTGCAATTCTGTTGCATTAGAGAAACTAATTGAGGCTTAAGCTCAAAGTTGTTTGCTCCAATGGCAGGGATAGAGATGCTTCTCCCATAGAAGTCGGGAGTAGGTGCAGTAAAGTCACCCAGCACCTTCCTTGCATTGTTTGCATTGTTGTTGTTTTCGGCTGCCATGGGTTCTTCTTTTTTGAAGATTTCTGTTAGGTCCTCTACAGAGAGTTGTGCTTTAGCTTCTCTTAGCTTTCGCTTCAAGGTCCTTTCAGGTTCAGGGTCAGCTTCAACAAGAATGCCTTTGTCCTTGTTCCTGCTCATATGAAAGAGAAGAGAACAAGAAAATGTGGAATCCTCTATGTCACAGTATAGAGATTCCTTGAGGTGTCAGAGAAGAAGAAAAATAGAAGAAAGAGGTAGAAGAATTCGAACTTAATCAGATAGAGTTCGAATTGTGCATTGAGAAGGAGTGGTACTCCATAAATAGAAGGATGTGGGAAAAGGGGAAGAAATTTTCGAAAATTAATTAAAAAGATTTTAAAAACATTTTGAAAAACTTTAATTTGATTTTCAAAAACCAAGAGTGAGAAAAAGATCAAGTAATTTTTTTGAAATTAGTAATTAAAAAGATATGATTGAGAATTGTTTTGAAAAAGATGTGATTAAAAAGATTTGATTGAAAAGTTATGGTTTTAAAAAGATATGATTGAAAAACAATTTTAAAAAGATTTGATTTTAAAAATTAATGACTTGCCTAACAAGAAAAGATATGATTCAAACATTAAACCTTTCTCAACAGAAAAGGCAACACACTTGAAATGTTCAATCAAATCATTAATTGTTAGCAAGTATCTTTGAAAAAGGAAAGAAATTGATTTTGAAAACATTTGATTGAAAAGATATGATTTGAAAAAGATTTGATTTTGAAAAACTTTGAAAACTTGAAAAAAAATTGATTTGAAAAACAAAATCCTCCCCCTTGTGCCATCCTGGCGTTAAACGCCCAGAATGGTGCACATTCTGGCGTTTAACGCCCAATGCACTACCTTTTTGGGCATTAAACGCCCAACCAGGCATCCTGGCTGGCGTTTAAATGCCAGTCTGTCCTTCTTCACTGGGCGTTTTGAACGCCCAGCTTTTTCTGTGTAATTCCTCTGCTGCATGTTCGGAATCTTCAGTTCCCTGTACTATTGACTTGAAAATAGAACCAAGATCAAATAAACAATGAATGCAAGACACCAAACTTAAATTTAGACACTAGACTCAAACAAGAAACATAAAATATTTTTTTGGTTTTTTTATGATTTTGAAATTTTTTTTGTGTTTTTTTTCGAAAATTATATGGAAATAGAAAATAAAAGTTTCAAAATTCTTAATTTGGATTCCAGGAATCATTGCAATGCTAGTCTAAGACTCCGGTCCAGGAATTAGACATGGCTTCACAGCCAGCCAAGCTTCCAAAGAAAGCTTCGGTCCAAAACACTAGACATGGCCAATGGCTAGCCAAGCCTTAGCAGATCATTGCTCCAATAGCAAGATTGATAGAGATCAACAAGCTCTTGTGATGATCAGTTGAAACCTCGGTCCAATAAGATTAGACATGGCTTCTCAGCCAGCCAGATTTCAACAGATCATCATGAAACACTAGAATTCATTCTTAAGAACTCTGAAGAAAAATACCTAATCTAAGCAACAAGATGAACCGTCAGTTGTCCATACACGAAACAATCCCCGGCAACGGCGCCAAAAACTTGGTGCACGAAATTGTGATCACTACAACTTCGCACAACTAACCAGCAAGTGCACTGGGTCGTCCAAGTAATAAACCTTACGCGAGTAAGGGTCGATCCCACGGAGATTGTTGGTATGAAGCAAGCTATGGTCACCTTGTAAATCTTAGTCAGGCAGACTCAAATGGGTATAGATGATGAATAAAACATAAAGATAAAGATAGAGATACTTATGTAATTCATTGGTAGGAATTTCAGATAAGCATATGAAGATGCTTTCCCTTCCGTCTCTCTGCTTTCCTACTGTCTTCATCCAATCCTTCTTACTCCTTTCCATGGCAAGCTTATGCAAGGGTTTCACCGTTGTCAGTGGCTACCTCCCATCCTCTCAGTGGAAATGTTCAACGCACCCTGTCACGGCACGGCTATCCATCTGTCGGTTCTCGATCAGGCCGGAATAGAATCCAGTGATTCTTTTGCGTCTGTCACTAACGCCCCGCCTTCAGGAGTTTGAAGCACGTCACAGTCATTCAATCATTGAATCCTACTCAGAATACCACAGACAAGGTTAGACCTTCCGGATTCTCTTGAATGCCGCCATCAGTTCTTGCCTATACCACGAAGACTCTGATCTCACGGAATGGCTGGCTCGGTTGTCAGGCGAGCGCTCGGTTGTCAGGCGATCAACCATGCATCGTGTATCAGGAATCCAAGAGATATTCACCCAATCTAAGGTAGAACGGAGGTGGTTGTCAGTCACACGTTCATAGGTGAGAATGATGATGAGTGTCACGGATCATCACATTCATCAAGTTGAAGAACAAGTGATATCTTGGACAAAGAACAAGCGGAATTGAATAGAAGAACAATAGTAATTGCATTAATACTCGAGGTACAGCAGAGCTCCACACCTTAATCTATGGTGTGTAGAAACTCCACCGTTGAAAATACATAAGAACAAGGTCTAGGCATGGCCGTGAGGCCAGCCTCCCAAAGAGGGTTCAATCATAAAAACATGATCAAAAGATGTCAAAATACAATAGTAAAAGGTCCTACTTATAGAAAACTAGTAGCCTAAGGTTTACAAAGATGAGTAAATGACATAAAAATCCACTTCCGGGCCCACTTGGTGTGTGCTTGGGCTGAGCATTGAAGCATTTTCGTGTAGAGACTCTTCTTGGAGTTAAACGCCAGCTTTTATGCCAGTTTGGGCGTTTAACTCCCATTTTGGTGCCAGTTCCGGCGTTTAACGCTGGAATTTCTAAAGGTGACTTTGAACGCCGGTTTGGGCCATTAAATCTTGGGCAAAGTATGGACTATCATATATTGCTGGAAAGCCCAGGATGTCTACTTTCCAACGCCGTTGAGAGCGCGCCAATTGGACTTCTGTAGCTCCAGAAAACCCACTTCGAGTGCAGGGAGGTTAGAATCCAACAGCATCTGCAGTCCTTTTCAGTCTCTGAATCAGATTTTTGCTCATGTCCCTCAATTTCAGCCAGAAAATACCTGAAATCACAGAAAAACACACAAACTCATAGTAAAGTCCAGAAAAGTGAATTTTAACTAAAAACTAATAAAAATATACTAAAAACTAAACCAAATATACTAAAAACATACTAAAAACAATGCCAAAAAGCGTACAAATTATCCGCTCATCAAATTAGTTTCAAATTAAATCCCAAAATTTCCAATTTCAAATACAAACCCTAACCCTAATTAACACACAATTTTTTCTTTACCCCAAATGAAACCCTAGTTGCTACACTTGTCCTTCCCTTCTCTAAACACAACATAGTAGTAACTTCAAAAAGAAAGAAATGAAGAAAGGTAGAGGAAAACAGGGAAGGGAGATCCGAGGGAGGAGAGTGCCGATAGAGAAGGGAGGAACTCGTGCCATCATAACGGACTGCCACTACCACTGCATCCTACTGATTGCGCCACCGTTGTCGTCCAGGAGGCTGCTGCTTCTGTTCTCCGTCGCCATTCGTCCTTACCACGTCACTGTCATCCTTAAAGTTCGTGAAGTGAGAGACTGACGGAAGAGGGTGGCGCACACGGGAAAGGAAGAAGCTGCCTCTGCACCACCGTAGTTGACGAGCTCAGCCACCTTGCCTTTAACGTTGCCGAGGGTTAGCCGCTGGTGAGAAGGCGCTGTCACCTTACTGGTGGCCATCGCATTTCCCAGTTGTTACTGCCGTCGCTGTGCCGTCGAGAAGGAAGTCATCGGGTCACACACACACACACACACACACACACACACACACACACACACACAGAGAGAGAGAGAGAGAGAGAGAGAGAGAGAGAGAGCACGGGGAGCAGAGGAGAGAGAGGGGAGACCCGCGTCCAGCCACCACCGCTTCTGCCGCCCGAGACCCATTGCCGTTGCATGTTAGTTTCAGTTGCCGTCACCGGAGTCCAGTCACTGCTACCGCGTGAGGTGGCTACCGGGGATGCCGTCGAACTGATTCGGAGACCGCCACTGCTTCGTTTTGTATTACAATGAGTATTTACATTTTAAAAACCTCCGCATTAGTGTCTTGTTACATGTATTAAATTCTTTGCGATATTCATGTGTTAGGAATTAATAAGCGAGGTTTGTATGTGGTGTTTGAGGCTGTTTCTACTATTGAGAAAGCTAGCAGAGCTGAGATTTTGGTTGCCGTCGATTTGTGCCGAGACGAAAGTAATTCTGTGAGGCGTTTAGGTTATGGTTTTGACTTATCGAGGTAGGGACTTTTTCTAGAAACTAATTTATTTTAAATTGGAATTGTTATAAATTGATATGATGTGCAAAATGCATTTTTGATGATTATATAAGTCTTATGAATTGTCTGATTTGTCTTGGATGAATATGGTTGTGTGTTTGATTGAAATATTATCTGATTTTGTTAAATTGGAGATTTCCAATTGGTTTGATTTGAAATGATTTTAATATTTGAAAGTCTGAGTTTTGTTTTATTGGAAATTGATTTGGTATTGAATTCGTTGGAAAGGGTTGAGGATTGGTTTGGTTGGGACCCGAAAAGGGTGGCAAAGTCCTCGGCGGCGTCAAAGGCGAGGCGGCTAAGCTCGTCAACTATGGCGGCGCAGAGGCAGCTTCTTCCTCTCTCGTGCACGCCACCCTCTTCCGCCAGTCTCTCTCTTTATGAACTTCAAGGACGACGGCGACGTGGTGAGGATGAACGGCGACGATGAAGAACTGAAGATTGATGGTTTAGAGGTTATAGTAAACTCTCGTTGTAAGTATAGTTACTAAACCAAGCAATCAACCTTTCTCACAAACGTTTTGGTTGTCACAAGTAACAAACCCCTAAATAAATTGATAACCGAAGTATTTAAACCTCGGGCCGTCTTCTCAAGGAATTGCAGGGAAGTATGAATTATTATTGGTTATGCAAAACAGTGTTTTTGGGGGTTGAAAAGGTTTTGAACAAGAGAAAGGGATTGCAGGGAATTAATAGATTAATAACTAATAAAACTCTTGGCAAAGTATGAAAACTAGAGGTCCTATCCTTGTTATCCTTATCAATTGTGATGAGAATTGGATTTTTCTCCCACTATGTTAACATCTAACTATGAAGGTAAGTTAAGTGGATGAATAGATTCAAATCCTCAAATTCCAGTCTTTCCTTGGGAAAAGTTAGAATTATTGGATCTCGAATTAATTCTTGAAGAATTCCAATTTTCAGTCAACAATGAGTTTGACAACTCAAGAGTTACCAATTAATCAACCAAAGCCAAAAGGGAATAAAATCTAAATTAAATTAAAAGCATCAATAACATAAATAGAAGAAGGCAATCAAACTACATTTAAACATAAATTCAAATTTAGCATGAAAGAGTTCATAAATTAAATTGGAAAAATAAATAAAAGGAATAATAAACTTGGAACTCAGAAGATGAAATCCTAATCCTAATGTAAATCCTAATCTAATCATAATCCTAAGAGAGAGGAAAGAACCTCTCTCTCTAAAAACTACATCTAAAACCTAAAATTGTGAGTTATGAAAAGCATGATGAGTCTCTGCATGTTTCCTGACTTTAATCTGTGTTTCTGGGCCGAAAACTGGGTTGAAATCCGGCCCAGAATCTCTGCCAGTGACTTTTGTAATTCTGCAGATCGCGCACATCACGCGGACGCGTCATTCGGCGTTTTTCTTTTCCATGCGGGCGCGTCGTCCATGCCTCTGCGTCGCTTCTGCTTTTCCAATCCGCGCGTCCGCGTCACTCATGCGGCCGCGTCACTGTGAATTCCTTTCCTCCGCGCGGTCGCGTCGCTGACGCGTACGCGTCACTTCTCGCTGGTCATCTCCTCAATTTCTTGTGTTCCTTCCATTTTTGCAAGCTTCTTCCCAATCTTTCACTCATTCATGCCCTATAAAGCCTGAAACACTTAACACACAGATCAAGGCATCGAATGGTAATAAGAGAGGATTAAGATTAGCTAAATTAAGACCAAAGAAGCATGTTTTCAATCATGTAATAATTTTAGGAAGGAAATATAAATGCATGCTAATTATATGAATAAGTGGGTAAAGACCATGATAAAACCACACAATTAAACACATTGTAAACCATAAAATAGTGGTTTATCAACCTCCCCACACTTAAACATTAGCATGTCCTCATGCTAAACTCAAGGAGACCAAATAAATGAGTAGGGAAACGCAAGACTTATGCAATACAACCTCTGAATGTGAATGCAACTACATGCAAAGATGATTCTACCTACTTGGTGAAAAAGTAAATAAATCTTTCAAGAACAAATATGAACTGGATTTCATTAATTCAAATCACAAAATACAATATGAATAACTTGTAAGAAGAAGATAGCTCATGAAAGCAGGGAACATAGAATTGAGCGCTGAACCCTTACTGGTAGTGTATATCACTCTAACTCTCAAGTGTCTAGGGTCAATCACTCTACTCTTCCCTAGTCATGCTTTCTAAACTTTGTTCTTCATCTAACCAATCAACAAATATTTAGCATATCAATGCAAACATCATGAGGTCTTTTAGGGTTGTAATGGGGCTGGGGTAAAGGTAAGGATATATGTATGGCCAAGTGAGCCTTATAAAGTGAATCCTTGATTAGTCTAAAATCTCACCTAACATACATTTAATATAAATTAAAATGCTTTACCTAGCTACCAAAATTTTTCCCACTTTTGTATTACATGCTCATGTATCAAACTTATTTTTGAATTTTGTCCCATGTGCATTGATTCTTTTTATTTTGCATTTGGGGTATATATTTTTTTCTTTTTGTATCCCCTTATTTAATTAAAATTTATTTATTTATTTATTATTTTTTTCAATGCACATAGTGTATATATATATATATATATATATATATATATATATATATATATATATATAATTTTTTTTATTTTGATTTTACATGAGTATGCTTCCCAAACCTTGAAATAACTTGTTCAATTTAATTCCATACTTTTTCCTATCATCCCATGTTCCTATAAAATTTTTCACACTTAAATTATACACAATTTCTATCTTAAGCTAACCAAAGATTCACTTGGGATTTTTAATTTATTTTTCTGCTTAAGGCTAGTAATGTGATTATAGAACAAGAGGGGATTAAAAGCTCAAGGGGCTAACAAAGGTGATGTAAAAAGGTAGGCTTATTTGGGATAAGTGAGTTAATAATCAAGTATGACCTCAATCATATGCAAGCATGTAAATACACTAAATATTGGACATATAGAATGGAACAAAGCAAATATTGCAATTCTAGAGAAGAAAACACACAAGAATAAAATATCATGGTTAAATAATGTAACCTTATAAATAAGCTCAAAATCTCACGGGTTGTGTGTTCTTTGGCTCAAAAACCATGTTCCAAATACAACTTCAAACAAATTTAACAAAAAATTTTCAATTTAAATTAGTGAAATACTATAAAAATTTCTTGAAAAAGAAAATATTACTTCAACCAAGTGGTAAAATATGCACAAAAAAATAAACATGCAATCAAACATGCAAATGCAACAATGAAAAACAAGAAAATTGGTGTTGAGAAGGGACTAACTAACCCATGGAGATCGGTATCGACCTCCCCACACTTAAAGGTTGCACCGTCCTCGGTGCATGCAAAGATGTGCAGGTGGATGGGGGTTGTGGTTCTTCAGCTGGTGCTCTTTTTGTTCCTTTTCTTGCTGGTGGTTTGGGAGTAGCTTTCTCTCTTTACCTTTCTTGGTGGCCATCCTGAAAGGAGAAAAGGAAAGTAACAAGTAAAGCTAGGGGTTCCAGCAAGGAAGAGAACGGGAAAGGTGGTAATCAATGCACAGTAAAGAAGAATGACGTTAACACATGGTCATGACTACATGTGAAAAGTCATCAATGGAAATATAGCAAGTGCATGTAATAACAATTAAATGCAAGATGTTTATAGGCATGCTGGCAAAGACATGAGTAGCATAGATCAAGCATTCAATGTCCAAGTTAGATTACCAAGTCTTTCAAACTAACAATATGTTTATAATGACAATTATAAATAATTAATAAAATATAAAAAGGGTTTTGTGAAAAACAGGCATGAAAGTAGGATAACAGAAAAGTAGTGCGTGTTGCCATACGGGCTTTTTCACAAACACATAGCATGCATGGTAAATAAGTTATTGAAAGTGTTAAATTGAACATGCAAGAAACCCTATAAAAATAATATATAATTGTCAAACAGTTCTTTGAATAACCCACAAGCAAAATAAATAAATTTCTAACACCAATGAAAATAATACAATGAATGAAACTATGCAAATAAATTAAATGGAAGTGAAGAGGGAGGAGAAGAAGAAAGTAAGAAAAGGAAGAAGAAAGAAGAAAAGAAATAAGAAAGGAAGAAAAGAATTAGATATAGGGAAGAAAAGATAAGATATTTGGCTGCTTTGGAAAAGTTGTGCGGCGCAAGCGACGCGGACGCGTGGGGGACGCGGTCGCATGACTTGCGCTTAAATTAATCGACGCGGTCGCGTCGGTCACGCGGACGCGTGACTCAGGTTATGCTACTGGCGCGAGGGCAGCCTCGCACTCACACAACTCTCTGTTCGAATTTTTATTTTTGCCAAATTTTGGGTGACACGAACGCGTGGGTGATGCGTTTGCGTGAGTGGCCATTCGAAGGATATGACACGGACACGTAAGCCATGCGTCCGCGTGGGAAGAATTTGTGCGTTCAGCACCGATCCATCACCACTCTACCACAACTTTCGGTCGTGCACTCATTTTACGTCGAATTCCAGGGCACGCGGCCGCGTGAGTGACGCGGACGCGTGGGAGGCCAATTTTTGCACTTGACGCCGACGCGTCAATGACGCAGTCGCGTGGATCAATCTGTGCTAAAGGCACGCCTCCAGCCACGCTTTCACGTGACTCTCTGTTCACTTTTCTTTTCTCCCTAATGCACCTGCGACGCGGACGCGTCAGCGACGCTGTCGCGTCGCGTACGAATATTTTTTTATGCAATATGCAGAATGCACTGCTTAATATAAATGCTATGCATGATTCCAGGTTCAATAAAAATTCAAAAACAGACTAAAATTTAAACTGAAAAAAAAAGAACGATCATACCATGGTGGGTTGTCTCCCACCTAGCACTTTTAGTTAAAATCCTTAAGTTAGACATTTGGCGAGCTCCTTGTCATGGTGGCTTATGCTTGTACTGATCCAGGAATCTCCACTAATGTTTGCAAATCCAATATCCTCCGGGATCCCAAATCTTATTTCTACACCCGTCTTCAAGTTGATTATCATCATTTCATCCGGGTGGTTCAACTTTAGAATTCTCACTGAAGTAACCAAACAGCTTCCTAGACCCATTCAGCTGAGCTCTATACCAACCTTTGCGTTTAAACTTTGAGCTTCCAACCATAATGAACTTTGCAGGACAATTCTTGCCACTGATCATCTTCCTCTTACTCTTAATGCCACAAAGAGCTCTAAGTTGACCATCCATCTCCAGTAGCCCATATTCAAGTGGAATTAGAAAGCTAAGGAATATGAATTTTACCCACTTGAATGTTGTGAAGGATGATGGCAACTTAGGGGGAGGTGTTTGGAATGAACGTAGAAGCTCTACTCCCTTGTGCTCTCCTCTGACAACTTCGACTCTTTGCAATCTTCTTCAATATCAACCTCTTCCTCTTGGTGGATTTCTTCCAATTCAATCTCTTCTTCATTGTTCACCAAGGGTATGGGAGGTTGTGCTTTTTCTTCTTGAATCTCCATCTCTTGATCAACATCTTCCAAGTCTTCAACCATGATATGCCTTGGAGGTTGTACACCCTCTTCAGCATCAATTGCAATCGCCTTGGAAGGAGGCTCTATAACTTGACTTTCCCATAGAGGTTCCGCATCTCCTAAGTCTACAACCACTTCTTCTTCTGCAACTATTATGGCTTCCTCCACTTGTTCCAGTACAAAGTCACGCTCCTTATTGTCCACTAGAGTCTCTAGTGTCTCCCTCATGATATGTTCTTCATTGGATTCTCCACATGGGGCCATGGGAGTCTGTTGGATGTCTGAACGTCTGGAAGATAATTGATTTATTGCTTGCTCTAGTTGATGAAGGGTTGCATGAAATTGATCTACTGTTTCCTTGAAATGATCCCTTGACTCTTGTTCCTCCTTGATGATTACCTTTCCATGACAACTCCCTTCAATTACTCTTTCACCTTCAAGGGTCTCTTCTACCTTCACCTTTAGTGCCTCCTCTAGCTCCTTATGAAGTATGGATTCACGAAGACGATCCTCTCTCTCTTGTTCCATATCAATAGCATATTTGGGATCATCTTGCTCTTGGATTGATAGATGTGGATGCTCTTCCATGGATGGTGGTGATGGGATGGGTGGATCATTATATGGTTGAAAAGGAAGTGCACTAGAGCTTGAGGGTGGATTGTTGAAGGTATTTGGTGGTCCGATTCGGGCGGCGAGAGCTTGTATAGTAGAGTTTAGATCGGTAAATTCTTTCTCCATGGAGGTTTGGGGAGGATAGGAGGGTTCATTTGTTGGGAGAAGGGGTTCATGGTAGGAAGGTGGTTCATCTTGATAATGATAAGGAGATGGTGTAGATTGAGGTAGTGGTTCTGTGTATGGTTCATTTGGCTCATAAGGTGGTTGGTATGGTGGGTACGGGTTAGGATCGTATGAGGGTGTTTGGTGGTAAGGGACTCGTGAGTATGGTGGTCCAAATCTATGTTGAGGAGGGGGTTCATAGGCATATGGTGGTGGTTGTTGATAATCAAAAGAGTGCTCACCATAGCCATTGCCTTGATATGCATCACAGAACGGTTGTTGATAGTCCATTGGAGGTGGTTGTTGCCATGAGGGTTGATTAAATCCTTGTGACTCCTACCATCTTTGATTGTTCCAACCTTGATATCTGTTCCCATTATAATCTTCTCTTTCTGCAACATAGTTGTAACCAGACTCATAGCCAAAGGGGTGAGAGTTCATAGTAGTAGAAGAAAATAAAAACAAAAACTAACAAAAAGAAAATGTTTTGAAAAAGATAAGATTTTGAAAAAGATATGATAAGATTTTGAAAAAGATATGATTTTTGAAAAAGGATAAGATAAGATTTTGAAACAGATATAAATTTTTTTTTTGAAAAATATTTACAATAACCAATAATAAGGCACACGTTTGTAATTTCCCGGCAACGGCGCCATTTTGAAGAACTGAAAATTGATGGTTTAGAGGTTATAGTAAACTCTCGTTGTAAGTATAGTTACTAAACCAAGCAATCAACCTTTCTTGCAAACGTTTTGGTTGTCACAAGTAACAAACCCCTAAATAAATTGATAACCGAAGTATTTAAACCTCGGGTTGTCTTCTCAAGGAATTGCAGGGAAGTATGAATTATTATTGGTTATGCAAAATAGTGTTTTTGGGGGTTGAAAAGGTTTTGAACAAGAGAAAGGGATTACAGGGAATTAATACATTAATAACTAATAAAACTCTTGGCAAGGTATGAAAACTGGAGGTCCTATCCCTGTTATCCTTATCAATTGTGATGAGAATTGGATTTTTCTCCCACTATGTTAACCTCTAACTATGAGGTAAGTTAAGTGGATGAATGGATTTAAATCCTCAAATTCCAGTCTTTCCTTGGGAAAAGTTAGAATTATTGGATCTCGAATTAATTCTTGAAGAATTCCAATTTTCAGTCAACAATGAGTTTGACAACTCAAGAGTTACCAATTAATCAACCAAAGCCAAAAGGGAATAAAATCTAAATTAAATTAAAAGCATCAATAACATAAATAGAAGAAGGCAATCAAACTACGTTTAAACATAAATTCAAATTTAGCATGAAAGAGTTCATAAATTAAATTGAAAAAATAAATAAAAGGAATAATAAACCTGGAACTCAGAAGATGAAATCCTAATCCTAATGTAAATCCTAATCCTGATCCTAATCCTAAGAGAGAGGAGAGAACCTCTCTCTCTAAAAACTACATCTAAAACCTAAAATTGTGAGTTATGAAAAGCATGATGAGTCTCTGCATGTTTCCTGACTTTAATCTGTGTTTCTGGGGGAAAACTGGGTTGAAATTCGGCCCAGAATCTCTGCCAGCGACATTTGTAATTCTGCAGATCGCGCACGTCACGCGGACGCGTCATTCGGCGTTTTTCTTTTCCATGCGGGCACATCGTCCATGCCTCTGCATCGCTTCTGCTTTTCCAATCCGCGCGTCCGCGTCACTCATGCGGCCGCGTCACTGCAAATTTCTTTCTTCTGTGCGGTCGCGTCGCTGACGCGTACGCGTCACTTCTCGCTGGTCATCTCCTCAATTTCTTGTGTTCCTTCCATTTTTGCAAGCTTCCTTCCCAATCTTTCACTCATTCATGCCCTATAAAGCCTGAAACACTTAACACACAGATCAAGGCATCGAATGGTAATAAGAGAGGATTAAGATTAGCTAAATTAAGACCAAAGAAGCATGTTTTCAATCATGTAATAATTTTAGGAAGGAAATATAAATGCATGCTAATTATATGAATAAGTGGGTAAAGACCATGATAAAACCACACAATTAAACACATTGTAAACCATAAAATAGTGGTTTATCAGACGACGAACAGAAGCGGCAGCCTTCCAGACGATGACGGCGGTGCAAGCAGTAGGACGCAAAGGCAATGGCGGTCCGCGATGATGGCACGAGCTCCTCCCTCCTCCATCGGCCCTCTTCTCCCTTGGATCTCCCTTCCCTGTTTCCCTCTGACTTTCTTCATTTCTTTCTTTCTTTCTTTTTTTTGAAGTTGCTGCTGCGTTGTGTTTAGAGAAGGCAAGGACAAGTGTAGTGGCTAGGGTTTTATTTGGGGTAAAGAAAAAATTGTGTGTTAATTAGGGTTAGGGTTTGTATTTGAAATTGAAAATTTTGGGGTTTAATTTGAAAACTAATTGAATCCTTAAAATTGAATAAAAATATTATTTGCTGTATCAATAGAAAAGAATGAATAGCACAATACAATTTCTAATGTAAAACTTCATCATGGAAATGTCATGTTATTTTTATACTTTATTTCACTAAAATTTTAGCGAAGTTAGGCCACATTCAAACATAATAGCAAACAACAATGCATAATTAAAATCAACTACCTGAGCAGTAGGACGAGGAGCTGGTGTTGATTATGCAGCAACAAACTACAAAATGTCATATATTCTAGTCTGCCCATAACTAGCAACTCTTTGCCAATACAAAACAACCTTATCTCCTGCTCTTGTCCTTATTTCCAGCAAGTTGAGATAGTGACGTGACATGGAGAGACGACGATGGCTAGCAACGACGAGCTTAGGTAAGGTGTGCAAGTGCGACTGAGTGCGAGACAGTGACGACTGACAAGAAGGCGACGACTGATGACACGGAGAGCGACAAGGACCTTGAGTGCGAGACCGCAGACGAGAGAGGGAGAGAGCTTTAGATTGAGCCAATGAGCAAAGAGATGAGAGCTCAAGCTTTAGTGAGAAAAGGGAGAGGAAGGAGACGCTGAGGGCTAGGATTTTTTTGTCGGGTTAGATCAATGAGATATTAGGCTTGGGCTTGGACTAGGACAAAGAGAAGGACCTAGGGTTAGAGTTTTTTTTAGGGACTTAATTATAATTTTAAATTTTTTAGGTATTTAGATGTTCGCGAAAAAAAGTCAGGGATATATTTGTCTTTTATTTCAAAAAATTTAAATATAATTCGGTTCAGATTATGTAAATCGATCAGATTGAATCAAGTCTGATAGTTATAATATGGACAATTGGATTTATTGTTGTTACTATAATAAATTATTTTATTTTGGTTTATTAAAAATAAATTATTGACCGATTTAATAAATACGTCTAATAATAATGTGATACATATAAACGTTTAAAAAAAGATAGTTTTAGTATCTTTATTAAAGCGATTCTTTTGTTATAACGCCGGACAATTACACTTCCTATATATAATAGTTACTCAAACAATCCATCATTGACTTTTCACTATTAGTTTGAATTGATCAAATTCTCTTTCTCTCTCAGCTAGTAAATCCTATATCCATTAATTAGAATATTAGAATATTGCTTACTGTGGCATTAGCAAAGTCTTGGAGCATTAGACAATTGCTAGATGTTGCTTTTTTTTAGAGCTCTAAGAACCAGAGTGCTATTGCACGATTGAGCACTGGTGCACGAAATTGCAATCACACTTTTGCAACTCCGCACAACTAACCAGCAAGTGCACTGGGTCGTCCAAGTAATACCTTACGTGAGTAAGGGTCGATCCCACGGAGATTGTCGGCTTGAAGCAAGCTATGGTTATCTTGTAAATCTTAGTCAGGATATCAGAAATTATCAGGATTGATGGTGAAAAGAAAAAGAACATGAAATAAGTACTTGTTATGCAGTAATGGAGAATAGGTTGAGGTTTTGGAGATGCTCCATCTTCTGAATCTCTGCTTTCCTACTGTCTTCTTCATCAAACACGCAAGGCTCCTTCCATGGCAAGCTGTATCTAGGGTTTCACCATTGTCAATGGCTACCTCCCATCCTCTCAGTGGAAATGTTCAACGCACCCTATCACGGCACGGCTATCCATCTGTCGGTTTTCAATCAGGCCGGAATAGAATCCAGTGATTCTTTTGCGTCTGTCACTAACGCCCCGCCTTCAGGAGTTTGAAGCTCATCACAGTCATTCAATCATTGAATCCTACTCAGAATACCACAGACAAGGTTTAGACCTTCCGGATTCTCTTGAATGCCGCCATCAGTTCTAGCTTATACCACGAAGATTCTGATTAAAGAATCCAAGAGATATCTACTCAATCTAAAGTAGAACGGAGGTGGTTGTCAGGCACACGTTCATAGTTGAGAATATGATGAGTGCCACGGGTCATCACATTCATCCGGGTTAAGAGCAAGTGATATCTTAGAATGGAAGCAAGCATGATTGAATAAGAAACAGTAGTAATTGCATTAATCCATCAAGACACAACAGAGCTCCTCACCCCCAACCATGGGGTTTAGAGACTCATGCTGTAAGAAGTACACAAAGAAACGTGTAAAGTGTCATGAGGTGCAGATACAATGTCAAAAGATCCTATTAATAGTGAACTAGTAACCTAAGGTTTACAGAAATGAGTAAATGACAGAAAAATCCACTTCCGGGCCCACTTGATGTGTGCTTGGACTGAGCATTGAAGCTTTCATGTGTAGAGACCTTTTCTGGAGTTAAACGCCAGCTTTCATGCCAGTTTGGGCGTTTAACTCCAAGTTTTATGCCAGTTCCAGCGTTAAACGCTGGAAATTCTGAGGCTGATTTGCCACACCGAGTTGGGCCATCAAATCTCGGGCAAAGTATGGACTATTATACATTGCTGGAAAGCCCAGGATGTCTACTTTCTAATGCCGTTGAGAGCGCGCCAATTGGGCTTCTGTAGCTCCAGAAAATCCACTTCGAGTGCAGGGAGGTCAGAATCCAACAGCATCTGCAGTCCTTTTCAGTCTCTGAATCAGATTTTTGCTCAGGACCCTCAATTTCAGCCAGAAAATACCTGAAATCACAGAAAAACACACAAACTCATAGTAAAGTCCAGAAAAGTGAATTTTAACTAAAAACTAATAAAAATATACTAAAAACTAACTAGATCATACTAAAAACATACTAAAAACAATGCCAAAAAGCGTATAAATTATCCGCTCATCACAATACCAACTTAAATTGTTGCTTGTCCCCAAGCAACTGAAAATTAAATAGGATAAAAAGAAGAGAATATACTATAAACTTCAAGCTATCAATGAAACTTAGCTCCAATTAGATGAGCGGGACTAGCAGCTTTTTGCTCCCGAACAGTTTTGGCATCTCACTCTATCCTTTGAAGTTCAGAATGATTGGCATCTATAAGAACTTAGAACTCAGATAGTGTTATTGATTCTCCCAGTTAAGTATAACGATTCTTGAGCAGCTATGTCATGAGTCTTGGCTGTGGCCCAAAGCACTTTGTCTTCCAGTATTACCACCGGATACATACATGCCACAGACACATAATTGGGTGAACCTTTCCAGATTGTGACTCAGCTTTGCTAGAGTCCCCAATTAGAGGTGTCCAGGGTTCTTAAGCACACTCTTTTTGCCTTGGTTCACAACTTTATTTCTTTCTTTTTTTTTCTTTCTTTTTTTTCGAAATTTTTTTTTTTGTATTCTCTGCTTTTTCTTGCTTCAAGAATCAAATTAATGATTTTTCAGATCCTCAATAACAGTTCTCTTCTTCCCTCATTCTTTCAAGAGCCAA
The DNA here is from genome assembly GCF_014773155.1 of Arachis stenosperma. Taxonomy (NCBI): domain Eukaryota; kingdom Viridiplantae; phylum Streptophyta; class Magnoliopsida; order Fabales; family Fabaceae; genus Arachis; species Arachis stenosperma. The sequence continues at coordinate 62,211,036 of NC_080377.1, read as the reverse complement.
CAATTTTAACATTCTTAAAACAACAAATTCAAAAGACATATGCACTGTTCAAGCATTCATTCGAAAAACAAAAATTATTGTCACCACATCAAACTAATTCAACTAGTTTCAAGGATAAATCTCGAAATCCTGTACTTCTTGTTCTTTTGTGATTAAAGCATTTTTCATTTAAGAGAGGTGATGGATTCATAGGACATTCATAGCTTTAAGGCATAAAATTTCAATTTTATTAATTATGAATTAAGAACAAGACTCAAAGATAGATATAAGATGAGACTAAAAAAAAAAAAGATAAAAATAGAAAACAAAACAAAAAAAAACGCAAAAAATAGGCTCCTAATGATAGAGGTTTTCACAGAGTTAGGGCTCAACAACCTTGATTTTGAGAAGTGGATGCTCCGTCAACTTGAGAGGAGAGCTTTTGGCGTTTCATCTCTTGGAGTTCACGCCCCTGCTTCTCTTGTTCCTTCAGCAATTTGCAGAGCATGCAGTTCTGATTCTGCTGTTCTTCCTTAAGTTGCTCCATAGTCTCTTGCAACTTGGTGATAGATGCTTCTAGGCTGGCCCAGTAGCCAATTTCGGGAAATTCAGGGAGGAACTCCTGCGCCCTCCTTTTGATAGAGTTGTCTTGCATTTGTCCTTCCATTGACTTCTTGGTGATTGGGTGTTCAATGGGTATGAATTCATCTACTCCCATCTTTACCCCAGCCTCTTTACAGAGCAAGGAGATCAAGCTTGGGTAAGCCAGTTTGGTTTCAGTGGAATTCTTATTTGCAATTGTGTAGATCTCACAAGCAATCACATGATGAACCTCCACTTCTTTTCCAAGCATAATGCATTGAATCATCACTGCTCTCTTGATAGTGACCTCAGAACGGTTGCTAGTGGGCAGTATGGAACGCCCAATAAAGTCTAGCCAACCTCTTGCAATTGGTTTGAGGTCTCCCTTCTTGAGTTGGTTTGGGACACCCTTAGAATTGGTTATCCACTTAGTTCCAGGGAGGCATATGTCCTCTAGAACTTGATCCAACCCTTTATCTGCTCTCACCATCCTCCTATTAAAGGATTCAGGATCATCTTGCAGTTGAGGCAGTTTGAAGATTTCTCTTATTTTGTCCAGATGGAAGTACATAACTTTCCCTCTGACCATGGTTCTGTAGGTATGGTAAGCAGTTCCAGTCATTCTCTGCTTATCTGTTAGCCACAGATTTGAGTAGAATTCCTGAACCATGTTCCTTCCAACCTTTATCTCAGGATTGGTTAGAACTTCCCATCCTCTGTTTCGAATTTGCTCTTGGATCCCCGGATATTCATCTTCTTTCAGATCAAATTTAACTTCCGGGATCACTGACCTCAGACCCATTATCTTGTGATAATGGTCTTCATGTTCTTTGGTTAAGAACTTCTCTTGATTCCAAAGATTCTTTGGATTATTCTCTTTCTTTCCTCTTAAATTGGTTTGTTTTCCCTTAGGAGCCATGATCTTGATGAATCTTGGCTTAGTGATCACGGAAAAGCACACCAAACTTAGAGGTTTGCTTGTCCTCAAGCAAAAGAAAGGAAGGAAGAGAGAGAGGAGAAGCAAATTCGAATGGTGTGGGCAATTAGGGGTCCAAACGTGTATTTATAAGGTGGGGAGGAGAGATTTCGAAAAAAAGAAAAGTTTGAAAGAAGATTTGAGAAGATATGGAAAGAATTTGAGAGAAGGGTGAGTTTTTGAACAAGATTTGGGATTGATTTGAAATAGATTTGAAGAATGGTTTTGATTTTTGAAGATTTGAAAGTGAATGATGAATGGTTGAAGTGTGATTTTGTAGAAAAGTATGGGTAAGAAAAGGAAAGTTTGAAAAAATTTGGTTTGAAAACAAAATTGTGGTCCCCCCACCTTTCTGGCGTTAAACGCCCAGAATGGCACCCATTCTGGCGTTTAACGCCCATTTGTTGCCCCTTTTGGGCGTTTAATGCCCAGCCAGGTGCCCTGGCTGGCGTTAAACGCCAGAATTCCTTTATCACTGGGCGTTTTTCTAAACGCCCAGGATGCTGCACACCTGGCGTTAAACGCCCAGAATGGTGCCCATTCTGGCGTTTAACGCCCGAAATGGCACCTTTACTGGCGTTAAACGCCCAGAATGGTGCCCATTCTGGCGTTTAACGCCCAAAATGCCCCTTACTGGCATTTTTTCGCCAGTAAGCTCTTTTTCTCTGCTTTTTGAGCTGAATCCTTCTGTAACTCTGTGAATTCCTTCATTTTTGATACTTGCCTTTGTAAAAACAAAACATATAACTTGCTAATGACTGGGTTGCCTCCCAGCAAGCGCTTCTTTACTGTCTTTAGCTGGACTTTTACTGAGAATCACTCAAGTCTCAGTTTTGAGCATTCCTGCTCAAAATTGCCTTCAAGATAATGCTTGATTCTCTGTCCATTAACAATGAACTTTTTGTCAGAATCAATATCCTGAAGCTCAACATATCCATATGGTGATACTCCTGTAATCACATACGGACCCCTCCGCCGGGATTTAAGTTTTCTTGGAAACAATCTGAGCCTAGAGTTGAAGAGCAGAACTTTTTGTCCTGGCTCAAAGACTCTGGATGACAACTTCTTGTCATGCCATTTCTTTGCCTTTTCCTTATAAATTTTTGCATTTTCAAAGGCATTGAGTCTGAACTCCTCTAGCTCATTTAGCTGGAGTAATCTTTTTTCACCAGCCAACTGAGCGTCCATGTTTAGGAATCTTGTTGCCCAGTAGGCTTTATGTTCCAGTTCCACGGGTAGATGACAGGCCTTCCCATACACCAGTTGGTATGGAGAGGTTCCTATAGGAGTCTTGAATGCTGCTCTGTATGCCCACAGAGCATCATCCAAGTTCTTTGCCCAATCCTTTCTTCGGGCTATCACAGTCCATTCTAGGATTCTTTTTAGCTCTCTGTTAGAGACTTCAGCTTGCCCATTTGTCTGTGGATGATACGGAGTTGCCACTTTGTGGCTAATTCCATATCTAACCATAGCAGAGTATAGCTGTCTATTGCAGAAATGAGTGCCCCCGTCACTGATTAGTACTCTGGGAACACCAAACCTGCTGAAGATGTGTTTCTGGAGGAATTTCAGCACGGTCTTGGTATCATTAGTGGGTGTAGCAATTGCTTCTACCCACTTAGATACATAGTCCACTGCCACCAGAATGTAAGTGTTTGAGTATGATGGTGGGAATGGACCCATGAAGTCAATTCCCCATACATCAAACAATTCTATCTCTAATATCCCTTGTTGAGGCATGGCATATCCGTGAGGCAAGTTACCAGCTCTTTGGCAACTGTCACAGTTATGCACAAACTCTCGGGAATCTTTATAGAGAGTAGGCCAGTAGAAGCCACATTGGAGGACTTTAGTGGTTGTTCGCTCACTTCCAAAATGTCCTCCATACTGTGATCCATGGCAATGCCATAGGATCCTTTGTGCTTCTTCTCTGGGTACACATCTGCGGATCATTCCGTCTGCACATCTCTTAAAGAGATATGGCTCATCCCATAGGTAGTACTTGGCATCTGAAATTAATTTCTTTCTTTGCACTCTGCTGTACTCCTGGGGTATGAACCTCACAGCTTTGTAGTTTGCAATATCTGCAAACCATGGAGCTTCCTGAATGGCAAAGAGTTGCTCATCTGGAAAAGTCTCAGAAATCTCAGTAGAAGGGAGGGACGTCCCAACTACTGGTTCTATTCGGGACAGATGATCAGCTACTTGGTTCTCTGTCCCTTTTCTGTCTCTTATTTCTATATCAAACTCTTGCAAAAGCAACACCTATCTTATAAGCCTGGGTTTTGAATCCTGCTTTGTGAGTAAGTATTTAAGAGCAGCATGGTCAGTGTACACAATCACTTTGGATCCCACTAGATAAGATCTAAACTTGTCAATGGCATAAACCACTGCAAGTAATTCTTTTTCTGTGGTTGTGTAATTCTTCTGTGCATCATTTAGAACACGGCTAGCATAATAAATGACGTGCAGAAGCTTGTTATGCCTCTGTCCCAACACTGCACCAATGGCATGGTCACTGGCATCACACATTAATTCAAATGGCAGTGCCCAATCTGGTGCAGAGATGACTGGTGCTGTGACCAGCTTAGCTTTCAGGGTCTCAAACGCCTGCTGACACTATGTGTCAAACACAAATGGCGTGTCAGCAGCTAGCAGGTTACTCAAAGGTTTTGCAATTTTCGAAAAATCCTTTATGAACCTTCTGTAGAATCCTGCATGCCCCAGAAAGCTTCTGATTGCCTTAACATTGGCAGGTGGTGGTAATTTTTCAATTACCTCTACCTTTGCCTTATCCACCTCTATTCCCCTGCTTGAAATTTTGTGCCCAAGGACAATTCCTTCAGTCACCATAAAGTGACATTTCTCCCAATTTAAAACCAGGTTAGTCTCTTGGCACCTTTTCAGGACAAGTGCTAGGTGATTAAGACAGGAGCTGAATGAGTCTCCATATACTGAGAAGTCATCCATGAAGACTTCCAGGAATTTCTCCACCATATCAGAGAAGATGGATAGCATGCATCTCTGAAAGGTTGCAGGAGCATTACACAGACCAAAAGGCATCCTTCTGTAGGCAAACACGCCAGAAGGGCAAGTAAATGCTGTTTTCTCTTGGTCCTGAGGATCTACTGCAATTTGGTTATAACCTGAATAGCCATCCAAAAAGCAGTAATAATCATGACCAGCTAGTCTTTCTAGCATTTGGTCTATGAATGGTAAAGGAAAATGATCTTTTCTGGTGGCTGTATTGAGCCTTCTGTAGTCAATACACATACGTCACCCTGTGACTGTTCTTGTAGGAACCAGTTCATTTTTTTCATTATGAACCACTGTCATGCCTCCTTTTTTGGGGACAACTTGGACAGGGCTCACCCAGGGGCTATTAGAAATAGGATAAATAATCCCAGCCTCTAGTAATTTAGTGACCTCTTTCTACACCACCTCCTTCATGGCTGGATTTAGCCTCCTCTGTGGTTGGACCACTGGTTTGGCATTATCCTCCAACAGGATCTTGTGCATGCATCTAGCTGGGCTAATGCCCTTAAGATCACTTATGGACCACCCAAGAGCTGTCTTGTGTGTCCTTAGCACTTGAATCAGTGCTTCCTCTTCCTGTGGATTTAAAGCAGAGCTTATAATCACTGGAAAAGTGTCACCCTTTCCCAGAAATGCATACTTCAGGGATGGTGGTAGTGGTTTGAGTTCAGGTTTGGGAGGCTTATCCTCCTCCTGAGGAATTTTCGAAAATTCCTTTGTTTCCTGTGGTTCTTCTTGATCAGGCTGAGCATCCTTGAAGATGTCTTCAAGCTCTGATTCTAGGCTTTCAGTCATATTGATCTCTTCCACCAAAGAGTCAATAATGTCAGCGCCCATGCAGTCATTTGGTGTGTCTGGATGCTGCATAGCTTTCACAGCATTCAACTTGAACTCATCCTCATTGACTCTCAGGGTTACTTCCCCTTTTTGTACATCAATGAGAGTTCGTCCAGTTGCTAGGAAAGGTCTTCCTAGAATGAGAGTTGCACTCTTGTGCTCCTCCATTTCCAGCACCACAAAGTCAGTTGGAAAGGCAAATGGTCCAACCTTGACAATCATATCCTCTATTATGCCTGATGGATGTTTAATGGATCCATCAGCAAGTTGGAGGTATATCCGGGTTGGTTTGACTTCTCCAGTCAACCCAAGCTTTCTGATAGTGGATGCAGGTATTAGATTAATGCTTGCTCCAAGATCACATAGGGCTGTCTTGGTGCAAGCGCCTTCTAATGTGCATGGTATCATAAAGCTTCCTGGATCTTGAAGCTTTTCTGGTAAGCTTTTCAGAATGACTGCACTGCATTCTTCAGTGAGAAATACTTTTTCAGTTTCTCTCCAATCCTTCTTATGGCTTAAGATCTCTTTCATGAACTTAGCATAAGAAGGTATTTGCTCAAGTGCCTCTGCAAACGGAATCTTTATTTCAAGAGTCCTTAGATAGTCTGCAAAGCGGGCAAATTGCTTATCCTGTTCCGCTTGGCGGTGTTTTTGAGGATAAGGCATCTTGGCTTTATAGTCTTCAACTTTAGATGCTGCAGGTTTATTCCTTACAGAAGTGGTTGAAGAAGCCTTGTTAGAGGGATTACTGTCAGCACTCTCAGGTGTCTGATCTCCCCTTGGCGTCTGAACGCCAGGATTGGGTGGAAAATGGGCGTTTAACGCCAACTTTTCCCCCTTTTCTGGCGTTTGAACGCCAGAACTGGGCAGGGAATGGGCGTTTAACGCCAGCTTTCCCTCCCTTTCTGGCGTTTGAACGCCACTAGCATTCCTCTCTGGGCTCTTACTGTCCTCAGAGGGATTTTGAACAGTAGTTTGGTTATCCTCTGTCAATTGTTCCTTATTTGACTTTTTGCTCTTTTGAGTGGTATTATCCAGTGTCTTCCCACTCCTCAATTGAACTGCTTGACATTCCTCTGTTATCTGTTTAGATATTTGCTGTTTTGCTTGATTCAACTGCAGTTCTATGTTCTTGTTAGCAACTTTAGTTTCATAGAGCATCTCTTTAAATTCTGCTAACTGTTCTGTCATCAGGAGCAATTGTTGATTAAGCTCAATCATCTGTTCTTGAGGATTAGGGTCAGTGACTACTGTCATGACTTCCTCTTCTGGAGAGAATTCATTGCTAGAGTACAAATATTGGTTTCTAGCAACAGTGTCTATAAGCTCTTGAGTCTCTTCAATTGTCTTCCTCATGTGTATAGATCCACCAGCTGAGTGGTCTAAAGACATCTGAGCTTTTTCTGTAAGCCCATAGTAGAAGATGTCTAACTGTACCCACTCTGAAAACATTTCAGAGGGGCATTTTCTTAGCATACCTCTATACCTCTCCCAGGCATTATAAAGGGATTCATTATCCTCTTGTTTAAAGCCTTGGATGTCCAGCCTTAGCTGTGTCATCCTCTTTGGAGGGTAAAAATGATTCAGGAATTTGTCTGATAACTGTTTCCATGTCTTTATGCTTGCTGTAGGTTGGTTATTCAACCACCTTTTAGCTTGATCTTTTACAGCAAATGGAAACAATAATAGTCTGTAGACATCCTGATCCACCTCTTTATCATGTACTGTGTCAGCAATTTGTAAGAACTGTGCCAGAAACTCAGTAGGCTCTTCCTGAGGAAGACCGGAATACTGGCAATTTTGCTGCACTATGATAATGAGTTGAGGATTTAGCTCAAAGCTGCTTGCTTTGATGGGAGGCGTGCAGATGCTACTCCCATATGCAGCTGTAATGGGGTTAGCATATGACCCCAGAGTCCTTCTGGACTGATCAATCCCACTTAGGTCCATAATGGATAAAGGAAAATGATATGGATTGCCAATAGATAAATTTTGTTTTTTTTTTGAATTAACCGAAAAAAAATAAAAACAAAAGGAAAATAAAATAAAATAAAAAAAATTCGAAAATTGAAAGAAAATAAGATCAAAGCAAATTGAAAACTGAATCAAGTAGTTAATTAAAAAGATTTTGAGATTAGCAATTAGAAAGATATGATTGAAAAATTTTTATGAAAAAGATTTGATTTTTGAAAAGAGGAAAGAGAAAAACACAAAATGACACCAAACTTAAAATTTTTAGAAAATCAAACACAATTTTTTTTCGAAAATTTTTAAGAGAAAAACACAAAGAGGACACCAAACTTAGAACTTTTACGGATCAAAAAGGGATTAAGGACATGCAAAATCGAAAATTAAAAGAAAAGCAAGAGCATGCAATTGACACCAAACTTAAAATATGAAACTAGACTCAACTAAAAGACTCTAAACCAATAAAAACAAAACAGTCCTAATCTAAGCAACAAGATAAGCCGTCAGTTGTCCAAACTCGAACAATCCCCGGCAACGGCGCCAAAAACTTGGTGCACGAAATTGCAATCACACTTTTGCAACTCCGCACAACTAACCAGCAAGTGCACTGGGTCGTCCAAGTAATACCTTACGTGAGTAAGGGTCGATCCCACGGAGATTGTCGGCTTGAAGCAAGCTATAGTTATCTTGTAAATCTTAGTCAGGATATCAGAAATTATCAGGATTGATGGTGAAAAGCAAAAGAACATGAAATAAGTACTTGTTATGCAGTAATGGAGAATAGGTTGAGGTTTTGGAGATGCTCCATCTTCTGAATCTCTGCTTTCCTACTGTCTTCTTCATCAAACACGCAAGGCTCCTTCCATGGCAAGCTGTATGTAGGGTTTCACCGTTGTCAATGGCTACCTCCCATCCTCTCAGTGGAAATGTTCAACGCACCCTGTCACGGCACGGCTATCCATCTGTCGGTTCTCAATCAGGACGGAATAGAATCCAGTGATTCTTTTGCGTCTGTCACTAACGCCCCGCCTTCAGGAGTTTGAAGCTCGTCACAGTCATTCAATCATTGAATCCTACTCAGAATACCACAGACAAGGTTTAGACCTTCCGGATTCTCTTGAATGCCGCCATCAGTTCTAGCTTATACCACGAAGATTCTGATTAAAGAATCCAAGAGATATCTACTCAATCTAAAGTAGAACGGAGGTGGTTGTCAGGCACACGTTCATAGTTGAGAATATGATGAGTGTCACGGGTCATCACATTCATCCGGGTTAAGAGCAAGTGATATCTTAGAATGGAAGCAAGCATGATTGAATAAGAAACAGTAGTAATTGCATTAATCCATCAAGACACAGCAGAGCTCCTCACCCCCAACCATGGGGTTTAGAGACTCATGCTGTAAGAAGTACACAAAGAAACGTGTAAAGTGTCATGAGGTGCAGATACAATGTCAAAAGATCCTATTAATAGTGAACTAGTAACCTAAGGTTTACAGAAATGAGTAAATGACAGAAAAATCTACTTCTGGGCCCACTTGATGTGTGCTTGGGCTGAGCATTGAAGCTTTCATGTGTAGAGACCTTTTCTGGAGTTAAACGCCAGCTTTCATGCCAGTTTGGGCGTTTAACTCCAAGTTTTATGCCAGTTCCAGCGTTAAACGCTGGAAATTCTGAGGCTGATTTGCCACGCCGAGTTGGGCCATCAAATCTCGGGCAAAGTATGGACTATTATACATTGCTGGAAAGCCCAGGATGTCTACTTTCTAATGCCGTTGAGAGCGCGCCAATTGGGCTTCTGTAGCTCCAGAAAATCCACTTCGAGTGCAGGGAGGTCAGAATCCAACAGCATTTGCAGTCCTTTTCAGTCTCTGAATCAGATTTTTGCTCAGGACCCTCAATTTCAGCCAGAAAATACCTGAAATCACAGAAAAACACACAAACTCATAGTAAAGTCCAGAAAAGTGAATTTTAACTAAAAACTAATAAAAATATACTAAAAACTAACTAGATCATACTAAAAACATACTAAAAACAATGCCAAAAAGCGTATAAATTATCCGCTCATCAAGCACTGAAGTTGAATATAGAGCAATGGCAGTTGAACTCACTATAACTCCATCAATATGATGTAGGGAAAAGGACAGATAGATCACTGACTTTTTAAATTTTTGACAAATACATTCTTGACAAAATTTAAATACAAAAAAGTCTCTAATTTTAACAAACAGAGGACAATTTAATCATTCCATCTATTTGCCTAATGAACTAAATTCTCAAAGACCTATTTGTCTTTCGAATTTTATTTGCAAAATAACGTCAATGACTTATTTGTCCTTCAAACTTTATTCCCCTTCTAGCGTGGTACCGTAACGGACACTTGGATACCATTTCATCCACGTCAGCCAGTTCTGTTTGGTGTATGAAAAGCAAATAGACGGAAGGATTAAATTGTCTTCCGTTTGTTAAAATCAAGGACTTTTTTTGTATATAAATTTTGTCAGGGATGTATTTGTCAAAAATTTAAAAAGTCAAGGACCTATCTGTCTTTTTTCCTATAATGTATTGTGACCATCTAAGTGTTGTACTCTTAGTAGGAAAACCAATCCTGCATTTGAAGTCCAAATACTTTGAAAAGGACCTTCATTTTGTAAGGGATTATTATGTAATAAGCAAAGCAATTTATAGATAAGTCTTATTCCAAGATCAGTACAACTAGCTGACATATTGACAAAGGCATTATCAAGTTCTGCATTCTTGAAATTTCCAGAAAAACTTAAGGTCGATGATCTAAGAGGCTACAATGAAAGAGCGACTAATAGAGAGCTCAATAAAAGGAGATTCGAGTGGCAACTTGAGGAGTAGAATAGTAAGGAGCGTGAAAGAGAACAAGAAAAATGAGATCAAAAGATAGAGTAGATAATTAATAAGTAAGGACATGATAGATAGTTCATGCAAATGTGATAAAAGCTATATAGAATGAGCCAAAGATAAGTTATTTAGAGCTTAGCTTTCTGTTAGTTTAAGTGGTTATTAGATAAGTGATTTTCTGTTATGATAACTGACAACTACACTTTCTATATTTAAAAACTTTCGAACCAATCTGTTACTAATTTTTCATGGTTAGTGCAAATCGATCAAATTCTCTCTCCCAACTCTACTTTCTTCTCTTTTTTCTTCTTTCTTTCTTATTCTCCTTTTGTCTCATCTCTATCTCTTCTTTCTTTCTTATTCTCCTTTTGTCTCATCTCTATCTCTTAAGTCTGATACCTTTCATTTGCAATACATTAAAAACATTAAGTATCAAATTTTTTAATGAAAATTGTTTCACATGTTGATGTATTCCAATAGGAAAGCCGTATATTTAAGGAAACAAATTAATGAAATTTACATTTATCTTCTCGTGGGGAAAAAAGAATCCACATTCATCCAAGAATCTAGGTGGAACAAAATATTAACTAACAAATTAGAGTATTGTCAATTGTTTGTCAATGTCAACAAACACTATATACAGTAGGTGTATAAACTAAAGGACGATGGAGAAAATAAAATTAATTGAATAAAGCCTAATTTCTCAATAGACTACGTAATAAAGTAGCTGGGTATGTAAAACAAGATTAGTTATATTTGGTTATTGGAATAGGAAAAGCTTCAACTGTAGCATCGCTTCTACTATTGTACATACAAGTATAACTCAATCCCCTACTTACGCACGATAATGTATATAGGGTCTTTGAAACTAAATTGGTAAATTGTTTTCCTAGTAATTTCTCTCCTCTAATGAATTATATAGGATATGATATTACCGTCATCAATACGAGCTATAACTCGGTATTATGACCATTATCAATACGAGCTATAACTCAGTATCATCCGTTATAACTCGGATTTTTTGAGTCATAATTCGGTTTCGTTTATTTTCTTATCATAACCGACATTTAAGCGGTAAAATTGTCAGTTACGATGTTCATCATTCCAAAACCGACGATAAAACGCCAAAAGCGTAACGGATGAGAAACCCATCATATAAAGGAAGGTAAAACATTTTTCTTGTACAAGAGATAACAACATACTATACTGACTTTAAGTTTGGAGTGCCTTTGCAGGTACACTCCCCTCTTTTCGATATTCATACTTTCGCGTCACATCAGAAAGAAAAGCTCGGATTCAAGGATTGGACGATCAGCCTCCGAGGACATAGTTCGGTAGTCATCTATCACTAGAGGCCGATTTATTTTATAGGCAAGAACAATTGGCGCCCACCGTGGGGCCGAGGAAGTAGATCTTTTCTGTTGGTCCCATTATTCTCTCTCGCATCCATGGCTGACGTGCCACCCCCTTCCCCATCCGAACTTCTGCGGATGGTAACCGAGCTACAGCAAGCCAATCAGCGTATGGCAGAAGAAAATCAAAGAATGGCCGCCCAAATTGCCGAGCTGAACAATGCTCGGATCAAAAACAATAACGCTGACCAACATCAACCAAAAGATAATGAGCATCATTCCGACCCTTCCCACATCTCAGAGACCATTCGAGTCAAGGGAGCCCAGCCTGAAGATGAAAACGAGGAGCCCGACGAGTCTATGGGACCCTTCACACCAGAAGTAATGAACTTCGAGCTACCAAGAAGATTCACCCTACCACTAACCCTCACACCTTATGATGGGCTCGGAAACCCGAAGAAATTTATCAAAAAGTTCCGATCAATAATGATTGTTAACGATGCATCAGATACTGTTTTATGCCATTGTTTTCCAAATTATTTAGACGGTTCTGCACTTGATTGGTTGTGTGCTTTGCTTGCAGGTACTATCTCATGATTTTAGCAGCTGGCCAAGCTATTTGAAGAACACTTTGCTGGATCTGCAATTTATCTGCACGACTCGGATTATTTGAATACAATCAAGCAGGGACCAAATGAAAGTCTGAAGGACTATATGACCCGCTTCATGAAAGTCACCATCAGTATACCCGACCTCCACCCCGAGGTCCATCTGCACGCAATCAAAAGTGGACTTCGACCTGGAAAGTTCCAAGAAACCATTGCGGTGGCCAAGCCGAAGACCCTTGCCGATTTTCGCGAGAAATCCAAGGGCCAAATTGATATCGAGAAGCTCAGACAAGCTCGGAAGTCCGAGAAAACATATTACCGAGACAAAGATAAGGCTCCGAGCACTAAGAAAAATTTTAAACTAACTCCTCGATTTGATTCTTATATGCAGTTCAACAATAAGAAAGAGGACATAATCAAAGAAATCTTAAATTCAAAGCTAATCAAGCCACCAAGGAAGGCTGGTACCTATCAAGATACCAAGAATGTGGACAAGTCCAAATACTGTGCTTTCCATCAGAAGCATGGCCACACCACTGACGACTGTGTGGTCACAAAGGACCTCTTGGAGCAGCTAGCTCGACAAGGACACCTTGACAAGTATATTGGAGGTCACATCCAAAAACGTACCACACCTTCCACAACCAATGACTCGTCTGAGCATCTAAACTGAGGAAAAGAGAAGGTATCCTCAAGCCAATACGAAAAGTCATGAGGTATAATCAATTGTATTTCAGGGGGATACGCCAGTGGAGGATACTCAAATTCGGCCAGAAAGAGATCATTCCGGGTAATATGCTCGGTAGATGGACCACAACACGATATTGAAATTGAAAACCAACTCCCTCAAGTAACTTTTACACACACAGACTTTGATTCCAGCATCCATAACTTAGAAAATCCTGTGGTCATTAATGAGCGGATAATTTATACGCTTTTTGGCATTATTTTTAGGTAGTTTTTAGTAGGATCTAGCTACTTTTAGAGATGTTTTTATTAGTTTTTATGAAAAATTCACATTTATGGACTTTACTATGAGTTTGTGTATTTTTCTGTGATTTCAGGTATTTTTTGGCTGAAATTGAGGGACCTGAGCAAAAATCTGATTCAGGCTGAAAAAGGACTGCTATTGCTATTGGATTCTGACCTCTCTGCACTCGAAATGGATTTTTTGGAGCTACAGAACTCCAAATGGCGCGCTCTTAACTGCGTTGGAAAGTAGACATCAAAGGATTTCCAGCAATATATAATGGTCCATACTTTATTCGAGCTTAGATGATGCAAACTGGCGTTCAACGCCAGTTCCATGCTGCATTCAGGAGTAAAACGCCAGAAACACGTTACAAACCAGAGTTAAACGTCAAAAGCATACTACAACTTGGCGTTTAACCCCAAGAGAAGCCTCTGCACGTGTAAAGCTCAAGCTCAGCCCAAGCACACCCCAAAGTGGGCCCCAAAAGTGGATTTCTACACTTAGACTTATTTCTGTAACCCCTAGTAGCTAGTTTAGTATAAATAGAACTTTTTACTATTGTACTACTGTCTTGTCTTTGGATGGATCTTTAATCAGTGTATGCAATTTTAGACCTTCATAGGGGCTGGCCATTCGGCCATTCCTGGACTATCACTTATGTATTTTCAACGGTGGAGTTTCTACACACCATAGATTAAGGTGTGGAGTTCTGCTGTTCCTCGAGTATTAATGCAATTACTATTATTCTTCTATTCAATTCAGCTTATTCTTATTCTAAGATATTCGCTGAACTTCAACATGATGAATGTGATGATCCGTGACACTCATTATCATTCTCACCTATCAACGCGTGCTTGACAACCACTTCCGTTCTACCTTAGATTGAGCGCGTATCTCTTGGATTCCTTAATCAGAGTCTTCGTGGTATAAGCTAGAATTATTGGCGGCCATTCCTAAGATCTGGAAAGTCTAAACCTTGTCTGTGGTATTCCGAGTAGGATCTGAGATGGGATGACTGTGACGAGCTTCAGATGTGACGAGTGTTGGGCGTAGTGACAGACGCAAAAGAATAACTGGATTCTATTCCGACATGATCGAGAATCGACAGATGATTAGTTGTGTTGTGACAGAGCATTTGGACCATTTTTACTGAGAGGATGGGAGGTAGCCATTGACAACAGTGAAACCCAACATATAGCTTGCCATGGAAAGGAGTAAGAATGATTGGATGAAAGCAGTAGGAAAGCAGAGATTCAAAAGGAATACAGTATCTTCATGCGCTTATCTGAAATTCCCACCAATGAATTACATAAGTATCTCTATCTTTATTTTATGCTTTATTTATCTTTATATTCGAAAACCATTATAACCATTAGAATCCGCCTGACTGAGATTTACAAGATGACCATAGCTTGCTTCATACCTACAATCTCCGTGGGATCGACCCTTACTCACGTAAGGTTTATTACTTGGACGACCCAGTGCACTTGCTGGTTAGTTGTGTGAAGTTGTGACAAAGTGTGATTCATGTTTGAGAGCTCCAAGTCTTTGGCGCCATTGTTGATGATCACAATTTCGTGCACCAAGTTTTTGGTTCTGTTGTTTGAGTTTGGACAACTAACGGTTCATCTTGTTGCTCAAATTAGGTAATTTTCTTTTCAAAAAGTTTTCAAAAATCTTTCAAAATTTTTCTTCATTTTCGTTTTTCCAAAAATTATTTTCGAAAAATCCAAAAAAAAATTTTCAAAAAAAAAAATAAAAATATTTTTTGTGTTTCTTGTTTTAAGTCTAGTGTCAATTTTTAAGTTTGGTGTCAATTGCATGTTTTTAAAATTTATGCATTTTTTTCGAAAAACTCATGCATGGTGTTCTTCATGATCTTCAAGTTATTCTTGATAAGTCTTCTTGTTTGATCTTTAAATTTTCTTGTTTTGTGTTTTCTGTTGTTTTTCATATGCATTTTTGCATTCATAGTGTCCAAGCATTAAAAATTTCTAAGTTTGGTGTCTTGCATGTTTTTCTTTTCTTAAACATTTTCAAAAATAAGTCTTGATGTTCATCTTGATCTTCAAAGTATTCTTGGTGTTCATCTTGACATTCATAGTGTTCTTGCATGCATCATGTGTTTTGATTCATAACTTTTATGTTGTGAGTCATTTTTGTGTTTTTCTCTCTCATCATTAAAAATTCAAAAATAAAAAATATCTTTTTCTTATTTCTCTCATAAATTTTGAAATCTTTGGGTTGACTTAGTCAAAAATTTTTAAAATAAGTTGTTTCTTGTTAGTCAAGTCAAGATTTCAATTTTAAAAATCTTATCTTTTCAAAGCTTTTTCAAAAATCAAATCTTTTTCATTTTTTTCATTATTTTTGAAAATTTTTAAAATTGATTTTCAAAAACTTTTTCTTATTTTTATTTCATAATTTTCAAAAACTTTACTAACAATTAATGTGATTGATTCAAAAATTTGAAGTTTGTTACTTTCTTGTTAAGAAAGGTTCAATCTTTAAATTCTAGAATCATATCTTTTAGTTTCTTGTTAGTCAAGTAATCAATTTTAATTTTAAAAATCAATTCTTTTCCAAAATATCTTTCTCAAATCATATCTTTTTCAAAATCAATTTCAAAATCTTTTTCAACTAACTAATTGACTTTTTGTTTGTTTCTTATCTTTTTCAAAACTACCTAACTACTTTTATCTCTCTAATTTTCGAAAATTCCTTCCTCTTTTTCAAAATTCTTTTAATTAACTTATTGTTTCAAATTTTAATTTTAATTTTATTTCTTCTCTTAATTTTTAAAAATCACTAATTATTTTTCAAAAACAATTTTCGAAATTCTCTCCCTCTCATCTCCTTCTATTTATTTATTCATTTACTAACACTTCTCTTCATCTAAAAATTCGAACCATCTCTTCTCCTCTGTGTTCAAATTTTTCTCATCCTTCTTCTATTCTTTTCTTCTTCTACTCACATAAAGGAATATCTATACTGTGACATAGAGGATTTCTCTTTTCTTTTCTGTTCTCTTTTTTTTCATATGAGCAGGAGCAAGGACAAGGACATTCTTGTTGAAGCAGATCCTAAACCTGAAAGGACTCTGAAGAAGAAGCTAAAGAAGCTAAAACACAACAATCCAGAGAAAACCTTACAGAGAATCTCGAAAAAGAAGCATCTCAATCCCTGCCAATAATGCAAGGAGGATGCTTGGTGATTATACTACATCTACTTCCAACTTTTATGGAAGAAGCATCTCAATCCCTGTCATTAGAGCAAACAATTTTGAGCTAAAGCCTCAACTAATTGCTCTAATGCAACAAAACTGCAAATTTCATGGACTTCCATCAGAAGATCCCTATCAGTTTTTAACTGAGTTCTTGCAGATCTGTGATACTGTTAAGACTAATGGAGTAGATCCTAAAGTCTACAGGCTCATGCTTTTCCCTTTTGCTGTAAGAGACAGAGCTAGAACATGGTTGGACTTACAACCTAAAGATAGCCTGGACTCTTGGGATAAGCTGGTCACGGCCTTCTTGGCCAAGTTCTTTCCTCCTCAAAAACTGAGCAAGCTTAGAGTGGATGTTCAGACCTTCAAACAAAAAGATGGTGAATCCCTCTATGAAGTTTGGGAAAGATACAAGATGTCACTGGACCATTCTATAGGTGGATCCATTCACTTAAAGAAAACGCCTGCAGAAGCTCAAGAACTCATTGACATGGTTGCAAATAACCAATTCATGTAAACCTCTGAGAGAAATTCTATGAGTAATGGGACGCCTCCGAGGAAGGGAGTTCTTGAAATTGATGCTCTGAATGCCATATTGGCTCAGAACAAAATGTTAACTCAGCAAGTCAACATGATTTCTCAGAGTCTGAATGGATTGCAAAACGCATCCAATAGTACTAAAGAAGCATCTTCTGAAGAAGAAGCTTATGATCCTGAGAACACTGCAATGGCAGAGGTGAATTAAATGGGTGAAGCTTATGGAAATACCTATAATCTCTCATGGAGAAATCATCCAAATTTCTCATGGAAGGATCAACAGAAGCCTCAACAAGGCTTTAATAATGGTGGAAGAAACAGGTTTAGCAATAGCAAGCCTTTTCCATCATCTTCTCAGCAACAGACAAAGAATTCGGAGCAGAGCCCCTCTAGCTTAGCAAACATAATCTCTGATCTATCTAAGGCCACTTTAAGTTTCATGAATGAAACAAGGTCCTCCATTAGAAATTTGGAGGCACAAGTGGGTCAACTGAGTAAGAAAATCACTGAAACTCCTCCTAGTACTCTCAGAAGCAATACAGAAGAGATTCCAAAAAGAGAGTGCAAGGCCATTGATATAATCAAAATGGCCGAATCCAAAGAGGAAGGGGAGGACGTGAATCCCAATGAGGAAGACCCCATGGGACGTCCTCCAGACAGAAGGGAGGCCCCTATTGGGGACCTAAAGGAATCTGAGGCTCATATAGAGACCATAGAAATTCCATTAAACTTTCTTCTGCCATTCATGAGCTCTGAGAACTATTCTTCCTCTGAAGAGGATGAAGATGTAACTGAAGAGCAAGTTGCTCAATATCTAGGAGCCATCATAAAGCTGAATGCCAAGTTGTTTGGTAGTGAGACTTAGGAAGGTGAACCTCCCTTGCTCATTAGTGAACTAGATACATGGGTTCAGCAAACTCTACCTCAAAAGAAACAAGATCCTGGTAAATTCTTAATATCCTGTATCATAGGCACCATGACCTTTGAGAAGGCTCTATGTGACCTGGGGTTAGGTATAAATCTTATGCCACTCTTTGTAACGGAGAAGCTGGGGATCTTTGAGGTACAAGCTGCAAGAATCTCATTAGTGATGGCAGACAAGTAAATAAAACAAGCTTATGGATTGGTAGAGGACGTGTTGGTAAAGGTTAAAGGCCTTTACATCCCTGCTGATTTCATAATCTTAGTCACTGGGAAGGATGAGAATGAATCCATCATTTTTGGAAGACCCTTCCTAGCCACAGCAGGAGCTGTGATTGATGTTGATAGAGGAGAGTTAGTCCTTCAATTGAATGGGGTCTATCTTGTGTTTAAAGCTCAAGGATCTTCCTCTGCAACCATGGAAAAGAGGCACGATAAGCTTCTCTCAATACAGAGTCAAACAAAGCCCCCACAGTCAAAATCTAAGTTTGGTGTTGGGAGGCCACAACCAAACTCTAAGTTTGGTGTTGGGAGGTCCCAACAATGCTCTGAACATCTGTGAAGCTCCATGAGAGCTCACTGTCAAGCTATTGAAATTAAAGAAGCGCTTATTGGGAGGCTGGTGCACAAAATTGTGATCTCTAATAATGGCATTCAACTTGGTATGCACATCTACTAACTCAGCACTTTCTTTACAACTTCGCACAACTAACCAGCAAGTGCACTGGGTCGTCCAAGTAATAAACCTTACGTGAGTAAGGGTCAATCCCACGGAGATTGTTGGTATGAAGCAAGCTTTGGTCATCTTGTAAATCTCAGTTAGGCAGATAATAAATGGTTATGGAGTTTTCAAATAATAATAATAATAAATAAACAGAAAATAAGGATAGAAATACTTATGTAAATCATTGGTGAGAATTTTAGATAAATGTATGGAGATGCTTTGTCCCTGTTGGATCTCTGCTTTCCTACTGCCTTCCTTCAATCCTTCTTACTCCTTTCCATGGCAAGCTGTATGTAGGGCATCACCGTTGTCAATGGCTACATCCCATCCTCTCAGTGAAAAAGGTCCAAATGCTCTTGTCACAGCACGGCTAATCATCTGTCGGTTCTCGATCATGTCAGAATAGAATCCATTGATTCTTTTGCGTTTGTCATCACGCCCAACAATCACGAGTTTGAAGCTCGTCACAGTCATTCAATCCTTGAATCCTACTCGGAATACCACAGACAAGGTTTAGACTTTTCGAATTCTCATGAATACCGCCAACAATTCTAGCTTATACCACGAAGATTCTGATTAAGGAATCCAAGAGATATGTGTTCGGTCTAAGGTAGAACGGAAGTGGTTGTCAGTCACGCGTTCATAAGTGAGAATGATGATGAGTGTCACGGATCATCACATTCATCATGTTGAAGTGCAACAAATATCTTAGAACAGGAATAAACTGAATTGAATAGAAAATAGTAGTAATTGCATTAAAACTCGAGATACAGTAGAGCTCCACACCCTTAATCTATGGTGTGTAGAAACTCCACCGTTGAAAATACATAAGTGGTGGTCTAGGCATGGCCGAATGGCCAGCCCCCATGAACGTGATCAATAGTCTCCTAAGATGAATAATAGATTAAAACTGAGACCAAAGATGTGGTCAAAAAGACCGAATGGTCAAAAGACATCTAATATAATAATAAAATGTCCTATTTATACTAGACTAACTACTAGGGTTTACAGAAGTAAGTAATTGATGCAGAAATCCACTTCCGGGGCCCACTTGGTGTGTGCTCGGGCTGAGCTTGAGCTTTACACGTGTAGAGGCTTCTTTTGGAGTTGAACGCCAAGTTATAACGTGTTTTTGGCGTTCAACTCTGGTTCGTGACGTGTTTCTGGCGTTTGACTCCAGAATACAACATGGAACTGGCGTTGGGTGCCAGTTTGCGTCGTCCAATCTCGAATAAAGTATAGACTATTATATATTGCTGGAAAGCTCTGGATGTCCACTTTCCAATGCCATTAAGAGCGTGCCATTTAAAGTTCTGTAGCTCCAGAAAATCCATTTCGAGTGCAGGGAGGTCAAAATCCAACAGCATCAGCAGTCCTTTGTCAGCCTTTTATCAGAGTTTTGCTCAGGTCCCTCAATTTCAGCCAGAAAATACCTGAAATCATAGAAAAATATACAAATTTATAGTAAAGTCCAAAAATATGAATTTTACATAAAAACTAATAAAAATATCCCTAAAAGTAGCTAGATCCTACTAAAAACTATCTAAAAACAATGCCAAAAAGCGTATAAATTATCCGCTCATCAAAGGCAACCCAATTTTTACTTATCTATGTTTTCTATTGTTCTTTTATGTCTTCTTACGTTCATGATCTTGTGGAGTCACAAAAACAACTACAAAAATCAAAGAAAAATAAAAAACATCATCAAAAATAGCACACCCTGGAGGAAGAGCTTACTGGCGTTTAAACGCCAGTAAGGAGCATTTAGCTGGTGTTTAACACCAGAACAGAGCATGAAGCTGGCGTTTAACGCCAGAAACAAGCAGCAGTCTGGCGTTTAAATGCCAGGATTGCACCCTGAGGAAAGCTGGTGTTAAACGCCAGAAACAAGCAGCAAAGTGGCGTTTAACGCTAGAAACAAGCATAGAGCTGGCGTTTAACGCCAGAAATAAGCATCAGTCTGGTGTTAAATGCCAGGATTGCATACAAAGGGCATTTTACATGCCTAAAGGGTGCAGGGATGAGAAATCCTTGACACCTCAAGATCTGTGGACCCCACAGGATCACCTCAAGATCTGTGCCACAGGATCCCCACCTACCTTCTCCCTCTCTTCTCCCCTTGGCCGAAACCTAAACCACTCTTCTTCTCCTCCATCTCTTCTTCTTCATCATCTATTCTTTCTTTTTTTGCTCGAGGATGAGCAACATCTAAGTTTGGTGTGGTAAAAGCATAGCTTTTTTGTTTTTCCATAACCATTTATGGCACCTAAGGCCGGAGAAACCTCTAGAAAGAGGAAAGGAAAGACAAAAGCTTCCACCTCCGAGTCATGGGAGATGGAGAGATTCATCTCAAGGGTCCAAAGCTCAGTAGTAGAGCATTTGACTGCACATCAAGAGAGTCCACTCATGGACCTCAACAAGAGCATGAGAAATTCCCTCATCAAGAAATTCCTGAGATACCTCAGGGGATACATTTTCCTCCACACAATTATTGGAAGCAACTAAGGATAGGAGCACCAAAATCACTAGGGATCAAGCAACAGAGGCAAGGAAGAGACATAGAGGAGCTCAAGTGCACCATTGGTCCTTCAAGAAGAAGGCACCACCATCACTAAGGTGGACCCATTCCTTAACTTCCCTGTTCCTATCTCTCTGTTTTTCGGTTTATGAGCTTCATGTTTGGCTATATTTTGTGTCTTTATTACATGATCATTAGTATTGAGTAACTATGTCTTAAGGCTATGAATAATTCCGTGAATCCTTCACCTTTCTTAAATGAAAAATGTTTTTAATACAAAAGAACAAGAAGTACATGAGTTTCGAATTCATCCTTGAAATTAGTTTAATTATATTGATGTGGTGACAATTCTTTTTTTTCTGAATGAATGCTTGAACAGTGCATATTTTTTATCTCGTTGTTTATGAATGTTAAAATTGTTGGCTCTTGAAAGAATGATGAAAAAGAGAAATGTTATTGATAATCTGAAAAATCATAAAATTGAAGCTTGAAGCAAGAAAAAGCAGTGAAGAACAAAGCTTGCGAAAAAAAAATTTTAAAGAAAGAAAAAGAAAAAGCAAGCAGAAAAAGCCAATAGCCCTTAAAACCAAAAGGCAAGGGTAAAAAGGATCCAAGGCTTTGAGCATCAATGGATAGGAGGGCCCAAGGAAATAAAATTCAGTCCTAAGCGGATAAATCAAGCTGTCTCTAACCATGTGCTTGTGGAATGAAGGTCCAAGTGAAAAGCTTGAGACTGAGTGGTTAAAGTCGTAATCTGATGAGCGGATAATTTATACGCTTTTTGGCATTGTTTTTAGGTAGTTTCTAGTAGGATGTAGCTACTTTTAGGGATGTTTTCATTAGTTTTCATGCAAAATTCACATTTCTGGACTTTACTATGAGTTTGTGTGTTTTTCTGTAATTTCAGGTATTTTCTGGCTGAAATTGAGGGACCTGAGCAAAACTTTGATAGAAGGCTGACAAAGGACTGCTGATTGGTGGACGAAATTGTGATCCATATTATTTGTATTTGTATGAAATCATTATTATGGCATCGGTTGTTTTCACAACTCCGTTCAACTAGCCAGCAAGTGTACTGGGTCGTCCAAGTAATAAACCTTACGCGAGTAAGGGTCGATCCCACAGAGATTGTTGGTATGAAGCAAGCTATGGTCACCTTGTAAATCTCAGTTAGGCAGATAAAATTATGGAATTTAGAAAATCAAATAAAAAGAAATAATAAAAGGGATACTTATGCAAATTCATAGGTGGGAATTTCAGATAAGCATATGGAGATACTGTATGGCTCAAGGACGCCTGCTTTCCTACTGCTTCAACTCAATCCTTCTAAGCTTTGTTCTTCACTGCTTTTTCTTGCTTCAAGAATCAATTTCATGATTTTTTAGATCATCAATAACATTTCTCTTTGTTCATCATTCTTTCAAGAGCCAACAATTTTAACATTCATAAACAACAAGATCAAAATACATATGCACTGTTCAAGCATTCATTCAGAAAACAAAAAGTATTGTCACCACATCAATATAATTAAACTAAATTCAAGAGCTATTTTCGAAATTTATGTACTTCTTGTTCTTTTGAATTAAAACATTTTTCATTTAAGAGAAGTGAAGGATTAATGGATTTTATTCATAGCTTTAAGGCATGGTTACATACTAATGATCATGAAGTAGAGACATAAAACATAGATAAATACAATATTAAAAACCGAAAAACAGAAAGAAATAAAGAACAAGGAATGAATCCACCTCTAGTGGCGTCTTCTTCTTGAAGGACCAATGATGTTCTTTAGCTCTTCTATGTCCCTTCCCTGCCTTTGTTGCTCCTCCCTCATTGCTCTTTGATCTTCTCTTATTTCTTGGAGAATGATGGAGTGCTCATGATGTTCCACCCTTAATTGTTCCACATTGTGGCTCAAACCTTCTAAGGAAGTGTTGAGTTGCTCCCAATAGTTGTTTGGAGAAAAGTGTATCCCTTGAGGCATCTCAGGGATTTCTTGATGATGAGCTTCCTCATGCACCTCTTGAGAACCGTGAGGGGCTTCTCTTGCTTGCTCCATCCTTTTCTTGGTGATGGGCTTGTCCTCTTCAATGGAGATGTCTCCTTCTATGATAACTCCAGCTGAGTAACATAGATGGCAAATAAGGTGAGGAAAAGCTAGCCGTGCCATAGGTGAGGGCTTGTCGGCTATTTTGTAGATTTCATTGGAGATGACCTCATGAACTTCTACTTCCTCTCCAATCATGATGCCATGAATCATGATGGCCCGATCCACAGTAACTTCAGATCGGTTGCTAGTAGGAATGATGGAGCGTTGAATGAACTCCAACCATCCTCTAGCTATAGGCTTGAGGTCCAGTCTTCTTAGTTAGACTGGCTTGCCTTTGGAGTCTCTCTTCCATTGAGCTCCTTCCACACAAATGTCCATAAGGACTTGGTCCAACCTTTGATCAAAGTTGACCCTTCTAGTGTAGGGGCGTTCATCACCTTGCATCATGGGCAAGTGGAATGCCAACCTTACATTTTCCGGACTGAAATCCAAGTATTTCCCCCGAACCATTGTGAGATAATTCTTTGGACTCGGGTTCATACCTAGATCATGGTTCCTAGTGATCCATGCATTGGCATAGAACTCTTGAACCATTAAGATTCTGACTTGTTGCATGGGGTTGGTTAAGACTTCCCAACCTCTTCTTCGGACTTCATGTCGGATCTCCGGATACTCATTTTTCTTGAGCTTGAAAGGGACCTCAGGGATCACCTTCTTCTTTGCCACAACATCATAAAAGTGGTCTTGATGGCTCTTGGAGATGAATCTTTCCATCTCCCATGACTCGGAGGTGGAAGCTTTTGTCTTCCCTTTTCCTTTTCTAGAGGGTACTCCGGCCTTAGGTGCCATTGGTAATGGAAAAACAAAAAAAAAAAGCTTTATGCTTTTACCACACCAAACTTAAAATATTGCTCGCCCTTGAGCAATAAAAGAAAGAAGAGAAGAAGAAGAAGAAGAAAATATGGGAGAGAGGGAGAGAGGTAGGTTCGGCTTAGGTGAAGAAGAAGGGGTTTGTGTTGTGTGAAAATGAAGTAGAAAGGAAGGGTATTTATAGGGAGAGGGAGGAGGTATGTTCGACCATTTTGGGTGGGAATGGGTGGGAAATTGGTTTTGAATTTTTGAAGGTAGGTGGGGTTTATGGGGAAGAGTGGATGGATGTGAGTGGTGAATGGGGTAGTTGGGAAGAGGAATTGAGGTGATTGGTGAAAGGTGTTGGGAAGTGTGACATGGGGAAGAGTGAAATAGGATTAGGAGAATGTGATTAGGATTAAAAGGTAAGGTGGGAATATGTTAGGTGGGGATCCTGTGGGGTCCACAGATCCTGAGGTGTCAAGGAATTCCATCCCTGCACCAAATAGGCATGTAAAATGCCTTTGTGCATCATTCTGGCGTTTAAACGCCCATTGGTGCACATTCTGGGCGTTCAACACCCATGTAAAGCATGTTTCTGGCGTTGAACGCCAGTTTCATGTTTGTTACTGGCGTTCAGCGCCAGTTTTTCCTCTCCGGGCACATTCCTGGCGTTCAGCGCCAGAATGTTGCTTGTTTCTGGCGTTCAGTGCCAGAATGATGCTCTGTTCTGGCGTTGAACGCCAGCCAGATGCACCTTACTGGCGTTGAACGCCAGCCTGTGCGTCCTCCAGGGTGCGAATTTTTTTCTGCTGTTTTTGATTCTGTTTTTAATTTTTATGATTTTTTCATGACTCCTCATGATCATGTACCTAATAAAACACAAAATAACAATAAAATAGTATAAAATAGAAATTAGATAAATAAAATTGGGTTGCCTCCCAACAAGCGCTTCTTTAATGTCAATAGCTTGACAGTGGCTCTCATGGAGCCACAAGGTGATCAGGTCAATGTTGTATAGTTGTCCACACCAAACTTAGAGTTTGGTTGTGGCCTCACAACACCAAACTTAGAGTTTGACTGTGGGGGCTCTTCTTGACTCTGAACTGAGAGAAGTTCTTCATGCTTACTCTCTTTTGTCACAGAGGGATGGCCATGTGCCTTAAACACAAGGTAGTCCCCATTCAATTGAAGGACTAATTCACCTCTGTTGACATCTATCACAGCTCCTGCTGTGGCTAGGAAAGGTCTTCCAAGGATGATGCAATCATCCTCTTCCTTCCTAGTGTCTAAGATTATGAAATCAGCAGGGATGTAAAGGCCTTCAACCTTTACTAACACGTCCTCTACTATTCCATAAGCTTGTCTCAATGACTTGTCTGCCAGTTGTAATGAGAACAAGGCAGGTTGTACCTCAATGATCCCCAGCTTCTCCATTACAGAGAGTGGCATTAGATTTATCCCTGACCCCAGGTCACACAGAGCTTTTTCAAAGGTCATGGTGCCTATGGTACAAGGTATTAAGAACTTGCCAGGATCTTGTTTCTTTTGAGGTAGAATTTTCTGAATCCAAGTATCCAGTTCATTAATGAGCAAGGGAGGTTCACTTTCCCAAGTCTCATTACCAAACAACTTGGCATTCAGCTTCATGATAGCTCCTAAATATTGAGCAACTTGCTCTCCAGTCACATCTTCATCCTCTTCAGAGGATGAATAGTCTTCAGAGCTCATGAATGGCAGAAGGAGATTTAATGGAATCTCTATGGTTTCTATATGAGCCTCAGATTCCTTTGGATCCTTAATAGGAAACTCCTTTTTGCTTGAGGAACGTCCCAGGAGGTCTTCCTCACTAGGATTTTCGTTCTCCTCCTCCCTTGTGCATTCGGCCATATTGACTATGTCAATGGCTTTGCACTCCCCTTTTGGATTCTCTTCTGTATTGCTTGGGAGAGTACTGGGAGGAGTTTCAATGACTTTCTTACTCAGCTGGCCCACTTGTGCCTCCAAATTTCTGATGGAGGATCTTGTTTCACTCATGAAACTGAAAGTGGCTTTTGACAGATCAGAGACTACATTGGCTAAATTAGAAGTGTTTTGTTCAGAATTCTCTGTCTGTTGCTGAGAAGATGATGGATATGGCTTGCTATTGCCCAGCCTATTACGTCCACCATTGTTAAAGCCTTGTTGAGGCTTTTGTTGATCCTTCCATGAGAAATTTGGATGATTTCTCCATGATGAGTTATAGGTGTTTCCATAAGGTTCACCCATGTAATTAACCTCTGCCATGGCGGGGTTCTCAGGATCATAAGCTTCTTCAGAAGCTGCCTCTCTAGGACTGTTGGATGCATGTTGCCATCCATTCAGATTTTGAGAGATCATGTTGACCTGTTGAGTCAACACATTGTTCTGAGCCAATATGGCATTCAGAGTATCAATTTCAAGAACTCCTTTCTTTTGAGGTATCCCATTGTTCACGGAATTCCTCTCAGAAGTGTACATGAATTGGTTGTTTGCAACCATGTCAATGAGTTCTTGAGCCTCTTCAGGCGTTTTCTTCAGGTGAATAGATCCACCTGCAGAATGGTCCAATGACATTTTCGAAAATTCAGAGAGACCATAATAGAATATATCTAATATGGTCCATTTTGAAAACATGTCAGATGGACATCTTTTGGTCAGCTGCTTGTATCTTTCCCAAGCTTCATAGAGGGATTCACCATCTTTTTGTTTGAAGGTTTGAACATCCACTCTCAGCATGCTCAGCTTTTGAGGAGGAAAGAATTTATCCAAGAAAGCAGTGACCAGCTTATCCCAGGAGTCCAGGCTATCCTTGGGTTATGAATCCAACCATATTCTAGCTCTGTCTCTTACAGCAAAAGGGAAAAGCATGAGTCTGTAGACTTCAGGATCAACTCCATTCGTCTTTACAGTCTCACAGATCTGCAAGAACTCAGTTAAAAACTGATAAGGATCTTCAGATGGAAGTCCATAAAACTTGCAGTTTTGTTGCATCAAGGCAACTAGCTGAGGTTTCAGCTCAAAGTTATTGGCTCCAATGGCAGGAATGGAGATGCTTCTTCCATCAAACTTGGACGTTGGCTTTGTGAAGTCACCAAGCATTCTCCTTGCATTATTATTATTTTCGGCTGCCATCTCCTTCTCTTGTTCGAAAATTTCTGAAAGGTTGTTTCTGGATTGTTGTAATTTAGCTTCTCTTAATTTTCTCTTCAGAGTCCTTTCAGGTTCTGGATCAATTTCAACAAGAGTGCCCTTATCCTTGTTCCTGCTCATATGAAAGAGAAGAAAACAAGAAAAGAAGAAGAATCCTCTATGTCACAGTATAGAGATTCCTTTATGTTAGTAGAAGAAGAAAGGGGTAGAAAAGTGAAGAAGGATGGATTCGGATTTTTAGATGAAGAGAGGTGGAGAGAAGTGTTAGTAATTAAATAATTAAATAGAAGAAGAAAAGAGAAAGGAAATTTCGAAAATAATTTTAAAAAATGGGTTAGTAATTTTCGAAAATTAGAAGTAAAATGTAATTAAAATTTAAAACATGAAACAATTAATTAATTAAAAAGAACTTTTGAAAAAGGGATGAGATATTTTCGAAAATTAGAGAGGGAAAAGTAGTTAGGTGGTTTTGAAAAAGATAAGAAACAAACAAGAAGTTAGTTAGTTGATTGAAAAAGATTTGAAATCAAAATTGAAAAAGATAAGAAGATAGCAAGTTAGATAAGATATTTTGAAATCAAATTTTGAAAAAGATAAAATTTTTGAAAAAGATCAAATAAAAGATAAAAAGATTTAGTTCAAAAATTTTGAAATTATTTACTTCACTAACAAGAAACTACAAGATAAGATTCTAGAATTTAAAGATTGGACCTTTCTTAACAAGAAAGTAACAAACTTCAAATTTTTGAATCAATCACATTAATTGTTAGCATATTTTCGAAAATATGATATAAAAGATAAGAAAAAGATTTTGAAAAATAATTTTTAAAATTTTCGAAAATAAGAAAAAAATGAAAAAGATATGATTTTTGAAAAAGATTTTGAAAAGATAAGATTTTTAAAATTGAAATTTTGACTTGACTTGTAAGAAACAACTAATTTTGAAAATTTTTGACCAAGTCAACCCAAAATTTCGAAAATTATGAGAAAAGTAAGGAAAATATATTTTTTTATTTTTGAATTTTTAATTATGAGAGAGAAAAACACAAACATGACTCAAGACACCAAACTTAAAAATTGACTCAAGACTCAAATAAGAAACACAAAATAATTTTTTATTTTTATGATTTTATGAATTTTTTGAATTTTTATTAATTTTTTTCGAAAATAAAGTTTAGAAAAACGAAAAATAAAAGAAAAATTTTGAAAAAAGATTTTTGAAAAGAAAATTACCTAATCTGAGCAACAAGATGAACCGTCAGTTGTCCATACTCGAACAATCCCCGGCAACGACGCCAAAAACTTGGTGGACGAAATTGTGATCCATATTCTTTGTATTTGTATGAAATCATTATTATGGCATCGGTTGTTTTCACAACTCCGTTCAACTAGCCAGCAAGTGTACTGGGTCGTCCAAGTAATAAACCTTACGCGAGTAAGGGTCGATCCCACAGAGATTGTTGGTATGAAGCAAGCTATGGTCACCTTGTAAATCTCAGTTAGGCAGATAAAATTATGGAATTTAGAAAATCAAATAAAAAGAAATAATAAAAGGGATACTTATGCAAATTCATAGGTGGGAATTTCAGATAAGCATATGGAGATACTGTATGGCTCAAGGACGCCTGCTTTCCTACTGCTTCAACTCAATCCTTCTTACTCCTTTCCATGGCAAGCTGTGTATAGAGGTTCACCGTTCGACGATGGCTACTTTGAATCCTCTCGGGAAAATGGTCCTCTGCGGCTGTCACTCGCATGGCTAATCGTCTGGAGGCATCACACTGGCCGAAGGCTACATCTCATTCTCGCAGTGAAAACTACGCTCACGCGCTCTGTCACAGCACGGCTAATCACTGGTTGGTTCCCGCGCCTACTGGAATAGAATCCCTTGATTCTTTTGCGTCTGTCACTAACGCCCAGCACTTGCGAGTCTGAAGCACGTCACAGTCATTCATTACCGGAATCCTACTCAGAATACCACAGACAAGGTTAGACTTTCCGGATTCCCAGGATCCTACTCGGAATACCACAGACAAGGTGAGACTTTCCGGATCCTCATAAATGCCGCCATCTATCTAGCTTATACCACGAAGATTCTGTTGGGGAATCTAAGAGATACACATTCAAGCTCGGTTGCATGTAGAACGGAAGTAGTTGTCAATCACGCGCGTTCATAAGTGAGAATGATGATGAGCGTCACATAATCATCACATTCATCATGTTCTTGGGTGCGAATGAATATCTTGGAATAAGAATAAGATAGAATTGAATAAAAGAAAATAGAATTGCATTAATACTTGAGGTACAGCAGAGCTCCACACCCTTAATCTATGGTGTGCAGAAACTCCACCGTTGAAAATACATAAGTGAAAGGTTCAGGCATGGCCGAATGGCCAGCCCCCTAAACGTGATCAATAGCCTCTTAGGATGAAGAATAAAACAAAACTGAGACCAAAGATGTCTAATACATTAGTAAATCATCCTATTTATAATAAACTAGCTTCTAGGGTTTACATGAGTAAGTAATTGATGCATAAATTCACTTCTGGGGCCCACTTGGTGTATGTTTGGGCTGAGCTTGATCTATCCACGAGCTGAGGCTTCTCTTGGAGTTGAACTCCGAGTTATGACGTGTTTTGGGCGTTCAACTCCGGATCATGACGTTTTTCTGGCGTTTAACTCCAGACAGCAGCATGAACTTGGCGTTCAACGCCAAGTTACGTCGTCAATTTCCGAATAAAGTATGAACTATTATATATTGCTGGAAAGCCCTGGATGTCTACTTTCCAGCGCTTTTGAGAGCGCACCAATTGGAGTTCTGTAGCTCCAGAAAATCCATTTCGAGTGCAAGGAGGTCAGATTCCAACAGCATCAACAGTCCTTTTGTCAGCCTTTTTCAGAGTTTTGCTCAAGTCCCTCAATTTCAGTCAGAATTTACCTGAAATCACAGAAAAATACACAAACTCATAGTAAAGTCCAGAAATGTGAATTTAACATAAAAACTAATGAAAACATCCCTAAAATAGCTTGAACCTACTAAAAACTACCTAAAAACAATGCCAAAAAGCGTATAAATTATCCGCTCATCACTGATGCTATTGGATTCTAACCTCCCTGCACTTAAAATGAATTTTATAGAGCTATAGAAATTCAAGTGATGCGCTCTCAATGGTGTTGGAAAGTAGACATCCAGAGCTTTCCAGCAATATATAATTGTCCATAGTTATTCGAGCTTAGACGATGCAAACTGGCATTCCAGTTTCATGCTGCATTCTGGAGGTAAACGCCAGAAACACGTCATAAACCAGAGTTAAACGCCAAAAACACGTTACAACTTAGCGTTTAACTCCAAGAGAAGCCTCTGCACGTGTAAAGCTCAAGCTTAGCCCAAGCACACACCAAATGGGCCCCGGAAGGGGATTTCTGCATTAATTACTTATTACTGTAAACCCTAGTAGCTAGTCTAGTATAAATAGGACATTTTACTATTGTATTAGACATCTTGGTTTCGTCTTTTCTCTTAGCATCCATCTTTGCACATTTAGTTCTGAGACTTTGGGAGCTGGCCATTCGGCCATGCCTGAACTTTGATCACTTATGTATTCTCAACGGTGGAGTTCTACACACTATAGATTAAGGTGTGGAGCTCTATTGTATCTCGAGTTTCAATGCAATTACTACTATTTTCTATTCGATTCAGTTTATTCCTGTTCTAAGATATTCGTTGCAATTCAACATGATGAATGTGATGATCCGTGACACTGATCATCATTCTCACCTATGAACGCGTGACTGACAACCACTTCCATTCTACCTTAGAACGATCGAGTATCTCTTGGATTCCTTAATCAGAATATATGTGGTATAAGCTAGAACCCTTTGGCGGCCATTCTTGAGGATCCAGAAAGTCTAAACCTTGTCTGTGGTATTCCGAGTAGGATTCAGGGATTGAATGACTGTGATGAGCTTCAAACTCGCGATTGTTGGGCGTGATGACAAACGCAAAAGAATCAATGGATTCTATTTCGACATGATCGAGAACCGACAGATGATTAGCCATGCTGTGACAGAGCATTTGGACCATTTTCACTGAGAGGATGGGATGTAGCCATTGACAACGGTGATGCCCTACATACAGCTTGCCATGGAAAGCAGTATGTTGCAGAGATTCAACAGGGACAAAGCATCTCCATACACTTATCTGAAATTTCCGCCAATGATTTACATAAGTATCTCTATCTTATTTTATGCTTTATTTATTCTTAATTTTTGAAAACCATTATAAACCATTTGAATCCGCCTAACTGAGATTTACAAGATGACCATAGCTTGCTTCATACCAACAATCTCTGTGGGATCGACCCTTTCTCACGTAAGGTTTATTACTTGGACGACCCAGTGCACTTGCTGATTAGTTGTGCGGAGTTATGACAAAGTGTGATTCACGTTTGAAAGCACCAAGTCATTGGAGCTATTGTTGATGATCACAATTTATGCGCACCAAGTTTTTGGCACCGTTGCCGGGGATTGTTCGAATTTGAACAACTGATGGTTCATCTTGTTGCTCAGATTAGGTAATTTTCTTTTTGTTTTATTTTCAAAAATTTTTCAAAAAAAAATTTTTTTACTTTTGTTTTCGAAAAATTATTCTAAATTTTTTAGAATGAATTCTAATGTTTCATGAAGCATGTTAAAGCTTAGCTGGTTGTAAGGCCATGTCTAATTCAATTGGATTGAGGCTTCCCCTTATTAGTATATGAAGTTGGATGAAGTATCAGCTATTGTATGTCTGATTTGTATGCTAAAGCTTGGCTGGCTATTAAGCCATGTCTAATTCCTGGACCGGAGCTTTAGACTAACATTGCAAAGATTCCTGGAATTCTTATTAAAAATTTTGAATTTCTTATTTTATTTTTCCTATATGTTTTCG
The DNA here is from genome assembly GCF_014773155.1 of Arachis stenosperma. Lineage (NCBI taxonomy): Eukaryota > Viridiplantae > Streptophyta > Magnoliopsida > Fabales > Fabaceae > Arachis > Arachis stenosperma. The sequence continues at coordinate 62,178,929 of NC_080377.1, read as the reverse complement.
AAAAAAAATAATAAAATAAAATAAAAAATTTAAATTTTTGAAAAAAAATCTAAAAATTTTTTATAAAATCATAAAATCAAAAATATTTTGTGTTTCTTGTTTGAGTCTTGAGTCAATTTTTAAGTTTGGTGTCAATTGCATGTTTTTAAAATTTATGCATTCTTTTTTTTTTGAAAATCCATGCATGTGTTCTTTATGATCTTCAAGTTGTTCTTGACAAGTCTTCTTGTTTGATCTTTAAATTTTCTTATTTTGTATTTTTTTGTTGTTTTTCATATGCATTCTTGCATTCATAGTGTCTAAGCATTGAAAAGTTCTAAGTTTGGTGTTTTGCATGTTTTTCTTTTCTTGAAAATTTTTCAAAAATAAGTCTTGATGTTCGTCTTGGTCTTCAAAGTGTTCTTGGTATTCATCTTGACATTCATAGTGTTCTTGCATGAGTCATGTGTTTTGATCCAAAATTTTCATGTTTTGGGTCATTTTTGTGTTTTTCTCTCTCATCATAAAAAAATTCAAAAATAAAAAATATATCTTTTCCTTATTTTGCTCATAATTTTCAAAAATTTGAGTTGACTTAGTCAAAAAATTTTAAAACCTAGCTATTTCTTATAAGTCAAGTCAAATTTTCAATTTTAAAAATCTTATCTTTTCAAAATCTTTTTCAAAAATCAAATCTTTTTCATTTTTCTTTTATGATTTTCGAAAATTTAAAATTTATTTTCAAAATCTTTTTCTTATCTTTATTTCAAAATTTTGAAAACTTTACTAACAATTAATATGATTGATTCAAAAATTTGAAGTTTGTTACTTTCTTGTTAAGAAAGGTTCAATCTTTAAATTCTAGAGTCATATCTTTTAGTTTCTTGTTAGTCAAGTAATCAATTTTAATTTTAAAAATTAAATCTTTTTCAAAATATCTTTTTCAATCATATCTTTTTAAAATATCTTTTTCAAATCATATCTTTTTAAAAAATTTGATTTCAAAATATCTTTTCTAACTTCTTATCTTTTCAAAAATTGATTTTCAAATCTTTTTCAACTAACTAATTGACTTTTTGTTTGTTTCTTATCTTTTTCAAAACTACCTAACTACTTTTCTTTCTCTAATTTTTGAAAATTATCTCCCTCTTTTTCAAAATTCTTTTAATTAACTAATTATTTCAAATTTTAATTTTAATTGTTTTTCTTCTCTTAATTTTTGAAAATCACTAACCCTTTTTCAAAATTTATTTTCGAATTTCTTCCTCTCTCATCTTTTTCTATTTATTTATTTATTTACTAACACTTCTCTTCATCTCAAGAATTCGAACCTATCTTCCCCCTTGTGTTTGGATTCTTAACTCTTTTCCTTCTTCTATTCCTTTCTTCTTCTATTAACATAAAGGAATCTCTATACTGTGACATAAAGGATTCCTTTTCCTTTTCTGTTCTCTTCTTTTTCATATGAGCAGGAACAAGGAAAAAGGCATTCTTGTTGAAGCTGATCCTGAACCTAAAAAGACTCTGAAGTGGAAACTGAGAGAAGCTAAAAATACAACAATCCAGAGACAACCTTACTGAAATTTTCGAACAAGAAAAGGATATGGCAGCCGAACCCAACAACAATAATGCAAGGAGGATGCTTGGTGACAATACTACACCTACTTTCAAGTTTGATAGAAGAAGCATCTCAATCCCTGCCATTGGAGCAAAAAATTTTGAGCTGAAACCTCAACTAGTTGCTCTAATGCAACAGAACTGCAAGTTTCATAGACTTCCATCAGAAGATCCCTATCAGTTTTTAACTGAGTTCTTGCAGATCTGTGAGACTGTTAAGACTAATGGAGTAGATCCTGAAGTCTACAGGCTTATACTTTTCCCTTTTGCTGTAAGAGACAGAGCTAGAACATGGTTGGACTCACAACCTAAAGATAGCCTGGACTCCAGGTATAAGCTGGTCACGGCCTTCTTGGCTAAGTTTTTTCCTCCTCAAAAGTTGAGCAAGCTTAGAGTGGATGTTCAGACCTTTAAACAAAAAGAAGGTGAATCCCTCTATGAAGTTTGGGACAGATACAAACAGATGACCAAAAGGTGTCCTTCTGACATGCTTTCAGAATGGACCATTTTAGATATATTCTATTATGGTCTATCTGAGTTCTCTAAGATGTCACTGGAACATTCTGCAGGTAGATCCATTCACCTAAAGAAAATGCCTGCAGAAGCTCAAGAACTCATTGACATGGTTGTAAATACCCAGTTCATGTACACTTTTGAGAGGAATTCTGTGAATAATGGGACGCCTCGGAGGAAGGGAGTTCTTGAAATTGATGCTCTGAATGCCATATTGGCTCAGAACAAAATGTTGACTCAGCAAGTCAACATGATTTCTCAAAGTCTGAATGGATGGCAAAATGCATTCAACAGTACTAAAGAGGCATCTTCTGAAGAAGAAGCTTATGATCCTAAGAACCCTGCAATAGCAGAGGTAAATTACATGGGTGAACCTTATGGAAACACCTATAATTCTTCATGGAGAAATCATCCAAATTTCTCATGGAAGGATCAATAAAAGCCTCCACAAGGCTTTAATAATGGTGGAAGAAATAGGCTCAGCAATAGCAAGCCTTTTCCATCATCTTCTCAGCAACCGATAGAGAATTCTGAGCAGAGCACCTCTTACTTAGCAAACATAGTCTCTGATCTGTCTAAGGCCACTTTAAGTTTCATGAGTGAAACAAGGTCCTCCATCAAAAATTTGGAGGCACAAGTGGGCCAGCTGAGTAAGAAAGTCACTGAAACTCCTCTTAGTACTCTCCCAAGCAATACTGAAGAGAATCCAAAAAGAGAGTGCAAGGCCATTGACATAATCAACATGGTCAAACCTAGAGACGAAGGAGAGGACGTGAATCCCAACGAGGAAGACCTCATGGGACGTCTCTTAAGCAAGAAAGAGTTCCCTATTGAGGACCCAAAGGAATCTGAAGGTCATATAGAGACCATAGAGATCCCATTAAACCTCCTTCTGCCATTCATGAGCTCTGAAGACTATTCTTCTTCTGAAGAGGATGAAGATGTAACTAGAGAGCAAGTTGTTCAATATCTAGGAGCCATCATGAAACTGAATGCCAAGTTGTTTGGTAATGAGACTTGGGAAGGTGAACCTCCCTTGCTCATTAGTGAACTAGATACATGGGTTCAGCAAATGTTACCTCAAAAGAAACAAGATCCTGGTAAATTCTTAATACCCTGTACCATAGGCACCATGACTTTTGAGAAGGCTCTGTGTGACCTAGGGTCAGGCATAAATCTTATGTCACTCTCTGTAATGGAGAAGCTGGGGATCATTGAGGTACAGCCTGCCACATACTCATTAGAGATGGCAGACGAATCACAAAGACAAGCTTATGGATTAGTAGATGACGTGTTAGTGAAGGTTAAAGGCCTTTACATCCCTGCTGATTTCATAATCTTAGACACTAGGAAGGAGGAGGATGAATGCATCATCCTTGGAAGACCCTTCCTAGCCACAGCAGGAGCTGTGATTGATATTGACAGAGGAGAGCTAGTCCTTCAATTAAATAGGGACTACCTTGTGTTTAAAGCTCAAGGATCTTTTTCTGCAACCATGGAGAGGAAGCATGAAAAGCTTCTCTCAATACAGAGTCAAATAAAGCCCCACAATCAAACTCTAAGTTTGGTGTTGGGAGGCCACAACCAAACTCTAAGTTTGGTGTTAAACCCCCACATTCAAACTCTAAGTTTGGTGTTGGGAGTCCACAACATTGACCTGATCACCTGTGAGGCTCCATGAGAGCCCACTGTCAAGCTAGTGACATAAAGAAGCGCTTATTGGGAGGCAACCCAATTTTTATTTATCTAATTCTATTTTTATTTTTATTGTTCTTTTATGTTTTATTAGGTTCATGATCATGTGGAGTCACAAAACAAATACTAAAATTAAAAATAGAATCAAAAACAGCAGAAGAAATAGCACACCATGGAGGAAGGGCTTACTGGCGTTTAAACGCCAGTAAGGAGCATCTGGCTGGCGTTCAACGCTAGAACAGAGCATGGATCTGGCGTTAAATGCCAGAAACATGCAGAAATCTGGTGTTTAAATGCTAGGATTGCACACTGAGGAAATCTGGCGTTCAACGCCAGAAACATGCTGCAGACTGGCGTTGAACGCCCAAAACAAGCATAGAACTGGCGTTTAACGTCAGAAACAAGCATCAATATGGCGTTAAACACCAGGATCGTACGCATAGGGCATTTTACATGCCTCATTGGTGCAGGAATGTAAATCCTTGACACCTCAGGATCTGTGGACCCCACAGGATCATCTCAGGATCTGTGGATCCCACAGGATCGCTACCTACCTCAACTCACCCTCTCTCTCTTTTTCACACCATCCAATAAACACTCTTCCCCAAAACCCTTCACCAATCAACTCAATCTCTCTTCCCCATCACCTCTTCACCACTCACATCCATCCACTCTTCCCCATACACCCCACCTACCTTCAAAATTCAAAATCTCTTTCCCACCCAAACCCACCCTAAATGGCCGAAACCATACCTTCTCCCTCCACTATATAAACCCCTCCATCCTTCTTCATTTTCACACAACACAACACTCTCTTCTCCCCCTTGGCTGAATACACATCTCTCTCCCTCTCCTCTATATTTTCTTCTTCTTCTTCTATTCATTCTTCTTTTGCTCGAGGGCGAGCAATATTCTAAGTTTGGTGTGGTAAAAGCATAGCTTTTTTATTTTTTTTATAATCATTGATGGAACCTAAGGCCGAAGAAACATCTAGAAAAGGGAAAGGAAAGACAAAAGCTTTCACCTCTAAGTCATGGGAGATGGAGAAATTCATCTCAAAAGCCCATCAAGACCACTTCTATGAAGTTTTGGCCAAGAAGAAGGTGATCCCCAAGGTACCTTTCAAGCTCAAGAAAAATGAGTATCCGGAGATCCGACATGAGATCCAAAGAAGAGGTTGGGAAGTTCTGACCAACCCCATTCAACAAGTCAGAATCTTAATGGTTCAAGAGTTCTATGCCAATGCATGGATCACTAGGAACCATGATCAAAGTATGAACCCGAACCCAAAGAATTATCTTACAATAGTTTGGGGGAAATACTTAGATTTCAGTCCAGAAAATGTAAGGTTGGCATTCAACTTGCCTATGATGCAAGAAGATGCACGCCCTTACACTAGAAGGGTCAACTTTGATCAAAGGTTGGACCAAGTCCATATGGACATATGTGTGGAAGGAGCTCAGTGGAAAAGAGACTCAAAAGGCAAGCCGGTTCAATTAAGAAGACTGGACCTCAAGCCTGTGGCTAGAGGATGGTTGGAGTTCATCCAACGCTCCATCATCCCCACTAGCAACCGATCTGAAGTTACTGTGGATCGGGCTATCATGATCCATAGCATCATGATTGGAGAGGAAGATGAAGTTCATGAAGTCATCTCTCTTGAATTCTACAAAATAGCCGAAAAGCCCTCTACCTTGGCAAGGCTAGCTTTTCCTCATCTCATTTGTCATCTATGCTACTCAGCTGGAGTTGTTATAGAAGGAGTCATCCTCATTTAGGAGGACAAGCCCATCACTAAGAAGAGGATGGAGCAAACAAGAGAGCCCACTCATAGATTCCAAGAGACGCATGAGGAAGCTCATCACCAAGGAATCCCGGAGATGCCTCAAGGGATGCACTTTCCTCCCAACAACTAGTGGGAACAACTCAACACTTCTCTAGAAGACTTGAGTTACAACATGGATCAATTTAGGGTGGAACACCAAGAGCACTCCATCATTCTCCATGAAATTAGAGAAGATCAAAGAGCAATGAGGGAGGAGCAACAAAGGCAAGGAAGAGACATAGAAGAGCTCAAGGACATCATTGGTCCTTCAAGGAGAAGGCGCCACCATCACTAAGGTGGACTCATTCCTTGTTCTTATTTCTCTATTTTTTGGTTTTTAAGCTTCATGTTTATCTATGTTTGTGTCTTTATTACATGATCATTAGTGTCTAGTAACTGTATCTTAATACTTTGAATAATTCCATGAATCCTTCACCTCTCTTAAATGAAAAATTTTTCTAATTCAAAAGAACAAGAAGTACATGAGTTTCGAATTTATCCTTGAAATTAGTTTAATTATATTGATGTGGTGACAATACTTTTTTCTGAATAAATGCTTGAACAGTACATATTTTCGATCATGTTGTTTATGAATGTTAAAATTGTTGGCTCTTGAAAGAATGATGAACAAGAGAAATGTTATTGATGATCTGAAAAATCATAAAATTGATTCTTGAAGTAAGAAAAAGCAGTGAAGAACAAAGCTTGCGAAAAAAAAAGTGGCGAAAAAAAATTTATAAAAGAAAAAGAAAAAAAATAAGCAGAAAAAGCCAATAGCCCTTAAAACCAAAAGGCAAGGGTAAAAAGGATCCAAGGCTTTGAGCATCAATGGATAGGAGGGCCCAAGGAAATAAATCCAGGCCTAAGCGGCTAAATCAAGCTATCCCTAACCATGTGCTTGTGGCATGCAGGTCCAAGTAAAAAGGTTGAGACTGAGTGGTTAAAATCGTGATCCAAAGAAAAAAGAGTGTGCTTAAGAGCTCTGGACACCTCTAACTGGGGACTTTAGCAAAGCTGAGTCACAATCTGAAAAGGTTCACCCAGTCATGTGTTTGTGGCATTTATGTATCCGGTGGTAATACTGGAAAATAAAGTGCTTAGGGCCACGGCCAAGACTCATAAAAGTAGCTGTGTTCAAGAATCAACATACTTAACTAGGAGAATTAATAACACTATCCAAAATTCTGAGTTTCTACAGATGCCAATCATTCTAAACTTCAAAGGAAAAAGTGAGATGCCAAAACTATTCAGAAGCAAAAAGCTACAAGTCCCGCTCATCTAATTAGAACTAATATTCATTGATATTTTGGGATATATAGTATATTCTCTTATTTTTATCCTATTTGATTTTCAGTTGCTTGGGGACAAGCAACAATTTAAGTTTGGTGTTGTGATGAGCGGATAATTTATACGCTTTTTGGCATTATTTTTAGGTAGTTTCTAATAGGATCTAGCTAATTTTAGGGATGTTTTCATTAGTTTTTATGCAAAATTCACGTTTCTGAACTTTACTATGAGTTTGTGTGTTTTTTCTGTAATTTCAAGTATTTTCTGGCTGAAATTGAGAAACTTGAGCAAAACTTTGATAGAAGGCTGACAAAGGACTGCTAATGCTGTTGGATTCTGACCTCCCTGCACTCGAAATGGATTTTTTGGAGCTACAGAACTCTAAATGGTGCGCCCTCAATGGCGTTGGAAAGTAGACATCCAGAACATTCCAGAAATATATAATAGTCCATACTTTATTCGAGCTTAGATGATTCAAACTGGCGTTCAACGCCAGTTTCATGCTCATTCTGGAATCAAACACCAGAAACACGTCATAAACCAGAGTTAAACGCCGAAAACATGTTACAACTTGGCGTTTAACTCCAAGAGAAGCCTCTGCATGTGTAACGCTCAAGCTCAGCCCAAGCACACACCAAGTGGGCCCTAGAAGTGGATTTCTGCATTAATTACTTATTTCTGTAAACCCTAGTAGCTAGTCTAGTATAAATAGGACATTTTACTATTGTATTAGACATCTTGGTTTCATCTTTTATCTTAGCATCCATCTTTGGAAGTTTAGTTCTGAGACTTTGGGGGCTAGCCATTCGGCCATGCCTGAACCTTGATCACTTATATATTCTCAATGGTAGAGTTTCTACACACCATAGATTAAGGTGTGGAGCTCTGCTATACCTCGAGTTTCAATGCAATTACTACTATTTTCTATTCAATTCAGCTTATTCCTGTTCTAAGACATTCATTGCAATTCAACATGATGAATATGATGATCCGTGACACTCATCATCATTCTCACCTATGAACGCGTGACTGACAACCACTTCCGTTCTACCTTAAAACGAGCGAGTATCTCTTGGATTCCTTAATCAGAATCTTCATGGTATAAGCTAGAACCCTTTGGCAGCCATTCTTGGGGATCCGGAAAGTCTAAACCTTGTCTGTGGTATTCCGAGTAGGATTCAGGGATTGAATGACTGTGACGAGCTTCAAAATCGCGATTGTTAGGCGTGATGACAAACGCAAAAGAATCAATGGATTCTATTCCGACATGATCGAGAATCGACAGATGATTAACCGTGCTGTGATAGAGTATTTGGACCATTTTCACTGAGAGGATGGGATGTAATCATTGACAAAGGTGATGCCCTATATACAGCTTGCCATGGAAAGGAGTATGAAGGATTGAAAGTAAGAAAGCAGTATGTTGCAGAGATTCAACAGGGACAAAGCATCTCTATACACTTATCTGAAATTCCCGCCAATGATTTACATAAGTATCTCTATCTTATTTTATGATTTATTTATTCTTAATTTTCGAAAACCATTATAAACCATTTGAATCCGCCTAACTGAGATTTACAAGATGACCATAGCTTGCTTCATACCAACAATCTCCGTGGGAGCGACCCTTACTCACGTAAGGTTTATTACTTGGACGACCTAGTGCACTTGCTGGTTAGTTGTGCGGACTTGTGACAAAGTGTGATTCACGTTTGAGAGCACCAAGTCATTGGAGCCATTGTTGATGATTACAATTTATGCGCACCATGATCCAAAGCAAAAAGAGTGTGCTTAAGAGCTCTGGACACCTCTAACTGGGGACTTTAGCAAAGCTGAGTCACAATCTGAAAAGGTTCACCCAGTCATGTGTCTGTGGCATTTATGTATCCGGTGGTAATACTGGAAAACAAAGTGCTTAGGGCCACGTCCAAGACTCATAAAAGTAGCTGTGTTCAAGAATCAACATACTTAACTAGGAGAATCCATAACACTATCTGAACTCTAAGTTCCTATAGATGCCAATCATTCTAAACTTCAAAGGATAAAGTGAGATGCCAAAACTGTTCAGAAGCAAAAAGCTACAAGTCCCGCTCATCTAATTAAGACTAATATTCATTGATATTTTGAGATTTATAGTATATTCTCTTCTTTTTATCCTATTTGATTTTCAGTTGCTTGGGGACAAGCAATAATTTAAGTTTGGTGTTGTGATGAGCGGATAATTTATACGCTTTTTGGCATTGTTTTTAGGTAGTTTTCAGTAGGATCCAGCTACTTTTAGGGATGTTTTTATTAGTTTTTATGCAAAATTTATATTTCTGGACTTTACTATGAGTTTTTGTATTTTTCTGTGATTTCAGGTATTTTCTGGCTGAAATTGAGGGACCTGAGCAAAAATCTGATTTAGGCTGAAAAAGGACTACTGATGCTGTTGGATTCTGATCTCCCTGCACTCGAAATGGATTTTCTGGAGCTACAGTACTTCAAATGGCGCGCTCTCAACTGCGTTGGAAAGTAGACATCCAGGGCTTTCCAGCAATATATAATAGTTCATACTTTATTCGAGCTTAGATGACGTAAACTTGTGTTCAATGCCAGTTCCATGCTGCATTTCGGAGTAAAACGCCAAAAGCAAGCTACAACTTGGCGTTTAACCCCAAGAGAAGCCTCTGTACGCGTAAAGCTCAAACTCAGCCCAAGCACACACCAAATTGGGCCCCAGAAGTGGATTTCTGCACTTAGACTTATTCCTGTAAACCCTAGTAGCTAGTTTAGTATAAATAGAATTTTTTACTATTGTACTAGCGTCTTGTCTTTGGATGGATCTTTAATCAGTGTATGCGATTTTAGACCTTCATGGAGGCTGGCCATTTGGCCATGCCTGGACCATCACTTATGTATTTTCAATGGTGGAGTTTCTACACACCATAGATTAAGGTGTGGAGCTCTGCTGTTCCTCGAGTATTAATGCAATTACTATTATTCTTCTATTCAATTCAGCTTATTCTTATTCTAAGATATTTTCTGCACAACATGATGAATGTGATGATCCGTGACACTCATCATCATTCTCACCTATGAACGCGTGCCTGACAACCACTTCCGTTCTACCTTAGATTGAGCGCGTATCTCTTGGATTCCTTAATCAGAGTCTTCGTGGTATAAGCTAGAATTATTGGCGGCCATTTCTAAGATCCGGAAAGTCTAAATATTGTCTGTGGTATTCCGAGTAGGATCTGAGATGGAATGACTTTGACGAGCTTCAAACTCGCGAGTGTTGGGCGTAGTGACAGACGCAAAAGAATCACTGGATTCTATTCCGACATGATCGAGAACCGACAGATGATTAGCCGTGCTGTGACAGAGCATTTGGACCATTTTCACTGAGAGGACGGGAGGTAGCCATTGACAACGGTGAAACCCAACATACAGCTTGCCATGGAAAGGAGTAAGAATGATTGGATGAAAGCAGTAGGAAAGCAGAGATGCAAAAGGAATACAGTATCTTCATGCGCTTATCTGAAATTCCCACCAATGAATTACATAAGTATCTCTATCTTTATTTTATGCTTTATTTATCTTTATATTCGAAAACCATTATAACCATTAGAATCCGCCTGATTGAGATTTATAAGATGATCATAGCTTGCTTCATACCGACAATCTCCGTAGGATCGCCCTTACTCACATAAGGTTTATTACTTGGACTACCCAGTGCACTTGCTGGTTAGTTGTGCGAAGTTGTGACAAAGTGTGATTCACGTTTGAGAGCTCCAAGTCTTTGGCGCCATTGTTGATGATCACAATTTCGTGTACCAGTCATAACTCTTCAATTGGGGGATCTGTTGGTAAGAAAAGTACTCCTAGATCCCGGGAGCAGTGCTGACGTTCTGTTCTACTCAACATTCTAAAAGATGAAGCTCAGCAACAACATTCTCCAGTCAACAGGGGGAGACCTAGTTAATTTCTCAGGAGAGCGAGTTCCAATATTAGGTTCAGTGTGGTTACAAACCACACTGGGTGAGCATCCTCTTTCAAAAACTTGTGATATTCAATATTTAGTAGTAGATTGCTTTAGCCCATATAATCTTATACTTGGCCTATCTTTCTTAAACAAGTTCGGCGCAATTGTCTCTATAGTTCACTTATGTGTCAAGTTTCCTCTACAGAACAATCAAGTTGTAACGATCCACGGAGATCATAAAGAAGCACGCCAATGCTACAACATCAGCATGAAATTCCCTAATCGTTCCAAGTAACAAGTTAACAATGTCGACCTCGTTACCAACAGCTCGGCATCAGCTGACCTGGATCCAAGAGCCGACTTTCTTGAACGACCTACACCATCAGGCGACATACAGAAAGTTTATTTCAATAATGATCCTAATAAATTTACTTATGTAGGTACATCAATTAGCACGGAGGAGATAAAGGCCATCCCTACCTTTCTACAAGAACAAGCCGACCTATTCGCATGGATGCCTTCAGACATGCCCGGCATTGACCCACAAATCATCAGCCACAAACTAGCTATAAACCCCACCGCCCGACCAGTACAGCAGATGAAAAGAAAATTCAGCGATGAAAAGAGAAGGGTGTCATTAGAAGAAACTCAAAAGCTGATCAACACGGAATTCATCAAAGAAATCAGATTTACAACCTGGCTTGCGAATGTGGTAATAGTAAGGAAACAAAACGGTAAGTGGCGCATGTGCGTTAACTTTACTGACTTAAACAAGGCATGCCCGAATGATTCTTATCCTTCACCATCCATAGACTATTTGGTAGATAACACCTCAAGTTATGCCACCTTAAGTTTTATGGATGCGTATTTGGGTTATAATCAAATCCTCATGCACCCCTTTGATCAAAGTAAAACGGCATTTATCACTGATTTCGGTAACTACTGTTATAAAGTTATGCCCTTTGGATTAAAGAATGCAGGAGCAAGTTACCAACTTCTTGTGGACAAGGTCTTCGCCAAACAGATCGGCAGAAATATCGAAGTGTATGTCGATGACATGGTCGCCAAGACAAAGATCAGCAAAAACCATATCGACGATTTAACAGAAATCTTCGGCGAAATACGCCGCTACAACATGCGTCTAAACCCAGAGAAATGCGCATTCTCCGTCCAAGGTGGTAAGTTCTTAGGTTTTTTACTAACAAGCAGGAGCATTGAGGCAAATCCTAACAAATGCCGAGCAGTTGTGGATATGACAAGCCCAAAAACAGTAAAAGAAGTACAACGCCTTACAGGAAGACTTGCTGCGCTATCGAGATTTGTACCATGGTTAGCTTCAAAGTCTATTTCTTTTTTCCAAACAATAAAATAAAGCAAATTTCAATGGAACGACGACTGTGAGAGAGCTTTTACCAAACTAAAAACAACTCTCTCACAACCGCCGATCTTGTAAAAACCCCTCCAAGGGGAGGATTTATTCTTATATTTATCAGTTACTGATTGGGCGATAAGTTCTGCTCTTGTTACAGAAAGGAACAAAGTTTAGCATCCGATATACTTTGTCAGTAAAACTCTCCAACACGCCGAGCTCAACTATCCCAGAATAGAAAAGCTCGCCTTAGCCCTAATATTTTCGGCGAGAAGACTCGGACCTTATTTCCAGAGCCATGTAATCTATGTCAGAATAGATCACCCATTAAGACAAGTGCTACACAAACCAGAAATTGTAGGCAGACTTATAAAATGGGCAATCGAATTGTCCGAGTTCGACATCAGGTATCAATCCAGAGGACCGATTAAGTCCTAGTTCTTGGCCAATTTTATTGCAGAGCTTACAATACCTTCAGAAGATGACCGTACAAAGCAAAGGACTTTATATGTAGAAGGCTCATCCAACAATGAGGGCTGTGGAGCTGGAATCCATCTGGAGGCCGACGATGGCTTTATCCTGGAACATTCCTTACACTTATCTTTTAAAGCCAGCAACAACCAATCCGAATATGAAGCCCTAGTTGCAGGACTCCGACTTTATTTGGATCTCCAAATATCTTCCATAAAGGTATACTGTGACTCCCTACTGATAGTACAACAGGTAAACGACCTTTTCCAGGTAAGGGATCCTCTTCTTTCTAAATATCTACTGTTAGTGAAAGATTTAACTTCAAAATTCTCAAAATTTGAAATACAACACATACCACGAGAACAAAACCAAAGGGCCGACATTTTATCTAAACTCGGCAGCACACAATCCGACTTATCTACACTACATCAATTCACTATAACATCTCCAAGTGTTAGTCTAATAGATATGTTAAGTGTTACACAGGAAAGGGATTAGAGAAACGACTTCATACAATATTTACAAACAGGTCATGTACCAGATAACGTCGACAATACAAAGAAGTTTCGTAGAAAAGCATCTTTTTTCACATTACTCAATGGAACATTATATAGGCGAGGATACACTCGCCCATTGCTAAAGTGCCTTAACAAAGCTGAAGCCGATATAGCATTAGCCGAGGCACATGAAGGAATTTGCGGAACGCATACAGGAGCTCGGAGCTTAACCTCAAAAATCCTCTGCGCCAGTTTTTTTTGGCCAACGTTGAAACATGATAGCCAAAACAAGGTTCAGACTTGTGACAATTGCCAAAAACATGCACCAATAATACATATTCCTGCCGAGAATATACATCATTCTGATGTTAGTTGGCCTTTCAACCAATGGGGACTCGATATACTCGGTCCATTCCCAACAGCACTGGGCCAGGTAAAATTTCTCATAGTTGCAATTGATTATTTCTCAAAGTGGGTTGAAGCCTAACCTTTATCCAGGATTACATCCCAACAAATGATTTTTTTCGTTTGGAAAACTATTACTTGCCGTTTCGGCATTCCACACCATATAATCACTGACAATGGTCGCCAGTTCGCCGATCAGAAATTTCAATCTTTTTTGTAGAACCTTAAAATCAAACAGCATTTTGTTTCGGTTGAACATCCTCAGACAAATGGATTAGCCGAGGCCGCAAATAAAGTCATATTGCATGCACTCAAGAAGAAGTTAGATGACGCTAAAGAACTCTGGGCCAAATTAATACCTGAAGTCCTTTAGGGATATAATACAACACCACAATCAACAATGAAAGAGATGTCATTCCGACTTGTCTATGGATCTGAAGCTATGATATCACTAGAAATCTCGCAAAGCTCCATCAGAACTAAGCTCGGTAGCCACGATGAAGCTCGGAAATATCATCGAGGAAATAAGGGACATAGCAACACTTCGACAACATGCAGTGCAACAGACAATAGCTCGGCGACCCAATAAGTCTGTAAGAAGCCGATCATTTCAAAAGGGTGACTTAGTACTTCGAAAGACAGAGACTGCTCGAAAACCACCCTCCCATGGAAAGCTCGCAGCAAACTGGGACGGCCCATACCGAGTAACAGAAGTCCTCGGCAACGGAGCATATAAGCTAGAATCAATAAATGATACAATCCTACCTAATACTTGGAATGTTTCCTCCCTAAAGAAATTTTATAGTTAAAAGTCAGGGTCAGGCTTGTACTCTTTTTCCTACTACCAAGATTTTTTCCCAAAAGGGTTTTGTTTGGAGGGGTTTTAACGAGGCTAGCCTACCTGCACCTTTGTATCAAAAGGTTTAACATTTTACTGTACATGAGAAATAAAATTTATCTCATTCTCTTTAACTAAACGTGTACGCAAATTATATTGTCAGTCATTTTCATCATCAAAGGATGGAACTCTATCTATCGTCCATAAAGTTCAAACGACGACAATTCTCGTCTAATTACAATCTACCTATACTCGACAATCATATTATACAAAACAGAAATATTCCGATCAATTAAGCAAAGCTTTTTCCCAAAACAAAAAGCAATTTCAAATACGCCATATAATCAAAGGCAAACAATCCTGCAACCTAAACAACCCAATCCAAGTTCAAAAGCATCACAAGCTATTATCTATTACATCCGCAGCAGCAAAATATTCAAAAAATCATATGAAGTTCTATAAAACAAAACACGATGATAAACAAAACACATTAAACATTATCAGCCTCATCTTCAACATCACCATCATCCTCGACCATCTGGCCATCATGGACGATATTCCCAGGATCCATCTCGGATAGATCAACTTCTGGTGCCAGAAACTTCACCTGCAAGTGAGCCCTTTCAAACCCTTCAACAAATGAATCCAAAATCTCATCACCTTTCTTTTTCTCCATTTCTTTTAGCTGAGCAGTCACTTCAATCAACCGAGTTTCCATGCTCGCCAAGTCAGCTTCCTTCTCTTCAAATCCTCAACGTCCTTAACATAGTTCTCTTTGGTTTCTTTCAACTATTTTTCAACATCAGCCAATTTAGTCTCCAGCTCGGTAACCATACCTTTGCTCTTACTCAACTCTTCTTTTATCAGCGAGTTTTTCTCTCTTTCAACTATCACCTTCTTATGCTTCAACTCCTGGCTACGCCCCAAACTAGCTAGCCTCAAACCAACAACCTACAAACCATTATCACAAAAAGGAATTAAAGATGCTCAAAAAAAATTTTACTGCTCCAATAAAATGACAGTGTAAACAAAGTCAGATGATTACCTGCATATATTGCCCGATCGCCATCTCACCGACCTCATTAGCCAGAGACACATCGGCTGAAGATTGGCAGTACTCATCCGCCACAACCATATAAGGATAATCCTTCCCCCACACTGATAAACCCTCACTTTGTTTAGACATCTCATGAAGCTTTTCATGATTCACCATGAAAGCCTGTATTTCCTCCAAAGGAACCCCCCGCTCCTTCCCACTAGAATCTTCGGACAACTCCACCACGTCCGACTTTCTCTTCTTCAAAATTACTTTTTTCTGACTCCGAGGGGGCTGAGTAACTTCTCTAGCCACAACTGCTTTTCGCGGTTAGACGATGACACTTCCTTCTCCAAATTTTTATTTTTAAATCGGCACCTTAGGGATGCAGCTGAAACCCCAGGGTATTTACCAGTTGCAGAACACAACATATGTCAGACATCCCTAAAAATAATATACACATCAAAAAAAACCCCAAATTCACCCAAGTACTCTAAAACAACATCTTTGTCTTCTTACCACTTGAGTAACTCATACATGGATATCAGATCCTTACGATCAATATTTTCCACCAAAAACTCAATCAAACAAACATTCCTCGGGAGATATAACCTCGGGACTGAGTATATTCTGAGGTTTCGAGCACCACCACAATGGAAACCTCTCGGCCAAATTCTCATCAATATAAAAAGGAAAATCTTTTTTCCAGGTTTCTAACCTTGAGGTACATTTTCTTAAAATCCTTAAAAGAGGATTTATACAACTTGAATATACCAAACCCAGGGGTGCTATTGAAATTTATCCATCCCCCTTCCACAGCTCCACTGATGGCATCTCTTCAAGAAATTTCATCAGAATCTCAAAGGAACGGAGGAACGCCCACCCGTTCGGATAAAGCTAAGATGCAGCACAGTTTAACTGTTTCAAAACCTGACATTCAAACTCTGTAAATGGCAACCTAACTCTCAGCTCTTCTAAGACACAGCTGTGCATATAGAAAAATTCAAACCCCTGCCCCCGATGATAAACCCTATCATCAAAGTTACATGGCAACAACTCAACCTAAACTCCAGAACCAACCCTTACAACCTTGGCTACATTCACTTCCTTCACAACAGCTTCATCAAGGAATAAGGAAACTCGCGATCTCACATCCTCACTAACCCAGTCATAAGATCAGTCTATCTTATCTTTTTTTTCCTTCTCAAACCCCATGAGAAAATAAGAACAGAAAAGCACAGGGAAGAAGACGCAAATGATAAAATAAAAATAAGAGAAATGGCATGCACACCTCTTTTACTCATTCTGCTTTCCAAGTAGCAGAAACCAAAGGTCAGTGATAAACAACTTGGTAGCCAAACCATTAACTTAACCACACCCCAAAGTAACTGCTACCTCAATCAAATCAAACGGTAAAGTTACTTTGGAAACATAACAAGCTTTAAATTCTCCAAGCAATCTTTCTCTCTCCTCAATAAAAGTGGACACGACCCCCCACTTTCCACAATAAAATTTTCTTTTTAATGAAGTATGTTGAACTGGGGGATCACCGAGGTTACCTATTTAACCAAGTTATAACTCATCAAGAAGAAGCTCAACCTGCTTCATTAAAAAACCATCCTCAGGTTAAGCTTGGGGGATGTGATATGGCCGTCATCAATACGAGCTATAACTCGGTATTATGACCATCATCAATACGAGCTATAACTCAGTATCACCCGTTATAGCTTGGCTTTTATGAGTCATAACTCGGTTTCGTTTATTTTCTTATCATAACTAACATTTAAGTAGTAAAATTGTCTGTTACGATGTTCATCATTCCAAAATCAACGATAAAATGCAAAAAGCGTAACGGACGAGAAACCTATCATATAAATGAAGGTAAAACATTTTTCTTGTACAAGAGATAGCAAAACACTATACTGACTTAAGCTTTGGAGTGCCTTTGCAGGTACACTCCCCCCTTTTCGACATTCACACTTTCGCGTCACATCAGAAAGAAAAGCTCGGATTCAAGGATTGGATGATCAGCCTCCGAGGACATAGTTCAGTAGTCATTTATCACTAGAGGCCGATCTATTTTACAGAGGGACAGTCCAATGGTTAGCTACCAGGACTTATCGAATTGGCTTTATAACCGACAGATGAGACTCATCAGCCACTAGGACAGGTATGCATCATATACATTATATGTGAATTGTCTGGATTGCCTAATTGACTGCATCATTATTTGCTATTTGCCTAATTATCCTATATGCTTCTTACTTGTGCATTCCTTGCTTGATTTACTTGTGCTTGCATCTCCGTTACTGTTGGCGGTTGGAAGGTTTGCAAGATTTGGAAAGGGGATACTTAGTTAGTCTGAAGATCCGTAAGATAGTTGCCTATTTACATTCCTCATGGTTTAGCATGTTTATATAATTTAATTATAATTCTGGAAGTTCTAGGATTGCCTTCGCCTTTCCCAGGACATTACATGTTAGATATTTGGGCACTGCTGAGAACCTCTAATTCTCACCCATGCGAATTTTGTGGTTTTCAGATGCAGGACGTGAGGCTCCTTGTTGAGGCATGTTGGAGACTTCGTTTTGGTGGAGATCCTTAGCCTTTGCGGATTTTATTTTGATCTTATATACTTGTTAGATACTTATATTCTCTACTGTGTATTTATATATTTTCTATTGACTCCTCTGTATATTTTGGAGAGACAGGTTCTGTATATTTGTCTTTTGGGTTGTGTTTTGGAAAATTCTTTATATATGTATGTATACTTATATGCTCGGACTGGTTATCTTCGCAAGCCGAGTCCCGAGTCTTGATATATGTATTATTGGCACTCTTTTGTATATCTTTTCATGTTAGCTTATCTCATATCCGTTCCTTTACGTTATCGATCGGAGTGTTGCACTTTTTGATTTATCGGTTTTGATTTACCCATTCTTCTTCAAAGGCTCCTAGTTATAAATATTTTCACAATACTATACGTACTAAATTTTACTTTTAGAGGTCGTAATGCCTTGTCACCTCTGTTTTATGACTTAAGCATAAGACTCTGTGTGGTAGGGTGTTACAGAAATGATTGAAGTGCAATGAAATGGTAATTGTGGTGTATGGTAGTATTTTGATGAAATTGAGTAGATTTGGATTGATTGGGTTTCGAAAGTTTTGGAAACTAGAGAATGTTGTATGATTTTGTAAAACATTATTTTTAATAAACTTTGGCAGATTATAACTCGAGCCTCAGATATTGAAATTGAATGATTTTTGTTTTTAATTAAAGATAATTTCAAGAGATTTAAAATGATATAAAGTTTGAGGAAAATAGAGTTTTATAGAGGAAATTATGAGGTTTGCAGTTCGGTGCAAAAATCTGAAATTCTGCAGCTTTAAAATTTTTCCAAGTCTGCTAAGGCTCACGTACGCGGGTAATGGCTTCTGTCTAGCACTTCCGTGTACCCGGAGCATGGACGTGTACGTGGCATGGTCCAATTTTACTTGGATACGTACGCGGGCACTGCATGCGTACGCGGACGACCCAAATTCCAAGGCATGCGTACGCGGGCAGGGATTTGCATACACGAAATTCCTATTTTGCTGAAAAATGGTTTTCTTCACTTTTTCAAGGATTTTCTAGATTTCTAAACTTCTTTAATTATCGTTTAAGATTCCTATCTAGTAATTAGGTCCTAAGACTATTAGAGGTGAGTTAGTAAATTAAATTGATAAATTTCTGTTATAAGTTTAGAAGACGGTAACTAGACCTGGGAAGTTTTGTGGTTGGAATAGCTTGAGTGTCTTGGCGGAGTGTTGAAGTGACAATGAATTGAGAAACATGAATGATTATGGTTAATGAGATGAGTATAAGCGGACTTGTGCTATGAGCAATGATCTCTGAGATTGAATATGTAATTGTGATATGCATTGTTCTCCGTCGTAGGGACTATGGCAGTCTCCCACCTACGTTCGAATATGAGGATTGTGGCAGTCTCCCTCTCACGTGACATACATTGAATTGGTAAGTCGCTATGCGCCTCAGACAAGGACTGTGGCAGTCTCCCACTTAGTAAGTGATTTTCTGTTATGATAACTGACAACTACACTTCCTATATTTAAAAGTTTCCGAATCAATCTGGTACTAATTTTTTACGGTTAGTGCAAATCAATCAAATTCTCTCTCTTAACTCTGCTTTCTTCTCTTTTCTCTTATTTCTTTCTTATTCTCCTTTTGTCTCATCTCTATCCGTTGAGTTTGATACCTTTCATTTGCAATACATTAAAAACATTAAGTATCAAACTTTTTAATGAAAATTGTTTCACATGTTGATGTATTCCAATAGGAAAACCGTATATTTAAGGACACAAATTAATGAAATTTACATTTATCTTCTCGTGGGAAAAAAATCCACCTTCATCCAAAAATCTAGGTGGAACAAAATATTAACTAACAAATTAGAGTATTGTCAATTGTTTGTCAATGTCAACAAACACTATATACAGTAGGTGTATAAACTAAAGGACGATGGAGAAAATAAAATTAAATGAATAAAGCCTAATTTCTCAATAGACTACGTAATAAAGTAGCTGGGTACGTAAAACAAGATTAGTTATATTTGGTTATTGGAATAGGAAAAGCTTCAACTGTAGCATCGCTTGTACTGTTGTACATACAAGTATAACTCAATCCCCTACTTACGCACGAATACGATAATGTATATGGGGTCTTTGAAACAAAATTGGTAAATTGTTTTCCTAGTAATTTCTCTCCTCTAATGAATTATATAGGATGTCTTTAGCGTTTTTTAATTTTAATATTTATAATTTTATATATGTAATATTTATAATTACTATTTATTATAGTTAATATTATTCAATTATTTGATCGATAATTAAAAATAAAAAAATAAAAATAAAATTAATTAAGAAATACACAATAATGTATTTTTAAACTGTTTCAAAAAAAAGATTTTATTATTTCTTAAATATTTTTAACGAGAATTACAAAAACACAAGCGGTTTTGCTCCTCTTCATGGTCTCCTATGTCCATGTAATAATTATTCCCAGTTTGTACATAAATTCCCTCACTCCTAGAATTATGTACGAAATGAATAAAAGTATAAAACCAATGATAAGAGAGGAAACAAGAAAAGCAGAAGAAAACTAAACTAAGTCAAAGTACAAAACCAACAATAACAATAAAACGTTTGCACACTGAATAATAACCAAAAGCTATACATCAAATCAATTAAAATCAAATGGAAAAGCTCCACAGTGACACCTCGGCATCAACCTCCATATCATTCCATTCCCTATGACTACTGCTACTGCCAAAATCGTATCTGAAAAATGGAGGCGGAGATCGTAACGGCTCCTCCGTCATGCTCCGAACCCAATCATGCATGTAATAATCATCATTGTTAGTATCAACAATCAAATCCTTCTTTACATCTTCTTCCACCCCGCTCTCACCGCTGCAAACCTCGTACTCAGTAACCGCACTGCCCGTACTTACTGGACGTCGGTTATTACTATAACCGTCCTCAACTGTAACTGTCTTCACAGCCTCGGCGGCCATTCTCCTTATCTCTTCGGCGTCATCAGTAGGCGCCGGGAGCAAGGGGAGTAGTCGCCAGGCGGAGTCTGCGAAGTTGAGGCAGGCTGACTTCCCGCGAAGCGCGAGTGCGGCGACGTCGTGGGCACGCGCCGCCATCTCAGGTGTGGCGTAGGTCCCGAGCCATATCCGTTTGGACTTGGTGTTTGGAACGCGAAGCTCGCAGACCCACCTGTTGTTGTTCCTCCTACGCACTCCTCGGTACACCGGGTGCCTCGTTTCCTTGAAGATTCTTCTCCCCGCACGCTTCTTCGGCCTCGATGACGCCAACGTTATCGCTTCGTCGTAGTCGATGGAGGCATTTGGCGGCGATGACTTGTTATTGTTGGATGAGCTCGCTTCCGAAGAGGAACACGTGGATATGTACTCGTCAAATGATGACTGTCTGAGTTTGTTCATTTGGGAACTAATTGTAATAAGTGAGAAACCCTATTGAAAAGAAATAGTACTGTAAGTTGACTATATATAGTGTTTTTTGCTTTGAAACTGAAATATGGTTGAGACCTGAGATGAGTTTGAGTATGAGTTAGAGTGAGTGAGAGAGTATATATATGAAAAGTTTGAAGCACGTGGCTACGATGTTGACGCGCACACGGGACCGCTGGCGTTTTATTGTTGTTATCTTGTTATGTTGTATTATGTCACGCTTTGAGGGCTTAGACTACTACGTACTGGGCCAGGGAGGAAGTGGCAGGCCACGGTTAACACACTTGCTTGCTTCGGCTAGCGCCTAGCAGTTAGTTACAAATTCAAATAATCATAGGACAGGTATCAACTTCTTAATTAATTTTTAATACTTTTGGGGCACTTTTGAAAGTGAAAAAGAGAGGACAGGTGAGCTAGGTCCTACGTATTGTGGGTCCTACGTTTATGCTGTCTCAACGGAGGGTTCTTTCGTCGTTGTTTTACGCTTTGAGTTCCGTGACCCGGGAAGTGACTCATTTCATTTGACATTTTGCATCTCTATACATGAGTATCAACTTGCGTATAAATCGTGTTCTTATATTTTTATTTTTACAACCATGACGTATACTTATACTAGTAGTTGCTAAGAATAGTAATCATGTTATCTAATCAAAAGTGAGATGTGTTAAGACCACATTTATAATATTTTTAGTTAGTATATAACTGTCGTCTTGTATTTGATCATGGACCTTTGTATATATTCATCTAGGACATCATTCCTGATCCATATTGATTTACTCTCATTTATGTATCTTGTTTATTTAAAGTAATTAAGATGTTTATTAAAGATATTTAATTTGTTAATAAGATTCAGAATAATATATTTTTTTTCATATTAGTTCAGGTTTTTCTTTCATTCTCTCCCTCTCCATCTCTTTTTTTTGGGGGGAAAAAATGGATCTGCTATACTCTATTATTCCAGATTAAACATATTTATCCATGATCATGATTTGAATATCTTTATAACCTATTTGGATGACATGTTTCTCACGGATCGGAGCTCATACGCTCAATCACGCAGGTAAGTTTATCTCTTTCTCTTTCCCTTTCTTTTTGTCAATATTCTCCTTTTCTTCTTCTTCAATTCTTTTCTTCTTTTTCTTCATTCATTTTTTACTTCTTCCTCTATAACTTTACATTTTTTTTTCTTTCTCGTTTCATCATTTTCATACTTAATGCTTGAAATTTTTATTTCTTATTTTTCTTCCTAGTAAACAACATTTTGAACATGTTATTGTTTTTCAAAATTCATATTTACTATATATATACACACACACAGACACGTACGTCAGTTTATTCGTTTGTGGTTCTTATAAACACTAAAGAAAAATATCTTTATTCTATTCCGAATTCATATTTATTTATGTATTTCATATTTACTGATTTTGACAAACACAAAGTTAAAAAACAATTATTTTCCAAAATTCATATTTGCTTGTATATGTATATATATTATGTTTACTAATTTGTTCAAAATCCAGTTATTTATTTGTTATATATATCATGTTTATTGATTTATATATACATAAAGGGAGAAAAACATGTTTAGTTTTGTTCAAAATGCATTTTACATGTATATATATACATGTTATTGCAAAAGATGTTTATTTTTGTTTAAAATTCGTGTTTATTTATTTATTTATTAGGGGTGTTTAAAATTCGTTCTGGTACGAAATCCGACCTGAACACGAAGTATATTTGTTTAGGTTTAGCTTTGTTATTTTTATCTAGTTTTATTTTCAGTTTAGGTTCGGATCATGCTGAGAGTAATACAACTTTATTTAAAGTTGTATTTTAGAGTGAAATTAATAATAAAATATTATATTTTTATACTTAAGTTAATATTTTTTATATTATATACTATTAATTTTATTTTAAAATAATTTATTTTAGTAAAAGTATGATATAGTGTTTTGGATCTAATTTCTGGGTCTTTTATCGGAGTAGTCTTTGATCTGGTTATCTGGGTCTAAGTCTTTTTTGCGACTCGAACCGGTCTAGTAATCCTTAACCAACATTCAAAATCAAATATCTCTCGTATCTTAAACTAACAGATAAGATAAGATAACGATTATAAACTATATAAAGGAGCCAAGGGCTCTCCCAGCTACACACATTCCTAACCCACACCTATACCTCTCAGATTTATTCTAACTTGAGCGTCGGATTGTCTTTACAGGTACTACCCTTCGCTGCTCCAAGAAAATCCATTTTCGTCACCACCTAAGGTCCGCAAGTTCCTGATCCATCTCACAATCTGTATCGACAACTTTCTGTACATGGGCGCCGTCTGTGGAGAATATCAGAATCACGGAACGATATCCCCGCACTAACCCACAAGAAGGTAACTAGCACCGTGCACCACTAGCTAACCCCTGAAAGGCAAGAACCAAAAGAAGACAATTGCCACCTTGATAAGGCCCAAGCACCTGATGGCATATAAGAGAAAGCAATCCAGATAATTTAAGAGCTCTACCAGAGAGTACAAACTCTTGAGGGCCAGGTCGCGACCAAAGAGCGATACCAACCATAACACGCAAGTCAAGCGACCTCCAAGAGCCGATCATGACGAGAACCTAGGAATGAAAGATCACCCGATCGGCATCACGGAAAGCGCTGGTCTTGCAGTATCTCCCAGGAACCAGAGCTTTGTCACAACAACGAAGACAGAAGATACCATCGAGATTCTAAATGAACAAGGAGCCAACATGTGATAATAGGAGTCACCCCATTTACTGAGAGGATCTTAAAGGATAAGTTACCTAAGGGTTTTGACAAACCAACCGATATTAAATATGACAGCACCAAAGATCTCCAAGAACACCTAATGGCCTTCGAGGCCAAGATGAACTTGGAAGGAGCTATCGACGCGGTTCGGCGTAGGACTTTCTCGATGACCTTGGTTGGACCAGCGATCAAGTGGTTTAACATTTTTCTGAACGGTTCGATCACCAGCTTTGAGGACATCTCCAAAAAGTTCATGGCACAATTCACTACTAGGATTGCAAAAGAAAAACACCCAGTTAGCTTGCTCGGAACCACGTAGCGGCAAGACGAACGCGTGGAGAAGTATCTCGATAGGTTCAACGATGAGTGCCTAATGGTAGAGGGGCTCATGGATTCCGTGGCCAGCCTCTATCTAACCAATGGTCTCATGAATGAAGACTTCAGTAAGCACCTCACAACCAAACCGGTCTGGACCATGCATGAAATCTAGAGAGTCGCTAGAGAATACATAAACGACGAAGAGGTAAGCCATGTCGTGGCAGTCAATAAACACAGAACGGCAACACGGCACCCTGCGATAACCCCTCGTCCAAAGACACCTTAAAAGAGAACTTCAAATCCACTGCTTCTAACTTGCCACCCAGGGTGGGAAAAGTCACAAACTACACCCCCTTGCCGGCCCCAATCACGGAGATCTATCACCAAATAGTAGAGCGTGATATTCTCCCGAAAGCACAACAATTGAAGGAACGAACAAGAGATAACAAGAGCTTATACTGTGAGTATCATAAATGATACAGACACATGACTCAAGACCAGTTTGATCTAAAGAACGCTCTCGAACAATTCATCCGAGATGGCAAACTCCCCGAGTTCACCAAAATTAGTCGAGAACCTAGGAAAACTGAAAGGGAAAGATTGCTAGAGCAAAAAGAATGCAATCCCAAAATGGTATGATAAGCGCACCAGGAAAACCCAGAGAACGACCCAACCAAAATAGTAAATGTGATCACAGGAAAAGGCACGCCAAAAAAAATCCAAGTCGGCATTAAAAAAGGATCTCAAGGTGCTAGCCGTGAAAAATGACACACCAACCTCTTCCCTCCCGATAGCAATCACGTTCTCCCCAGTGACTGCCAATATGGCACCTCGGCGTGAGACGCCCCTTTCATCATCTCGGTAAGAGTCAGAATTGGACTGATAAAATGGATACTAGTAGACACTGGGGTTGACTCTAACATCCTTCAGAGGTTCCTTCAACAAGTTAGGCCTCCAGAATGAAAATCTACAAAATCACCACAACAGAATAACCAGACTCGGAGACAACTTCCTCAAACCAGAATACTCCATCGTGCTATTGGTCATCATTGGAACTGGGTGCCAGACGAAAACTGTACTCTCCAAGTTTATGGTGCTGAAGGACTCCACGACCAACAACATCATCCTTGAAAGAAAAACAATTAACGATCTCTCTGCCTTCATATTCACCAAGTTCCTAACCATGAAGTTCCAAGAGAGATCTCTTGCAGTTAGGGGTGGAAAAAGGCCAGGCCGCCTGCCAGGGGCCTGCAGCCTGGCCTGTGTTTGGCCTGACCTGGCCTGGCCTGTTATAAAATATGTACAGGCCCAGACTCTTTTAAAAGCCTTAATACATTAATAAGTCAGGCCCAGGCTTACTAATTAGCCTTATAGGCCTGTCAAGCCTGCCTGGGCCTGTTAAAATATAATTAAATATATAAATAATTATTTATTATTAATAAAATTATGAGATATTTTAAATTTATTATATTTTATTATAAATATTTTTGTATATTTTAAATATGTTAAAAGTTTAAAATTTTTTATAAATATTAAATATATGACATATTACATATAACTATTTTTATTAAAAAATAATTTTTTAAATAATATTTTTATTTTTGTAAAAAAAATTATCAGGCCTTTTAATAGGCTTCAGGGCAGGCCAGGCTGAATAACAGGCCAGGCCTAGTAATTTATAAAGAGCCTATAACAGGCTGTAGGCCAGGCTCAGGCCAATCAACTGTATGACAGGTCAGGCCTGTTAAGAGCAAAGCCTGGCCTGGCCTGGTCTGTTCCACTCCTACTTGCAGTAGAATGTGACAACACAAGCCTGGCCCTCCGAAAGACATCTCGGGACGTGACGGGAGACTTCTTCGCTGACCTAGACACATGACAAAATGATCAACCCAGATTGGAGCCCGAGGGAGACATGGAAAAACTACAGAAAGCGAAGACCATAGATGAATTCACCTTTATTAACAAGAATCTACCGTTTGGTCTAAAAAGCAAATTCATGGAACTCTTAAAGCTAAACAAAGTCCTATTCACGTTCACCCCAGCCGACATGCCGGGTATAGACTCAGAACTGATGTCTTACCGGTTATCCGTAGACCCCAAAGCCAAGCCAATAGCCCAAAGAATGAGAAAAATGTCCACAGAACGAGCGGCCGAAGTCAAGAAGCAAGTCAGAAGCTTGCTCGAAGCAGGCTTCATCTAGGAATTACCCTACACAACCTGGCTAGCCAATGTTGTGTTAGTAAAAAAAGGCAAATGATAAATGGCGAATGTGTGTCGATTACACAGACTTGAACAAAGCTTGTCCAAAGGACGCCTTTTTCTCCAAAACATTGACGGACTGGTGGACGCCACGTCGGGACATCAATACCTCAGCTTCATGGATGCCTACATAGGGTACAACCAAATACCCATGCACAAACCAGATGAAGAGAAAATGGCTTTCCTAACTTTTGAGGACACATACTGCTACACGGTCATGCCCTTCTGGCTAAAAAATGTCGGATCTATATATCAAAGACTCGTCACGAAGATCATCAAGGACCTCTTAGGA
This sequence comes from Arachis stenosperma, assembly GCF_014773155.1. Taxonomy (NCBI): domain Eukaryota; kingdom Viridiplantae; phylum Streptophyta; class Magnoliopsida; order Fabales; family Fabaceae; genus Arachis; species Arachis stenosperma. The sequence goes on along the minus strand of NC_080377.1, from coordinate 62,151,763 downwards.
ACCAAGTTAGAAGTCTATATCAATGACATGCTCTCCAAAACAGAGAAAGGCGACGAGCACATCAATGACCTCACCCTCATACTAGGCATCTTCAAGAAGCACTGGATGCACCTTAACCCAACAAAGTGTGCTTTCAGGATGGAAGCTGGGAAATTCCTTGGCTTCATTATCACACAACAGGGAATGGAGGCAAACCCATAAAAATGAAAGGCCATCGTCGAGATGATCAGCCCGGCAAATATCAAGGACGTCCAAAGACTAACTGGGCGGCTTGCCACCCTTTCATGGTTTCTCGGTGGCTCGTCTTAGAAGGCCATTCCCTTCTTCAAACTCATGAAAAAGGGCATTAGCTTCAAGTGGGAACCCAAATGCGAAGAAGCCTTCCAACACTTCAAGAAAGTGTTAGTGGAGCCTCACATACTCTCGAACCCAAAACGGGAGAGACGTTATACCTCTACTTATCAATAACGGAAGAAGCACTAGCGGTGATGCTCATCCGAGAAGACGAACAAAAGACACAGAGCCCGATATACTTTATGAGTAAGGTCCTCAAAATGTCGAGACGTGCTGTTAGTTCTTCAAACTCAACAATTTTATAGATAATGACTAAATATTTTTATTGGTTTAAAAGCCAATTATTTGTGTGATTAGTTTGCTTAAGTGTGTAGGAAATTAAATCAAACAAACTGGTCCAAGGAGCAAGAAAACAGGCCCAACAAGCTATTAAAGCCCAAAGAAATCTGGATGGCTAATGTGAAGAATTAAAATTGAACCAAATACAAGAATAAGGCCCAATTAAGTGATCCAAGTCCACTCACTTACTCACTTGGTTTCTAACTAAGAAATTGAATTCCATTTCATCTGAACAAAGCCACCGAACCAAATTATCTCTTCTCTCTCTTCCATCGCCGACGTGAAATCACAAAAATAAAGCAAGAAAAAGGAGAAGCTCTGATTAAGGCAAAATCAAAGAACAAAAGCGATTTACCAAATCTAAGCAAGAAAAGGAAGTCAAAGAAGCTAGGCCTAAAAGCAAAAATCACATCCGAAGCATCATCAGAGAAATCTTTCCATCTTTGTGCAACATTGAAGCTTGTGGAAGAAAACTTTCTCTCTGCATACACCGAATTGGAAAGCTCAAGGATTTGAATGTTATGGAGCTTTGCAAAGAATTAACGGACAAGTAAATTACTTCGAGCCAAAGCACAAATAAAGAGCTCAGATTCAAGAAGAAATTTGAAAAAGGATGAAAGAGAAGATAGAAGGTTGGATGCATGTATGATTCAATCACTGCTTCTACTCTATCTTTCTTCTATGATGCTGCTGCTGCTACTGATTTTTAGGGAGAAGAATTCAAATATGTTGAAGAAAAGTTTCAAGCTTTGAAAACTTTACTCTTCTATTAAAGGGGTAAATAGCCAGGGGTTCCCATAACTTACAGAGCTATTCATTCTTCTCCTTCATGGTTCTTAATTGAATATTTTGTTGTCTCGATTTAATCATTGTTTGTTTCAATGGTAAAAGGCATTACTGTAAGAAATGTAAGAAAAAGTCATTAAGTGAAAAAAGGAAGAAAGAGTTAGACTTGAAGAAAAGCCGATGTTTATTTTAGAAATCCTTTATATGTATTTATGTTTTATGTTCATGATTCTGAGGGGATTTTCTTGCAAGTTGTGTGAGCACTTTGTTGTTGAAAGCTAGGGTGAGTTTCTAGTCAAATCTAGTTTGGGTAGAAGCTGGGTTTGTCCCAGATAGGATTGGATAAAATTCTAGAAAATTTGGTGAATGTAACATTGTACAAAGATAGTGAAATTCCGTCATTATTGTGATGAAGACTGGATGTAGGGTATATTGCACTAAGTAGCTGAAGTAGGATATATGGCTGTGTCACTTCTTCTTCTCTTCTCTGTTTCTGGTTTTATACTTTAGGAGACAAGATAAAATAATCTCCTACTTATTCTATCCAACTAGACTTTACAGCTATATACATTGCATACAATTCTGTTCTGGATCATCCTTCGACAAGAGACAAAATAAAAATATATCATACTTTTTACCTGAAGCAACTCTACAGAATCCAAAAGTTCCATCCAGTTCTAAGATTATTCAAACAAAGTCAAAAAAGATCTAGATTCAACCCTCCTTCTCTAAGCCACTAATATCTATCACGCACTACTTGAGGCTCGAGAAACTCACCTACGCACTACTCACGGCATCCCGACGTCTTCGGCAATACTTCCAAAGCCACCCCATCACTGTCCAAACGGATCAGGTTGTTAGGCAAGTGCTACAGAATCTGAACCTGGCAGTGCGAATACTCACTTGTGATACGTGAAAATTTTATACTCATTTTCTGTTTACTTTCTAGTTAAATTTAGTTATAATTTAGTAAGTTTAATTATATTTTAGTGTTAAAATCCTCTTTGGATCATACTTTGAGTTGTTTTGGTATTTTTATTATTTCAGGTAAAATTCAAGCAAATTTGGATGAGTTTTGTGCATAAAAAGAGGAAGAAAGTGAATGATGTCAACCCTGACCTCCTTGCACTCCAACAAACATAACTTGAACTCTAGATGTCCAATTGGAGCAGTTCTAATGGTGTTAGAAAGCCAATTTTCAAAGCTTTCTAACGATATATAATAGTTTATACTTTTCTTCTAGAATCACGGTCTTAAAGGGCACTAAACACCGAGCCTGGTGATTAGCGCCCCGGAAGACAGAACCAACACCCAAGCCACTACCAATTCTAGTGCTGAACACTAGGAGTGCGGGTCAACTTCACCCAAGAGAGAATCTTTAGTGGGATTTATCTTTTAATTGTTATCATTTATCTTATTTTAGTTATTTTTATTTACAAACAAAATTTTTTAGATTTATAATTTAATATTTTATTTTAGTTTCAAATCAAATTAGGTTAGATATAAAAGGAAAAGGATTTAGCCCTTGGGGGTTCACTTCTTGATGCGTGAATATTTTATACCTTTTTTCATAGCATTTTTCAGTTGTTTTAGTTAGATTTTATTAAGTTTTATTATATTTTAATGCAAAAATCCTTTTTGGATGCTACTTTGAGTTGTTGAGGTATTTTTATGATTTCAGGTGAATTTCGGGCGAATTTGGCAGAGTTTTGTGCAAAGACGTAGAAAGAATAGTAGTAGATGCTATCAAACCTGACCTTCTTTCATTACAACGAACATAACTTAAGCTATTGATGTCCAATTGATGAGGTTCCAACGGCATTGGAAAGCCAACTTTCAAAGCTTTCCAATGATATATAATAGTCTCTGCTTTTTTTTTTCTGAAATCACAGTGTCAAATCTGGCGCTAAATGTCGAGCCTGGCGTTTAGCGCCAAACAGGGATAGAACCAACGCAGAATTTCCCCCTGCCAGCGTTAAACGCCCAACTGGCATTTGGCGCCAGCAGGGGACCTCAGCATGCACGAATTTTGACCCACTTTGGGGCGTTTATTGCCCATTATTGGCGTTAAACGCCAGCAGCAGCCCGAATCACGCCTCTTTGGGCCTCTCAAGTGGATTTAGCACTTCTTAGCCTATTTTATTTTCTTTTTGTAATTTTTAATTAAAAATAATATCTTTAGAGTTTATTATTATTTTATTTCCATATCAAATTAGGTTAGTATTTAAAGGAAAAAATCAATTAAGTTTAGGATCTTCTTCCTTCCGCACTTTCAGAATCATGTTTTCTCTGTAGGTTATGAGTAACTAAACCTCCTGGTTATGGTTAGGAGCTCTGTTTATTTCTATGGATTAAGATTATTATTTTTATATTTTAATTTTTGTTCGATTCAATTCTAAGGTTTTGTTATCGTTCTTAATCTTATGAATTGAGTGGAACGAGAGTATGATCCTTTTCTACTTGAGTTCCTGTGATTCTCAAGAGAGTTATCTCGCTTGAACTACAGCTTGAAAGCACTCCTCCTAAATTTATAATTACATGAACTAATTAGGATATGTGACGTATAATCCTATTAGCTTTGGGTAATTAGGATTTTTGTGGCCATAAACTAGTTTTCTGAACTTCACCCTCTGATCTGAATTGAGTGACCACGAGAGTGGCGTTTGATGAGGATTAGAGGAGATTAAATCACTAAGAGATTAGCGTTTAATCACTTATGGTTTGCCATAAAATGAATCATTCATTGTTAAAATAGTTGGTAGACATTTTAATCCGGAAAAAGTAAACATCTCCGAAACCTTAACTGATTTCTTATCATTGTTTTACACCAAACCTTTACTTGCTCTTCTTTACTTGCTTGTTTATCATCTTATGCATTTACAACCACACCAACTCTTTTTACTATTTTCCTGACAAAGTCCAACGGGACAATCTTTGCTTGCTCAGTTCGACAATCCTCATAGGATCGACCCTCACTCACCAGAGGTATTACTTAGATGACCCGGTGCACTTGCCGGTTAAGTTGTGCGAGTTATAATTTTGCGCACCACTTCTCCCGAAGGGGATCTTCTCTCTTCCACACTTTCCAGAACTCTTATTTTCTTTGTAAGTCATAAGCAACTAAATCTTTTTAGTTAAGGTTAGGAGCTCTGTTTATTTCTATGGATTAAGTCTATTATTCTTCTGTTTTAATTAATGTATTGATTCAGTTTCAAAGATTACTTTCGTTCTTAATTTCATGAATCTGGGTGGAACTAGAGTATGATTTTTATTCTAGATGCGTTCTTGTGACCCTTGGGAGAGGCCTCTCACATGAACACAGCTTGAAAGTAAATTCCTCCTTAATTGCTAATTACTCTAACTAATTTGGATATGTGACATATAATTCGTTTAGCTTTGGATAATTAGGGTTTTTGTGGCCACAAACTAAATTTGAACTTAACCCTCTAATCGGAATCAAGTGACCAAGAGATTGGCGGTTGATGAAGATTAGAGGAGACTAAATCACTAAGAGATTAGGTTTAGCCAATTACAGTTTTCCATGAAATAAATCTTGCATGATTAAAATAGTTGGTAAGAAAACTTAATCTAGAAAAGCAAACATCTCTAATACCTTGACTGTTTTTCTCATTGATTTTTACACCAAACTCATTATTTTCCTGCTTTACTCTTTCTTTATTATTTAATGCTTTTGAAAACTACCAAACTAACTTTTCTATCTACCTAACTAAACCAATCAGCCGACCATTGTTGCTCGTTCCATCAGTTCTCGTGGGATTGACCCTCACTTACTTGGATGACTTGATGCACTTGCCAGTTCAGTTGTGAATATTCTCAAAATTCGTCAACAAGTTGGTTGGTCAAGCTATCTCAATACGAGATCAGTTTCGAACCCAGGAACGCAATCAAGGCTCAGATCATGGCGGACTTCATTGCCAAATGACCCCAGGAAGCAAATCCCCAGAGCTATGGAAGCCTCATGTTGACGAATCATTAAACATCAGCTCAGGAGGAGTGGTAATAATACTGGAAAACAAGAGCAGGATCACTATCGAACATATTATTTGGTACGAGTTTCCGATCTCTAACAACCAAGACGAATACGAAGCCCTCTTGGCCGGATAGACCCTAACCAAAGATGTCGGGGTAAAAACAATAGAAGTCTGTAGTGACTCACAAGTAGTTAGTTCCCAAATAAATAGGGACTGCCAAACACAGGACCCCCTACTACGATAGTACATATTCAAACTCAAGGAACTAACCACTCAGTTCAACAAGGTGACCATTCGGAACATTCTGAATGAAAGAAATGCGAGGGTGGCCTACTTTCTTTGCTGGAAAGTACCAAGACGATCCCAGCGAACCGATCACTAATCCAGGAGGTCATTAAGATCCTATCTGTTGCAGCCACAACCACAACTAACCTCACCATATCAAATCAGCACTCTTGGACATTTCAAATCCTGTGATACCTCACCGACGGCAAGGAAGCTGGAAAGTATACCACAATTGCAAGGCAACTGTACAAATGGGGATTGTCCTAAACCATCTTCAAGTGTATAGAACCCGGCGACAGAAATTACATACTTCATGAGATTCACCAAGGATGCTGCGACCACCACATCAGGGGCCGAACCTTAGCCAAATGATCATCCGCGTTGGGTACTTCTGGCCCACCATCATCAAAGACTCTCTCCAATTGGTCAAAAGTTGCCAGAAATGTCAAGGCCATGCCGACTTTCACCAGGCCTCCCCTCACCAACTTAGCACAATAACGATAGACCGGCCTTCGGAACCTGGGAAATTGACCTAGTAGGACGCTTCGTCATGGCTCCCGGGCAACTCAGGTACCTCGTAGTCACTATTGATTATTTCACAAAATGGATCCAAGCTGAGGTACTAGCCACCATCACGACCACTCAATGTAGAAAGTTGTTCTGGTGACAAGTCATAACTCGTTTTAGAATCCTTGAGATAGTAATCTCAAAAATGGAACCCATTTTGTGGATAATCGGTTTAAGGAGTCCCTAGAAGGACTCAGCATCTGACAACGGTTCAGCTCGCTGGAACATCCGTAAACCAACGACCAAGTAGAAGCGGCCAACAAAATCATCGTGAAAAGCCTTAAGAAATGACTAGACAAATTCAAAGGTCTCTGAGCCGATGAGCTCGGATCCTTCCTCTGGTCATACAGAACATGCCTCGAAACTTCAACCGGGGAGAGACCTCCTTTCGGCTAACATACGGCATAGAGGCCATTATTTTGGTGAAGGTCGGGGACCCCATCCCACAGAGAACCGTGGGAGGACACGATGAGGACGCAGAGCGGGACCTTGCAGACAAAGTCAGAAGCATAACACACCTACAGGAGCTATTCCTAAGAAAAAAGATAAGCCTAAGGTACAACCACAGCGTGGTAAAATAGGACTTCAAACTGGGAGACCTTGTCTTCCAGTGCAATGATATCAGTCCTCCCACCTCAGGCTCAATGGGACTCAACGGAAAAGGAAAAAGAGCCTACAAGCTTGAACGACTCAACGAGATCGGATTACCGAGGTCATGAAACTCAGCGAACATACGAAGCTACTACACATAAGAATGCACCACCGAGATGATACCTTTTGCAAGATTAAGGTTATTCTACAATTTTGTGATCTTCTTTTATTTTTTATTTATCATTATGTTTGTTTTCCTTGTTGGGCGCTCTTTCCTACCCACAACGGGAGGTTTTAATGAGGCCCAACCCATAATAAAAACCATTCTTACATTTTCTTTTCAAAAAACATATCTCCTTCGTTCTGACCAAATTGACGACACAAACAGAATAAATAAATGGCTACCCCAGGGCCCAAACACCCCTGAGGTCAATACAAACGGATATCCCAAAATAAACACAAGTATGAAAAATAGCCCACCAAGAGGCACACTATTCATAACTACGTAAAACAGGCCACCAAGAGGTCACATAAGAACAGTACAAAATCCTCCGACAAAATAGCACGGAAACTTAAGGAAATTGTTCACAAAAGTAAAAACATGCACGCCGATCAAACGGCATACAAAAGAAATTATTATGCCAAAATGAATTACAAACTTAGAAAATTTTTTCATAAAAACATAAAAGGTCATTCCATGTCCATGATCTCCCCATGATGGAATGCCCCCATGACGGACACATCGACATCAGGGGCTAGCAACCGAACCTGAGCGTTCAATGTCTCCTCTGTCACCAAGATCGCATCCTTGGAATCCGTAACCAGTCCCTCGTTCTCCTTCTTCAGCTTGACCATCTCAGCCTTCAACAACTCTGCCTCGGTGACAATGATAGCAACCCTCGACTCAGCATCGGCTACCAGCTTTTGCTCTCGAGCCAGTTAAGAACGAAGTGAGGTCTCCAACTCAGAAAGACGAAGACTTCTGAGCAAACAACCTATGCATCCTTCACAGTATTTGGACGAGCAATCACAACCGCCTCTAGCTGCCCCTTGATGAGCGGATAATTTATACACTTTTTGGCATTGTTTTTAGTATGTTTTTAGTATGTTTTAGTTAGTTTTTATTATATTTTTATTAGTTTTTAGTTAAAATTTACTTTTCTGGACTTTACTATGAGTTTGTATGTTTTTCTGTGATTTCAGGTATTTTCTGGCTGAAATTGAGGGACCTGAGCAAAAATCTGATTCAGAGGCTGAAAAGGACTGCAGATGCTGTTGGATTCTGACCTCCCTGCACTCGAAGTGAATTTTTTGGAGCTACAGAAACCCAATTGGCGCGCTCTCAACTTCGTTGGAAAGTAGACATCCTGGGCTTTCTAGCAATATATAATAGTTCATACTTTGCCCAAGATTTGATGGCCCAAACCGGCGTTCCAAATCAGCTCAAAACTGCCCGGCGTTAAACGCCGGAACTGGCACAAGAATGGGAGTTAAACGCCCAAACTGGCACAAAAGCTGGCGTTTAACTCCAAGAAAAGTCTCTACACATGAAAGCTTCAATGCTCAGCCCAAGCACACACTAAGTGGGCCCGGAAGTGGATTTTTATGTCATTTACTCATCTTTGTAAACCCTAGGCTACTAGTTCTCTACAAATAGGACCTTTTGCTATTGTATTATCTATCTTTTGATCACTTTAGATCTTTTGATCATCTTTGGACATTTAGTTCTTAGATCATTTGGGGCTGGCCTCACGGCCATGCGTAGACCTTGTTCTTATGTATTTTCAACGGTGGAGTTTCTACACACCATAGATTAAGGTGTGGAGCTCTGCTGTACCTCGAGTATTAATGCAATTACTATTGTTCTTCTATTCAATTCAGCTTGTTCTTGTTCTAAGATATCACTTGTTCCTCAACTTGATGAATGTGATGATCTGTGACACTCATCATCATTCTCACCTATGAATGTGTGCCTGACAACCACCTCCGTTCTACCTTAGATTGAGTGGATATCTCTTGGATCCCTTAATCGGAATCTTCGTGGTATAAGCTAGAATTGATGGCGGCATTCAAGAGAATCCGGAAGGTCTAAACCTTGTCTGTGGTATTCTGAGTAGGATTCAATGATTGAATGACTGTGACGAGCTTCAAACTCCTGAAGGCTGGGCGTTAGTGACAGACGCAAAAGAATCAATGGATTCTATTCCAACCTGATTGAGAACCGACAAATGATTAGCCGTGCCATGACAGGGTGCGTTGAACATTTTTACTGAGAGGACGGGACTGTAGCCACTGACAACGGTGATGCCCAACATACAGCTTGCCATCGAAAAGAGTAAGAAGGATTGGATGAAGACAGTAGAAAAGCGGAGAGATGGAAGGGACAAAGCATCTCCATACGCTTATCTGAAATTCTCACCAATGAACTACATAAGTATCTCTATCCTTGTTTTATGCTTTATCCATATATCATTCATAACCATTTGAATCTGCCTGACTGAGATTTACAAGGTGACCATAGCTTGCTTCATAACAACAATCTCCGTGGGATCGACCCTTACTCGCGTAAGGTTTATTACTTGGACGACCCAGTGCACTTGCTGGTTAGTTGTGCGAAGTTGTGAAATTATGTTTAGACCATGGTATTGAGCACCAAGTTTTTGGAGCTATTACCAGGGATTGTTTGAGTTGTGAAAAGTAGAGATCACAATTTCGTGCACCAAGTTTTTGGCACCGTTGCCGGGGATTGTTGAGTTTGGACAACTGACGGTTCATCTTGTTGCTTAGATTAGGTATTTTTCTTCAGAGTTCTTAAGAATGAATTCTAGTGTTTCAAGGTGATGTTCTTATCATCACCAAAGCTGATTGATTCTCATCAATTTAGCTCTTGAATGCAATGTCCTGCTGAAGCTTGGCTAGCCATGTCTAATTCCTTTAGACTAAAGCTTTAAACTAACATTGCATGATTCCTGGAATTCTCATTAAGAATTTTGATACCTTTATTTTCTTTTCCACTTAATTTTCAAAAAAATTACAAAATCATAAAAACCAAAAATATTTTATGTTTCTTGTTGAGTCTAGTGTCTCATTTTAAGTTTGGTGTCAATTGCATGTTTCTGTTCTTCTTGCATTCATTCATGTGTCTTAAGAGATCTTCAAGATGTTCTTGATGATTTCCTTGCTCTGATCTTTAAATTCTCTTGTCTTGAGTATTTTTGTATTTCTCATATGCATTCTCATTTTGTTAGTGTCAGTAGTATACAAACTGCTAAGTTTGGTGTCTTGCATGCATTGTTATTTGATTTTAGTTGCATTGTGATTATTCCTCATTATTAAAAATCCAAAAAAATATTTTTAATTTGTGTCTTTTCAAGTCAATAATACAGAGAATTGAAGATCCAGAACATACAGCAGAGGAATTATACAGAAAAAGCTGGGTGTTCAAAATGCCCAGTGAGGAAGGCAAACTGGCATTTAAACGCCAGCCAGGGTGCCTGGCTGGGCGTTTAACGCCCAAAAGGGTAATGCTTTGGGCGTAAAACGCCAGAATGTGCACCATTCTGGGCGTTTAACGCCAGGATGCCACAAGAGGGAAGATTCTGTTTTTAACTCAAATTTTTTTTCAAGTTTTCAAAATCTTTTCAAAGTCAAATCTTTTTCAAATCAATTTTTTTCAATCAAATCTTTTTTTAAAATCAATTTCTTTCCATTTTCAAAGATACTTGCTAACAATTAATGATTTGATTCAACATTTCAAGTATGTTGCCTTTTTTTTTCTGTTGAGAAAGGTTTAATGTTTGAATCATATCTTTCTGATGAGCGGATATTTTATACGCTTTTTGGGGGTAATTTCATGTAGATTTTAGCATGTTTTAATTAGTTTTTAGTTAAATATTATGAGTTTTTAGGCAAAAATCATATTTCTGGACTTTACTATGAGTGTGTGTATTTTTCTGTGATTTCAGGTATTTTCTGGCTGAAATTGAGGGAGCTGAGCAAAAATCTGATTTAGGCTGAAAAAGGACTGCTGATGCTGTTGGATCCTGACCTCCCTGCACTCGAAATGGATTTTCTGGAGCTACAGGAGTCCAATTGGCGCGCTCTCAACGGCGTTGGAAAGTAGACATCTAGGGCTTTCCAGCAATATATAATAGTCCATATTTTGCGCGAAGATAGACGACGTAACTTGGCGTTGAACGCCAAGTACATGCTGCTGTCTGGAGTTAAACGCCAGAAACACGTCATGATCCGGAGTTGAACGCCCAAACACGTCATAACTTGGAGTTTAACTCCAAGAAAAGCCTCTACTCGTGGATAGCTTTAGTCTCAGCCCCAGCACACCAAGTGGGCCCCAGAAGTGGATTTCTGCACCAATTATCTTAGTTTACTCATATTCTGTAAACCTAGGTTACTAGTTTACTATTTAAACAACTTTTAGAGAATTATTTGTACCTCATGACATTTTCAGATCTGAATTACATACTTTTGACGGCATGAGTCTCTAAACTCCATTGTTGGGGGTGAGGAGCTCTGCAGCGTCTCGATGAATTAATACAATTCCGTTATTTTCCATTCAAACACGCTTGTTCTTATCTAAGATGTTCATTCGCGCTTAATTATGGAGAAGGTGATGATCCGTGACACTCATCACCTTCCCCAACCCATGAACGTGTGCCTGACAACCACCTCCGTTCTACATCAGACTGAATGAGTATCTCTTAGATTCATTACGCAGAATCTTCGTGTTGACAACGGTGACACCCTACATAGAGCTTGCCATGGAAGGGACTTTTCGTGTGTTGAAGGATTTTAAGGAAGAGTTGAAGTTCGAAGGACAAAGCATCTCCAAAACTCCAACATATTTCTCATTACTGCCCAACAAGTAACGCTGCTATTCTTTTATTTTTATATCAAATCTAGTAATTTCACTTTTAATCCTATTGGCCTCCTGACTAAGATTAATAAATAAACATTGATTGCTTCAAGCCAATAATCTCCGTGGGATCGACCCTACTCACGTAAGGTATTACTTGGACGACCCAGTGCACTTGCTGGTTTAGTTGTGCGGATTACAAATTCGTGCACCAAGTTTTTGGCGCCGTTGCCGGGGATTATTTGAGTTTGAACAACTAAAGGTTTATTTATTTCTTAGATTAGGAATAATTTATTTTTATTATTTTTTTATTGCTATAGAGTCATCAAATTCTGATAGGATAGTTTCTTTTCAAAAATTTCTTTTCAAAAATATTTTTCTTTATTAATTGTTAATTTTTCGTGAGTTTAGTTTCTTGTTCTAAGTTTGGTGTTAATTGCATATTTTATATTTCTTTAAAATTTTTTTCGTGTTAGTGTTCTAGGTTCTTCCTTGATCTCAAGTTGTTCTTGTTCCTTTTCTTGTTGATCTTTGATTTTTCTTGTTCTGTGTCCTTTCTTGTTTTTTCTTATACTAATCCAAAGCATCAGTCTTCCAAAGGAATATACCTATTCAGAACAATTGTTACCTTTTTCTGCCCAATTGGCTAAAGCTTGGTTTATATTCTTGATGAGGGAGCACCAGTACTTTTGAAAATCTTTTTCAAAAATAATTTTTCTTGATTTAATCTTGTGCCAAACTCTAAGTTTGGTGTTTCTTGTTAATTTTAATATAATTTTCGAAAAATTATCTTGGTTTTCTAAAATTTTAAGTTTGTTGTTCTTTCTTTTGTTCTTGGTGTTCTTGTGAATCTTCAAGGTGTTCTTGAGTTTTTCCTGTGTCTTGATCTTAAAATTTTTAAGTTTGGTGTTCCTTGGTGTTTTCCCTCCAAATTTTCGAAAATAAGGAGCATTAGATCTAAAAATTTTAAGTCTTGTGTCTTTTGTATGTTTTTCTCTTCATCATAAAATTCAATTTCAAAAAAAAAATTATATTTTCTAACTAATTTGAACTACTTTTTCGAAAATTTCATATAAAAATTCAATTTCAATTTCAAATATTTCCAATTTCTTTTATTTATTTCGTTTTTTTTTTTTATTTTATAAAAAATTCAAAAAAAAATTAAATTAATAATAATAATATCAACATATAAATTATCCCTTGTATTCCATGGAAGCAAGTAGTAATGAACAGTCCAAGAGGACTCTGGGGTCATGCTAACCCCACTACTGCTTCATATGGGAGTATATCTTATACCCTCCATTAGAGTTAGTAGCTTTGAGTTGAATCCTCAGCTCATTATCATGGTGCAGCAAAACTGTCGTATTCTGGTCTTCCACATGAAGAACCTACAGAGTTTCTGGCACAATTCTTGCAAATTGCTGACACAGTACATGATAAGGAAGTGGATCAGGATGTCTACAGATTACTACTGTTTCCATTTGCTGTAAAAGATCAAGCTAAGAGGTGGTTAAATAACCAGCCTAAGAACAGCATAAAAAACATGGAAGCAGCTGTCAGAAAAATTTCTGAATCACTATTTCCCTCCAAAACGGATGACACAGCTAAGGCTAAGCATCTAAGGCTTCAAACAAGGAGATAATGAATCCCTTTATGATGCCTGGGAGAGATACAGAGAGATACTAAGAAAATGCCCCTCTGAAATGTTTTCAGAATGGTGCAATTAGACATCTTCTACTATGGGCTTACAGAAAAGCTCAGATTTCTCTAGACCACTCAGCTGGTGGATCTATACATATGAGAAAACAATTGAAGAGGCTTATTGACAAGTTGCCAGAAATCAACATCTGTACTAAGCAGTGAATCTCCATGAAAGGAGAAGCTAAAACAGTAACTACTAACTCAGTCTGGTGGATCAGGCTAATGAATTCAATCAGCAATTAGATTTTCTAACTCAGCAGCTAGCCAAATCAAGGAAATATTACAGGAACAAGAATGGCTAACAGGAACATGGAAGTACAATTAAAGCAGACAGAAAAGTAACTGTCAAAACAAATAACAGAAGAATGCCAAGCAGTTCAATAAGAAGTGGGAAAATATTAAATACCTCACTTCAAAGCAGGAAACCAAGAAATGAACAGGTGGATACTCAAAATCCCTCTGAGGACAATCAGAGCCCAGAGAGGAATAAAGCTGGCGCTGAACGCCCAGACCATGCTCATTCCTGGCGTTCAACGCCAGAAACAAGCATGAATCCGGCGTTGAACGCCCAAAGGGAGCATGGTCTGGCGTTCAAACGCCAGTAACAAACAAGGAAGTGGCGTCTAACGCCACTCCAGCTCCCACCACTGGCATTCAAATACCAGTGGGGAATCAGTCACATACAAGTGCTGATAACACCCTTCTAAAAAGCTTCCCAACCCACTTCTGTAGGTAATAAACCTGCAGCAACTAAGGTTGAGGAATACAAAGCCAAAATGCCTTATCCTCAAAAACTCCGCCAAGCGGAACAGGATAAGCAATTTGCCCGCTTTGCAGACTATCTCAGGACTTGAAATAAAGATTTTCGTTTGCAGAAGCACTTGAGCAAATACCCTCTTATGCTAAGTTCATGAAAGAGATTAAGCCATAAGAAGGATTGGAGGGAAACTGAAAAAGTTTACCTCACTGAAGAATGCAGTGCAGTCATTCTGAAAAGCCTTGAGAAGTTTAAAGATCCTGGGAGCTTATGATACCATGCACATTAGAGGGCACTTGCACCAAGCAAGCTTTATGTGATCTTGGGGCAAGTATCAACCTAATACCTGCATCTACTATCAAAGCTTGGTTTAACTGAAGAAATCAAAACCAACCAGGATATCTCTCAACTTGCTGATGGCTCCATTAAATACCCATCAGGCGTGATTGAGGACATGATTGTCAATGTTGGGCCATTGCATTTCCTACTGACTTTGTGGTGCTGGAAATGGAGGAGCACAAGAGTGCAACTCTCATTCTAGGAAGACCTTTCCTAGCAAATGGCCGAACCCTCATTGATGTCCAAAAAGGGGAAGTAACCTTGAGAGTCAATGAGGAGGAGTTCAAGTTGAATGTTGTCAAAGCAATGCAACATCCAGACACCCCAAATGACTGCATGAGTGTTGATATTATTGACTCTCTGGTAAGAGAGGTCAATATGGCTGAGAGTCTCGAATCAGAGCTAGAGGACATCTTTAAAGACGTTCAGCCTGATCTGGAGGAGTCAGAGAAAATAGTAGAACCTCTGAAAATCCCTTAGGAAGAGGAGAAACCTCCTAAACCCGAGCTCAAACCATTACCACCTTCCCTAAAATATGCATTCTTGGGAGAAGGTGATACCTTTCCTGTAATCATAAGCTCTACCTTAGAGCCACATGAAGAGGAAGCACTAATTCAAGTGCTAAGGACACACAAGACAGCTCTTGGGTGGTCCATCAGTGATCTTAAGGGCATTAGCCCAGCTAGATGCATGCACAAGATCTTACTGGAGGGTGACGCCAAGCCAGTGGTTCAACCACAAAGGCGGCTGAACCCAGCCATGAAGGAAGTGGTGCAGAAAGAGGTCACTAAATTACTAGAGGCTGGGATTATTTATCCTATTTCTGACAGCCCCTGGGTGAGCTCTGTCCAAGTCGTCCCTAAGAAAGGTGGCATGACAGTGGTTCATAATGAAAAAAATGAACTGGTTCCTACAAGAACAGTTACTGGGTGGCGTATGTGTATTGATTACAGAAGGCTCAATACAGCTACCAGAAAGGATCATTTTCCTTTACCATTCATAGACCAGATGCTAGAAAGACTAGCAGGTCATGAATACTACTGCTTCCTGGATGGATATTCAGGTTATAATCAAATTGCAGTAGATCCCCAGGATCAGGAGAAAACGGCGTTCACATGCCCATCTGGAGTATTTGCATACAGAAGGATGCCATTTGGCCTGTGCAATGCACCTACAACCTTTCAGAGGTGCATGCTCTCAATTTTCTCTGATATGGTGGAAAAATTTCTGAAAGTTTTCATGGATGACTTTTCAGTATTTGGAGACTCATTCAGCTCCTGCCTTAACCATTTAGCACTTGTTCTAAAGAGATGCCAAGAGACTAACCTGGTTTTAAACTGGGAAAAGTGTCACTTTATGGTGACTGAAGGAATTGTCCTTGGGCACAAAATCTCGAATAAGGGAATAGAGGTGGATCAAGCTAAAGTTGAAGTAATTGAAAAATTACCACCACCCACCAATGTTAAGGCAATCAGAAGCTTTCTGGGGCATGCAGGATTCTATAGGAGGTTCATAAAGGATTTTTCAAAAATCGCCAAACCTCTAAGCAACCTGCTAGCTGCTGACACGCTATTTATCTTTGATAAAGAGTGTCTGCAGGCATTTGAGACCCTGAAAGCTAAATTGGTCTCAGCACCAATCATCTCTGCACCAAACTGGGCATTGCCATTTGAATTAATGTGTGATGCCAGTGATCATGCCATTGGTGCAGTGTTGGGACAAAGGCATGACAAGCTTCTGCACGTCATTTACTATGCCAGCCGTGTTTTAAATGATGCACAGAAGAATTACACAACCACAGAAAAAGAGCTACTTGCAGTGGTTTACGCCATTGACAAATTCAGATCCTATTTAGTAGGATCAAAAGTGATTGTGTACACTGATCATGCTGCTCTTAAATATCTACTCACAAGCAGGATTCAAAACCCAGACTTATAAGATGGGTGTTGCTTCTGCAAGAGTTTGATATAGAAATAAGAGACAGAAAGGGGACAGAGAATCAGGTAGCAGACCACCTGTCCCGAATAGAACCAGTAGAAGGGGCGTCCCTCCCTCTCACTAAGATCTCTGAAACCTTTCCGGATGAGCAACTCTTTGCTATCCAGGAAGTGCCATGGTATGCAGACATTGCAAACTACAAGGCAGTGAGATTCATACCCAAAGAGTACAGTAGACAGCAAATAAAGAAGCTGATCACGGATGCAAAGTATTATCTTTGGGATGAGCCGTATCTCTTTAAGAGATGTGCAGACGGAGTAATCCGTAGATGTGTACCTATGGAAGAAGCACAGAAGATCCTATGGCACTGCCATGGATCACAGTATGGAGGACATTTTGGAAGTGAGCGAACAGCCACAAGAGTCCTCCAAAGTGGCTTCTACTGGCCTACTCTCTATAAAGACTCCCGAGTGTATGTACTTAACTGTGACAATTGCCAAAGATCTGGCAATCTACCTCACAGTTACGCCATGCCTCAGCAAGGGATCTTGGAGATTGAGTTGTTTGATGTATGGGGCATTGACTTCATGGGACCCTTCCCACCATCATACTCAAACACGTATATTCTGGTGGCAGTGGATTATGTATCCAAATGGGTGGAGGCTATTGCAACACCCACCAATGACACTAAAACAGTGTTAAAATTCCTCCAGAAACACATCTTCAGCAGATTTGGTATCCCTAGAGTGTTAATTAGTGATGGGGGCACTCATTTCTGTAATAAACAGCTTTATGCTGCTCTGGTTCGTTATGGAGTTAGCCACAGGGTAGCTACTCCATATCATCCACAAACTAATGGGCAAGCTGAAGTCTCAAATAGAGAGCTCAAAAGAATCCTGGAACGGACTTTAATTAACCGTAGAAGGGATTGGGCAAGAAGCTTGGATGATGCTCTGTGGGCATACAGAACAGCATTCAAGACCCCTATAGGGACCTCTCCATACCAGCTTGTGTATGGAAAGGCATGTCACTTGCCAGTGGAACTGGAACACAAGGCCTATTGGGCAACCAGATTCCTAAACCTTGATGCCAAGTTAGCCGGAGAAAAACGATTGCTCCAGTTAAATGAGCTAGAGGAATTTAGACTCAATGCTTTCGAAAATGCAAAGATTTACAAAGAGAAAGCGAAAAGATGGCATGATAAGAAGTTGTCATCCAGAGTCTTTGAGCCGGGGCAGAAAGTTCTGTTATTTAATTCTAGGCTCAAATTATTCCCCGGGAAATTAAAATCCCGGTGGAGAGGTCCATATGTCATTACAAACGTATCACCATATGGATACATAGAGCTTCAGGATAATGACTCTAACAAAAGTTCATTGTTAATGGACAAAGAGTCAAACATTATCTTGAAGGCAATTTTGAGCAAGAATGCTCAAAGCTGAGACTTGATTAAAACTCAGTAATAGTCCAGCTAATGACATTAAAGAAGCGCTTGCTGGGAGGCAACCCAGCCAATCACAAAATTTAATTTTATTTCGTATTGATTAATTAATTGAATTTCACAGGTATATGTCAAGGTATCTTCAAGGTAAAATAGCAATTGGTTGGATTCACAGAGTTATAAGGGAAATTGGAAGCTCACTGGCGTGAAAAAGCCAGTAAGAAACAATTTGGGCGTTGAACGCCCAAAAGAAGCACCCACTGGGCGTTCAACGCCAGTAAGGGTAGCCTTCTGGGCGTTAAACGCCAGAAAGGAGCATCTTCTGGGCGTTAAACGCCAGAAAGAAGCACCTTCTGGGCGTTTAACGCCAGATTGACAGCATTCTGGGCGTTTAGAAAAACGCCCAGTAACAAAGAACTTCCTAGCATTCAATGCCAGAAAGATGCACCATCTGGGCGTTGAACGCCCAGGAGAAGCAACATTTGGGCGTTAAACGCCCAAACCATGCAGCAGTTGGGCGTTTAACGCCAGGATGGTGGGGAGGAGGTAAAATTCGTTTTTCTTCACAATTTTTCTAATTTTTTTTATGTTTCAATTCATGATTTCTTGCATAAACATGTTTCAAAATATCATCCTTCAATTCCAAAAATTTTAATCCTAATTTCTAAAAACCCTAATTTCTAAAATCCCTTTTTCAAAAATATCAAATGTATCTTAATTTATAAACACAAATCTTTTTTCAATCCAAATCCTTTTCAAATCTTTTTCAACTCATCATATCTTTTGGATTTCGAAATTGCCTCTCCCTCTATTCCTCTTCTATCCTTTATTTTGCTTGAGGACAAGCAAACCTCTAAGTTTGGTGTGATTTGCCATGATCACTGAGCTAAAACTCATCAAGATCATGGCACCTAAGGGAACAGGAAGAGCAAGGATGTGAACTTAAGGGAGCTAAAGCGTCAGAAATTAATTCTTGAAGGCACCCCACAGACTAGAGGAACATCCACTTCCCAAAATACAGGTTGTTAAGTTCTAATTCTAGCTTTAACTCTGTGATAATATAGGATTCTACCTTAGAAGTTATATATAGTAGTAGTAATTAGTATATCTATTTTGATTTTATTTCCAATTAAGCTATAATTTATTTTTCTCATCATCATCAGGCATGAATAAAGTAGTAGATTTTTTAGAATAAAGAAGTAATCTATATTTTTCGAGTTCTTAATAATAAAAATTATAATTAATTACATGTGGTGGCAATACTTTTTATTTTCTGAATGAATGCTTGAACAGTGCATAATTTTTATCTTGAATTTTATGAATATTGGCTCCTGAAAGAATGAGGAACACGAAAAATATTATTGATGATCTGAAAAATCATGAAATTGATTCTTGAAGCAAGAAAAAGCAGTGAAAAAGAAAGCTTGCAAAAAAAAAAAAGAAGGAGCAGTAGAAAAAGCCAATAGCCCTTAAAACCAAAAGACAAGGGTAAAAAGGATCCAAGGCTTTGAGCATTAATGGATAGGAGGGCCCAAGGAAATAAATCCAGGCCTAAGCGGCTAAATCAAGCTGTCCCTAACCATGTGCTTGTGGCATGCAGGTCCAAGTGAAAAGCTTGAGACTGAGTGGTTAAAGTCGTGATCCAAAGCAAAAGAGTGTGCTTAAGAACTCTGGACACCTCTAATTGGGGACTCTAGCAAAGCTGAGTCACAATCTGAAAAGGTTCACCCAATTATGTGTCTGTGGCATTTATGTATCTGGTGGTAATACTGGAAAACAAAATGCTTAGGGCCACGGCCAAGACTCATAAAGTAGCTGTGTTCAAGAATCAACATACTAAACTAGGAGAATCAATAATACTATCTGAATTCTGAGTTCCTATGGATGCCAATCATTCTGAATTTCAAAGGATAAAGGGAGATGCCAAAACTGTTCAGAAACAAAAAGCTACAAGCCCCGCTCATCTGAATAAGAATCTGAGCTCCATTTAAAACTCTTAGATATTATTACTTCTTAAATTCTTTCATCCTATTTTATTTATCTAGTTGCTTGGGGACAAGCAACAGTTTAAGTTTGGTGTTGTGATGAGCGGATATTTTATACGCTTTTTGGGGGTAATTTCATGTAGATTTTAGCATGTTTTAATTAGTTTTTAGTTAAATATTATGAGTTTTTAGGCAAAAATCATATTTCTGGACTTTACTATGAGTGTGTGTATTTTTCTGTGATTTCAGGTATTTTCTGGCTGAAATTGAGGGAGCTGAGCAAAAATCTGATTTAGGCTGAAAAAGGACTGCTGATGTTGTTGGATCCTGACCTCCCTGCACTCGAAATAGATTTTCTGGAGCTATAGGAGTCCAATTTGCGCGCTCTTAACGGCGTTGGAAAGTAGACATCCAGGGCTTTCCAGCAATATATAATAGTCCATACTTTGCGCGAAGATAGACGACGTAACTTGGCGTTGAACACCAAGTACATGCTGCTGTCTGGAGTTAAACGCCAGAAACACGTCATGATCCGGAGTTGAACGCCCAAAACACGTCATAACTTGGAGTTTAACTCCAAGAAAAGCCTCTACTCATGGATAGCTTTAGTCTTAGCCCCAGCACACACCAAGTGGGCCCCAGAAGTGGATTTCTGCACCAATTATCTTAGTTTACTCATATTCTGTAAACCTAGGTTACTAGTTTACTATTTAAACAACTTTTAGAGAATTATTTTGTACCTCATGACATTTTCAGATCTGAATTACATACTTTTTGACGGCATGAGTCTCTAAACTCCATTGTTGGGGGTGAGGAGCTCTGTAGCGTCTCGATGAATTAATACAATTCCGTTATTTTCCATTCAAACACGCTTGTTCTTATCTAAGATGTTCATTCGCGCTTAATTATGGAGAAGGTGATGATCCGTGACACTCATCACCTTCCCCAACCCATGAACGTGTGCCTGACAACCACCTCCGTTCTACATCAGACTGAATGAGTATCTCTTAGATTCATTACGCAGAATCTTCGTGGTATAAGCCGGATTGATGGCGGCATTCATGAGAATCCGGAAAGTCTAAACCTTGTCTGTGGTATTCCGAGTAGGATTCTGGGATTGAATGACTGTGACGAGCTTCAAACTCCTGAAGGCTGGGCGTTAGTGACAGACGCAAAAGAATCAATGGATTCTATTCTAACCCGATTGAGAACCGACAGATGATTAGCCGTGCTGTGACAGAGCATAGGAACATTTTCACTGAGAGGATGGGAGGTAGCCATTGACAACGGTGACACCCTACATAGAGCTTGCCATGGAAGGGACTTTTCGTGTGTTGAAGGATTTTAAGGAAGAGTTGAAGTTCGAAGGACAAAGCATCTCCAAAACTCCAACATATTTCTCATTACTGCCCAACAAGTAACGCTGCTATTCTCTTTTATTTTTATAATCAAATCTAGTAATTTCACTTTTAATCCTATTGGCCTCCTGACTAAGATTAATAAAATAAACATTGATTGCTTCAAGCCAATAATCTCCGTGGGATCGACCCTTACTCACGTAAGGTATTACTTGGACGACCCAGTGCACTTGCTGGTTAGTTGTGCGGATTACAAATTCATGCACCACTTTCCTTGTTAGCCAAGTCATTAATTTTTAAAATCAAATCTTTTTAAATTGTTTTTCAAATCATATCTTTTCAATTATATCTTTTTAAAACTATATCTTTTCAATCATATATTTTTCTCACATCTTTTTCAAAACAGTTTTCAATCATATCTTTTTTGATTTCTAATTTCAAAATCTTTTTCAAAAATCACTTGATTTCTTTTCCACTTTTGGTTTTCGAAAATCAATTAGTGTTTTTCAAAATGTTTTTAAAATCTTTTTAATTTATTTTCAAAAATTTCTTCCCCTCTTCTCACATCCTTCTATTTATGGACTAACACTCCTCCTTAATGCACAATTCGAACTCCATCTTTCCTTGATAAGTTCGAATTTTCTACCTCTTCCTTCTATTTTTCTTTTCCTTTGACACCTCAAGGAATCTCTATACTGTGACATAGAGGATTCCATATTTCCTTGTTCTTTTTTCTTTCATATGAGCAGGAGCAAAGACAAAAGCATTCTTGTTGAAGCTGATCCTAAACCTGAAAGGACCTTAAAGCGAAAGCTAAGAGAAGCTAAGGCACAACTCTCTGTAGAGGACCTAACAGAAATCTTCAAAGAAGAAGAACCCATGGCAGCCGAAAACAACAACAATGCCAACAATGCAAGGAAGGTGCTGAGTGACTTTACTGCACCTACTCCCGACTTCTATGGGAGAAGCATTTCTATTCCTGCCATTGGAGCAAACAACTTTGAGCTTAAGCCTCAATTAGTTTCTCTAATGCAACAGAATTGTAAGTTCCATGGACTTCCATTGGAAGATCCTCATCAGTTTTTAGCTGAATTCTTGCAAATCTGTGACACTGTCAAGACCAATGGGGTTGACCCTGAGGTCTACAGACTTATGCTATTCCCTTTTGCTGTAAGAGACAGAGCTAGGATATGGTTGGATTCACAACCTAAAGAAAGCCTGAACTCTTGGGAAAAGCTAGTTAATGCCTTCTTGGCAAAGTTCTTTCCACCTCAAAAATTGAGTAAGCTTAGAGTGGAAGTCCAAACCTTTAGACAAAAGGAAGGAGAATCCCTCTATGAAGCTTGGGAAAGATACAAACAATTGATCAGAAAGTGTCCTTCTGATATGCTTTCTGAATAGAGCATCATAGGTATTTTCTATGATGGTCTATCTGAACTGTCCAAGATGTCATTGGATAGCTCTGCTGGAAGATCTCTTCATCTGAAGAAGACGCCTACAGAAGCTCAAGAGCTCATTGAAATGGTTGCAAATAACCAATTCATGTACACTTCTGAAAGGAATCCTGTGAACAATGGGACGAATCAGAAGAAAGGAGTTCTTGAGATTGATACTCTGAATGCCATATTGGCTCATAACAAAATATTGACTCAACAAGTCAATATGATTTCTCAAAGTCTGTCTGGAATGCAAAATGCACCAGGCAGTACCAAGGATGCTTCATCTGAAGAAGAAGCTTATGATCTTGAGAAACCTTCAATGGAAGAGGTAAATTACATGGGAGAACCCTATGGAAACACCTATAATTCTTCATGGAGAAATCATCCAAATCTCTCATGGAAGGATCGACAGAGACCTCAACAAGGTTTCAACAATAATAGTGGTGGAAGAAACAGGTTTAGCAATGGCAAGCCTTTTCCATCATCTTCTCAGCAACAGACAGAGAATTCTAAGCAGAGTCACTCTGACTTAGCAACCATGGTCTCTGATCTAATCAAAACCACTCAAAGTTTCATGACTGAAACAAGGTCCTCCATTAGAAACTTGGAGGCACAAGTGGGACAGCTGAGCAAGAAAGTTACTGAACTCCCTCCTAGTACTCTTCCAAGCAATACAGAAGAGAATCCTAAAGGAGAATGCAAGGTCATCAACATGGCCGAACTAGGAGAGGAGGAAGAGGCAGTGAACGCCACTGAGGAAGACCTCAATGGACGTCCACTGGCCTCCAATGAGTTCCCTAATGAGGAACTATGGGAATCTGAGGCTCACGCTGAGACCATGGAGATTCCATTGGATTTACTTCTGCCATTCATGAGCTCTGATGAGTATTCTTCCTCTGAAGAGGATGAGTATGTCACTGAAGAGCAAGTTGCTAAATACCTTGGAGCAATCATGAAACTAAATGACAAGTTATTTGGTAATGAGACTTGGGAGGATGAACCCCCTTTGCTCACCAAAGAACTGGATGACTTGTCTAGGCAGAAATTACCTCAAAAGAGACAAGACCCTGGGAAGTTTTCAATACCTTGTACCATAGGCACCATGACCTTTAAGAAGGCTCTGTGTGACTTAGGGTCAAGTATAAACCTCATGCCTCTCTCTATAATGGAGAAGCTAGGGATCTTTGAGGTACAAGCTGCAAGAATCTCACTAGAGATGGCAGACAATTCAAGAAAACAAGCCTATGGACTTGTAGAGGATGTTCTGGTAAAAATTGAAGACCATTACATCCCTGCTGATTTTATAGTCCTAGAGACTGGGAAGTGCATGGATGAATCCATCATCCTTGGCAGACCCTTCCTAGCCACAGCAAAGGCTGTGATTGATGTGGACAGAGGAGAATTGATCATTCGAGTGAATGAAGAATCCTTTGTGTTTAAGGCTCAAGGATACCCCTCTGTCACCATGAAGAGGAAGCATGAAGAGCTTCTTTCAAAACAGAGTCAGACAGAGCCCCCACAGTCAAACTCTAAGTTTGGTGTTGGGAAGCCACAACCAAATTCTAAGTTTGGTGTTGAACCCCCACATTCAAACTCTAAGTTTGGTGTTGGGAGGTTCCAACATTGCTCTGAGCATTTGTGAGGCTCCATGAGAGCCCACTGTCAAGCTACTGACATTAAAGAAGCGCTTGTTGGGAGGCAACCTAATGTTATATTTTATCTATTTTCCTTTGTTACTTTATGTTTTCTGTAGGTTGATGATCATGGAAAGTCACAAAATCAATTAAAAAAGCAAAAACAGAATAAAAACAGAAAAAAAAATAGCACACCCTGGAGGAAGACCTTGCTGGCGTTTAAACGCCAGTAAGGGCAGCAAATGGGCGTTTAACGCCCAGTCTGGCACCATTCTGGGCGTTTAACGCCAGAAAGGGGCACCAGACTAGCGTTAAACGCCAGGAAAGGGCAAGAAGTTGGCGTTAAACACCAGAAATGGGCACAGCCCGGCGTTTAACGCCAGAATTGGCACAGAGAGCATTTTTGCTGGCCACTTGGTGCAGGGATGACTTTTCCTTGACACCTCAGGATCTGTAGACCCCATAGGATCCCCACCTACCCCACCACCCTCTCTCTTCTTCTTCACCCATTCACCAATCACCTCAACCACTCTTCCCCAAGAACCCCTCACCTATTAAATCCCATCTTTCTCTTCACCACTCACATCCACCCTTCATAAAACCCACCTACCTCACCATTCAAATTCAAACCACTTTAACTCCCAAACCCACCCATTCATAATCGAACCCTACCCTTCTCTCCACCCCTATATAAACTCATCTTCACTCCTTCATTTTCACACAACCTAAACACTACTTCTACCCCTTTGGCTGAACCACAAAGCCATCTCCATCTCCTATATTTCTTCTTCTTCTACTCTCTTCTTTCTTCTTTTGCTCGAGGATGACCAAACCTTTTAAGTTTGGTGTGGTAAAAGCATTGCTTTTTATTTTTTCATAACCATTTATGGCACCTAAGGCCAGAGAAACCTCTAGAAAGAGGAAAGGGAAGGCAAAAGCTTCCACCTCCGAGTCATGGGAGATGGAGAGATTCATCTCAAGGGTGCATCAAGACCACTTCTATGAAGTTGTGGCCATGAAGAAGGTGATCCCCAAGGTCCCTTTTCAAACTCAAAAAAGGTCAACTTTAATCAAAGGTTGGACCAAGTCCTCATGGATATCTGTGTGGAAGGAGCTCAAAGCAAACAAGAGATCCCACTCATCATGAAATCCCTGAGATACCTCAAGGGATGCACTTTCCTCCGCAAAACTATTGGGAGCAAATCAACACCTCCCTAGGAGAATTGAGTTCTAACATGGGACAACTAAGGGTGGAGCACCAAGAGCATTCCATCCTCCTCCATGAAATTAGAGAAGATCAAAGAATCATGAGAGAGGAGCAACAAAGGCAAGGAAGAGACATTGAGGAGCTTAAGCACTCCATAAGATCTTCAAGAGGAAGAACAAGCCGCCATCACTAAGGTGGACCCGTTCTTTAATCTCCTTGTCCTTCATTTTCCTGTTTTTCGAAAATTTATGCTTATGTTTATCTATGTTTGTGTCTTATGATCATTAGTGTCTTAGTGTCTATGCCTTAAAGTTATGAATGTCCTATGAATCCATCACCTTTCTTGAATGAAAAATGTTCTTAATTAAAAAAGAGAAGAATTACATGAATTTTAAATTTTATAACAGATTAATTATATTGATGTGGTGGCAATATTTTGTTTTCTAAATGTATGCTTGAACAGTGCATATGTCTTTTGAATTTGTCGTTCAGGAATGGTTGGCTCTTGAAAGAATGATGAAAAAGGAGACATGTTACTGAGGATCTGAAAAATCATAAAAAGGAGACATGTTACTTAGAATGCAATCATATGCCAAATTATTGAAAGTAAACTAAGCAAGGAAAGAAAATGTTACCAACAGTTGGGTTACCTCCCAACAAGCGCTCTTTTAATGTCATTAGCTTGACATGTGGTTCTTAATTTTCTTCCTCTTCTTCCAATTGGTTAAAAGAAATGACTTCAAGGGAGAAGAAGAGAAAATTGATGCACCTTGATTTGATTGTCTCCTAACAAGCCTTCTTTTGTTGTTATTAGCTTGATTCCTCTTGCTTGTTGGGGTGGGGGTTGGATTGCTTTTTGTTGACCTTCTCTTTTTCATGGATGTTGTCTTTTGTTTCTTGGTCACAATCCTTCTTTGAATGTTTTTATTGATTGCCTTCACTTCCTTGATTTCAAGACTTAGGTGTTGTGTGATGGTTGGAGTGTCCTCTTCATCAAGAACCTCTTGGATTGATGGTTCAATTAAATCATCTTCCATACAACTTTCTACTTCATTGGAGTGTGGACTCCCTTGGTTGTTTTCCTCCCTTACAACCTCATTCTTCATTGGGATTTTACTTGGTATAGGGGCCTCTTTTTCTTGCTCTTCCAATTCCTCTTTTACACTCAACATTTGCTTTAATAGCTCTTCTATGGAGGAGGTTTGTTGATCTTCCCAAGATTTCTTCATCTCCTCTTCGTATTTTTCGATCACAGATTCAAGGGAAGTTTGTGAGGGTTGTGAATGTTCATGTTCCTTTATCACCTCAAGTTCAATTTCATTCTCAACCACCTCATTCTTCATTGAAATTTCACTTGACACATGGACCTTTTGTTCTTCTTTTTCCACTTCCTCACCCACAAATTGGTCTTCATCCTCACTGCTTGGCAACCCGAAGTGTTTCCTTATTTGCTCTAAGTGCCCATCTATTTTCTTGAAGATGATTTCTTGTTTTTTCCAAGATTCTAATAATTCTCTAGACCATTGAAGGTGATCCTCAACTATTAGCTCCAAAGATGAAGGTTGGGAGTAATTTTGTGGATATGGATGTGTTGTGGTGAAGTCATTTTGGGGAGTATGGAAGGAGTTTTGTGAGTTGTGAAATGAATTTTGTGAATTTTGAAATGAGTTTTCTGTATAATGAAATGAATTTTGTGGTTGATGAATTGAATTGTATGGATTTTGGAAAGAATTTTGTGTTGAGGCAAACTCAAGTGGTGAAGAATTTTGATATGAAAAATTTGGAGATGAGGTTGGATAATTAAGAGGTGAGGGCTCTTGATGGATGGGATAGGAAATATTGAATTCTCTTTGGTTTTGTCCTTCCCAATCACAATTTGGATAGTTGTCCCATTCATAGGAGTATGAATCATTTTGTGTTCTTGGAAAGTATTCCATTTGGTTTGATTGCTCAAACCCCATCATTCCTTGATCTTGATTTTCCCAACCACAATTAGTATAGTAACTTGAATCATTTTGTGGTGGTGAAAAATACCCCATGTAACTTGCTTGATCATTGTGTGACCTAGGGGCATGTCCCATTTGGGTTGATTGCTCATGATCCATCATTTCTTGTTGATATTCCCATCCACCATGAGGATAATGACATGAATTATTTTGTGGTGGTGGGCAATATCCCATGTAATATGATTGATCAACATGTGAGGTAAACTCCTTTTTAATTGAAAAATGTTGTATCAAACACAACCACCAAGAAAAATTGAAATTCCTTGTGTCACAACTAAAGAATTCTTAGTGAGGCAATAACACAAACACTTAACTTGCAATAAGAAAAGAGAAATAAAAATAAAAAAATAAAGTAAAAACGGAAAAAAATGTCTAATATAGAAAATTAATCAACCGGTAGTTTGTTAATCACAATTAATCCCCGGCAACGGCGCCAAAAACTTGATACGTAAAAATTTGATTTCACGTATTTACCGGCAAGTATACCGGGTCGTATCAAGTAGTAAAACTCACTTAGAGTGAGGTCGATCCCACGAGGATTAATGGATTAAGCAAGCAATAGTTAATTAATTGTTCTAGTTAGACGATTCATGTTTGAGTGATAAGCAACAAGAAATGTAAATGACTTGAAATTAAATAAAAGCAATAAAGTGCAAGGAAAGTAAATGACAAGAAATTAAAGTGCTAAAAATTAAAGTGCAAGAATGTAAATTGCAAGGAATAGAAAGTACAAGAAAGTAAAGTGCAAGAAAGTAAATGACTAGAAAGTAAACCAAGTGAAGTATTTCTACAAACACTTGGAAGGCATAAATGTGCCAAAGTAAAGAAAGCCATAAATGTGCATAAGTAAATGACAAGAATTTAAAGAGAACAATTAAATGACAAGAATTAAAGACAAGAAGTAAATAACAAGAATTAAGAATGAAATTAACATTGGGATCAAGAGATATTGCATTCTCAAGATTAACAATTCTCATCTCCACTTCAATCATGCAATCATTGATCTCTTGGCAAATCATAAGTAATCAAACCCCAATCTCTTGGTGATTTGATTTCTCTTAACTTGATCAATTGCCAATCTCTTGATCTAATTGCTCATGAGAAGAGATGAAGAATGGTCTCTAATTTAGAGCCACACAACCCTCAAGATTTCAATTCAAAGTGATTACATCTCACATATCAAGCTAAGAATTATCAATCAAGAGAGTTGTGAGAGAAGAGCCTCAAACTAAATTCTATGACTCCTTTCTCAAGTTCATCATAGAATTTAAATAGATCTAATCCCTCTCTCGATAGTAATTAGATCTTTGAAGCACAAAGACTCTCTCTAAAGAAACAATGAAAGAAGAATTGAAGATGAAGAATGAAAATAAATCAACCCATTAAATTGCAATAGAGCTCTCTCTCCCAAATGTTGGAAATTAGAAACTCATCATAACAAAAATATTTACAAAAGTGTGAATGAAAGAAAATGGAAGAAGAGAAGAGAATGAGAGTGAAAGGGGAGTGGAGTCACCTCCACCCCTCCATGGTGTGTATCAAATGATGAATCTAAGGCCCTATTTATAAGCTACCTAAATTACAAATTCAAATGAAATTACAATCAAATGCAAATTTCCTAATTACTTCTAGATGATTCTTGTGGCCTTGATTGATTGTTACTTGTGGCTTGACTTGGGCTTGTGAACTTTTAACTCCCTTCATAGAAGCTTGAAACATTGAAGAATAAATGAAGGGATTGGAGTATTTGGAAGTGGCCCAATGTGAAGTGTCATTGAAGTGGCATTTTGGGCTTTTGAAGGTTTGGAAAAACCTTACACGCTGAAGTATTGGTCTGTTTGGGTCTCCAAATTGAATGTTCACTATTAGACTATTATATATCTTTGGAAAGCCCTAGATCTCAGCTTTCCAACGCCGCTGGAAGCATGTCAATTGGACTTCTCTAGCCCAAGTTATGATCTTTTGAAGGTGAAGAGGTCAGTCTGGCGAACTGCAGGGACTTGTTTTACGCTGAAATTGTGAAGCTAAACGAATAGCAATTTGTCCCCTCAAATCAGTGTCAACTATAAAGTGTTATACATGGTTGGAAAGCTCTGGAAGTCTACTTTCTAATGACACTGAGATCACTTCATTTGGAGCTTTGTAGCTCGAGTTATTCTTGTTGGAGTGTGAAGAGGTCAGGGTTGCAAATCCTCTTTGCTTCTCTTTGAGTTTGTTTCCAACTTTTTGCCACCTTGGGAGTGTGCTTCCTCTATTAGTGCTTTTATTGCTTCATTTTCCATAATTTCCTACAAAATTTATTAACTCAAGCAATCAAAGCAATATTCAATTTAATCACCAAAATACTCCCATAATTAAGCATTATGAATTGATTTTTATATGAAAAAGTATAGAAAAACATAACATGATGCGTAGTCATCACAACACCAAACTTAAATTTTGCTTGTCCTCAAGCAAACAAATAATCATTCAATAAAGATTGACAATCCAAGGTGAGAAGAATAGCAATTAAATGTTCATGGTTGGCTAGTTTATTATGCATGCTACAATCTCAAAAGAAATTCAAATGATTGATACTTCTATCTAGCTCATTTTATGAAATATTTTTCTTTATGTTCCTTACTTGAAACAAGCTTTTCATCTTTTTCTTAGCTTAGCTTCTTGGGTGCTTTGCACCATTAGTTAAAAGCTTTGACTCTAAATGCTTTGTTTTCAAGTATTACCACTTGATACATAAGCACCACAAGCATTTAATTAGAGGACTTTTTAAGCTCATTTATTCCTTTTCTTTACTTTCCTTCTAATCATTGGTGCTTAGAGCCTTGAGCTTTGAGGGAGTGCTTTGCACTTGAGCCTAGTCTTGACTCTAAGTGTTTTGTTTTCAAGCTTTTTACTTGATACATAAACACCACAAGTACTTGACTAATGAAATGTCATTGGTACTCAGAGTCTTCAACTTTCTCATTTTTCCCTTTTTCTTTCTTAATCTTTTAATTGATTTGCTTGTTCAAGGTTTTCAATATTTCAAACATTTCATAAAATGTCCTAGATGAAAACTTCAATTAAACAAATTCAAATGTAATTGAGCAACAATAGTCATGCTAGCCTTCCAATACTTATATGCTCATGCTAGATTCTTCTATAATTACCTTGTTTGTTTATGATCATGATACTTAATTACTTTGACTCACAAAATTTAAAATGGTAATTATGATGTAAAAGCAACATGTTGCAATTCAAATATCAAGCTATGCTTTTCCAAAAAGAAGAACACACATGCATATAAAAGAAATGGAAGACAATCATGCAATTGAAAGTATAGAAGATAAATAAGAGGAAAAAGAACTTAACCACCTTGTAGATCTTCATCTTTGTTATTGTCATTTTCCTCCTACTCCTTCCTTCCCCAACACCAAACTTAGAATGATTGCTTGTCCTCAAGCAACAAATAAAATAATGGTGGTGGAATTTATGATTAATCATGAATGTCTTCAAGAAAGAGATGTAAGTAATGCATGTGTTTAAGCAAGCAAAAATTAAAGATGACAATCAAGGCACAAAGAAAAGAGACAATATGATTGCATCAATAAGTGAGTTGTGCATGATACTATGCATGAAAGGTAAGTGGCAACACCAAACTTAGTGTGACACTTTCATTTTAGAATGATGCAAGTACCCACTAAAGATTGAAGATCAAATTGTTGCATGCAACACCAAACTTAGAATGCAATCATATGCCAAATTATTGAAAGTAAACTAAGCAAGGAAAGAAAATGTTACCAACAGTTGGGTTACCTCCCAACAAGCGCTCTTTTAATGTCATTAGCTTGACATGTGGTTCTTAATTTTCTTCCTCTTCTTCCAATTGGTTAAAAGAAATGACTTCAAGGGAGAAGAAGAGAAAATTGATGCACCTTGATTTGATTGTCTCCTAACAAGCCTTCTTTTGTTGTTATTAGCTTGATTCCTCTTGCTTGTTGGGGTGGGGGTTGGATTGCTTTTTGTTGACCTTCTCTTTTTCATGGATGTTGTCTTTTGTTTCTTGGTCACAATCCTTCTTTGAATGTTTTTATTGATTGCCTTCACTTCCTTGATTTCAAGACTTAGGTGTTGTGTGATGGTTGGAGTGTCCTCTTCATCAAGAACCTCTTGGATTGATGGTTCAATTAAATCATCTTCCATACAACTTTCTACTTCATTGGAGTGTGGACTCCCTTGGTTGTTTTCCTCCCTTACAACCTCATTCTTCATTGGGATTTTACTTGGTATAGGGGCCTCTTTTTCTTGCTCTTCCAATTCCTCTTTTACACTCAACATTTGCTTTAATAGCTCTTCTATGGAGGAGGTTTGTTGATCTTCCCAAGATTTCTTCATCTCCTCTTCGTATTTTTCGATCACAGATTCAAGGGAAGTTTGTGAGGGTTGTGAATGTTCATGTTCCTTTATCACCTCAAGTTCAATTTCATTCTCAACCACCTCATTCTTCATTGAAATTTCACTTGACACATGGACCTTTTGTTCTTCTTTTTCCACTTCCTCACCCACAAATTGGTCTTCATCCTCACTGCTTGGCAACCCGAAGTGTTTCCTTATTTGCTCTAAGTGCCCATCTATTTTCTTGAAGATGATTTCTTGTTTTTTCCAAGATTCTAATAATTCTCTAGACCATTGAAGGTGATCCTCAACTATTAGCTCCAAAGATGAAGGTTGGGAGTAATTTTGTGGATATGGATGTGTTGTGGTGAAGTCATTTTGGGGAGTATGGAAGGAGTTTTGTGAGTTGTGAAATGAATTTTGTGAATTTTGAAATGAGTTTTCTGTATAATGAAATGAATTTTGTGGTTGATGAATTGAATTGTATGGATTTTGGAAAGAATTTTGTGTTGAGGCAAACTCAAGTGGTGAAGAATTTTGATATGAAAAATTTGGAGATGAGGTTGGATAATTAAGAGGTGAGGGCTCTTGATGGATGGGATAGGAAATATTGAATTCTCTTTGGTTTTGTCCTTCCCAATCACAATTTGGATAGTTGTCCCATTCATAGGAGTATGAATCATTTTGTGTTCTTGGAAAGTATTCCATTTGGTTTGATTGCTCAAACCCCATCATTCCTTGATCTTGATTTTCCCAACCACAATTAGTATAGTAACTTGAATCATTTTGTGGTGGTGAAAAATACCCCATGTAACTTGCTTGATCATTGTGTGACCTAGGGGCATGTCCCATTTGGGTTGATTGCTCATGATCCATCATTTCTTGTTGATATTCCCATCCACCATGAGGATAATGACATGAATTATTTTGTGGTGGTGGGCAATATCCCATGTAATATGATTGATCAACATGTGAGGTAAACTCCTTTTTAATTGAAAAATGTTGTATCAAACACAACCACCAAGAAAAATTGAAATTTCTTGTGTCACAACTAAAGAATTCTTAGTGAGGCAATAACACAAACACTTAACTTGCAATAAGAAAAGAGAAATAAAAATAAAAAAATAAAGTAAAAACGGAAAAAAATGTCTAATATAGAAAATTAATCAACCGGTAGTTTGTTAATCACAATTAATCCCCGGCAACGGCGCCAAAAACTTGATACGTAAAAATTTGATTTCACGTATTTACCGGCAAGTATACCGGGTCGTATCAAGTAGTAAAACTCACTTAGAGTGAGGTCGATCCCACGAGGATTAATGGATTAAGCAAGCAATAGTTAATTAATTGTTCTAGTTAGACGATTCATGTTTGAGTGATAAGCAACAAGAAATGTAAATGACTTGAAATTAAATAAAAGCAATAAAGTGCAAGGAAAGTAAATGACAAGAAATTAAAGTGCTAAAAATTAAAGTGCAAGAATGTAAATTGCAAGGAATAGAAAGTACAAGAAAGTAAAGTGCAAGAAAGTAAATGACTAGAAAGTAAAACCAAGTGAAGTATTTCTACAAACACTTGGAAGGCATAAATGTGCCAAAGTAAAGAAAGCCATAAATGTGCATAAGTAAATGACAAGAATTTAAAGAGAACAATTAAATGACAAGAATTAAAGACAAGAAGTAAATAACAAGAATTAAGAATGAAATTAACATTGGGATCAAGAGATATTGCATTCTCAAGATTAACAATTCTCATCTCCACTTCAATCATGCAATCATTGATCTCTTGGCAAATCATAAGTAATCAAACCCCAATCTCTTGGTGATTTGATTTCTCTTAACTTGATCAATTGCCAATCTCTTGATCTAATTGCTCATGAGAAGAGATGAAGAATGGTCTCTAATTTAGAGCCACACAACCCTCAAGATTTCAATTCAAAGTGATTACATCTCACATATCAAGCTAAGAATTATCAATCAAGAGAGTTGTGAGAGAAGAGCCTCAAACTAAATTCTATGACTCCTTTCTCAAGTTCATCATAGAATTTAAATAGATCTAATCCCTCTCTCGATAGTAATTAGATCTTTGAAGCACAAAGACTCTCTCTAAAGAAACAATGAAAGAAGAATTGAAGATGAAGAATGAAAATAAATCAACCCATTAAATTGCAATAGAGCTCTCTCTCCCAAATGTTGGAAATTAGAAACTCATCATAACAAAATATTTACAAAAGTGTGAATGAAAGAAAATGGAAGAAGAGAAGAGAATGAGAGTGAAAGGGGAGTGGAGTCACCTCCACCCCTCCATGGTGTGTATCAAATGATGAATCTAAGGCCCTATTTATAAGCTACCTAAATTACAAATTCAAATGAAATTACAATCAAATGCAAATTTCCTAATTACTTCTAGATGATTCTTGTGGCCTTGATTGATTGTTACTTGTGGCTTGACTTGGGCTTGTGAACTTTTAACTCCCTTCATAGAAGCTTGAAACATTGAAGAATAAA
Source organism: Arachis stenosperma (assembly GCF_014773155.1). Lineage (NCBI taxonomy): Eukaryota > Viridiplantae > Streptophyta > Magnoliopsida > Fabales > Fabaceae > Arachis > Arachis stenosperma. Next base: position 62,117,350 of record NC_080377.1, on the reverse strand, counting down.
TGAAGGGATTGGAGTATTTGGAAGTGGCCCAATGTGGAGTGTCATTGAAGTGGCATTTTGGGCTTTTGAAGGTTTGGAAAAACCTTACACGCTGAAGTATTGGTCTGTTTGGGTCTCCAAATTGAATGTCCACTATAGACTATTATATATCTTTGGAAAGCCCTAGATCTCAGCTTTCCAACGCCGCTGAAAGCATGTCAATTGGACTTCTCTAGCCCAAGTTATGATCTTTTGAAGGTGAAGAGGTCAGTCTGGCGAACTGCAGGGACTTGTTTTACGCTGAAATTGTGAAGCTAAACGAATAGCAATTTGTCCCCTCAAATCAGTGTCAACTATAAAGTGTTATATATGGTTGGAAAGCTCTGAAAGTCTACTTTCTAATGATACTGAGATCACTTCATTTGGAGCTTTGTAGCTCGAGTTATTCTTGTTGGAGTGTGAAGAGGTCAGGGTTGCAAATCCTCTTTGCTTCTCTTTGAGTTTGTTTCCAACTTTTTGCCACCTTGGGAGTGTGCTTCCTCTATTAGTGCTTTTATTGCTTCATTTTCCATAATTTCCTACAAAATTTATTAACTCAAGCAATCAAAGCAATATTCAATTTAATCACCAAAACACTCCCATAATTAAGCATTATGAATTGATTTTTATATGAAAAAGCATAGAAAAACATAACATGATGCGTAGTCATCATCCCTTTTGGTTGATCATGAGCTGGTGCCTAATGCTGATGGACCTTTGCTTCCCACTAAGGGTTCCGACGAGTTCAAACCATTCATTCGACGGCTTTCTAAGTTTAAGTTTTGGTAAACTTTAGGGGTTTTGCTGTTGTTTCATTGATAGTATGTTAATTTGCATATAACTTTGTTGTCATCATTGCTAAACCTTAATTGAATTTGGGAGTACATTTTTTTGCTGATTCTATATCTCTTATTAGGCACTTGTCTTATTGTGAGCTGCACCTTGTTTTTGTAATATTTTATCATTTTTGTATATTTGCATTTCCATATGATCATCTTGCACGTGCGTGTAGATGCAACTGCCTGCTAACCATTCAATAATTAAGTTGAGTTATGACTAGTGGCATTTATTCGTAGCCTATTTTAATTATCCATGTATATCAAAAAGAAGAAAAGAAATGTTTATTCATGTAAACAAACTATTTGTGTTGATTTTTTGTTATTTTTTTTTTTGTCATTTTCATGTTAAATTCGATGCAATACACAAATTTTTAGTTTTTAAGAATCCAACCCATTGAAGTTTATAGTGGGCTGTTCTTATTAATGTACTATGGATATCTGGTCTCAAAACCACTATGAAAACTGCTTTTATGGAAACCTGTTTTTAAACGGAAAATAAGAGGCATCACTGGAATGGCATCATATTTGATAATCACTATATTGACTTTGGTAGAATGAGTTGATCTATTTAGCTTAGTTTTCCTAAAAGATCCTGGTTTCATTAAAGTGTTGTGCTACAATTCTTCAGGGATCAATCTTGGTCAGGACAAAAAAAATTGAAAGATTGGGAGAGGTAGTGAAACGGCATCGTTTTCGTGTCTGGAGATTTATATGTCCAGTTTTCAAAAGTTCACAGCCACGTGAACTCCTGTAACGAACACGTCAGCTCTACGTTTGCCACGTCAGAGTTTTTCGACGGTCCAATGGACTGAATTTAACGGAAGGGTTAATATGTCCACGTTTTACAGAGGTCAGGAATATAAATGTATTTTCCTTTCCTTGAGGACAAAAATGTCTGTGAAAAAAAGTTAAGAACTTATTTATCTTTTATTCTTATATTTATTAATTGTATAAATAAATACACTATTTATTTTTATTCAAAATTCACATTTTCTTTGTCTTTGCATATCATATCAACTAAATTCTATAGACACCGAGAAAAAATATGTTTATTCTTTTCAAAATTTTATGTTATTTGTTTGTATATCATGTTTAGGGATAAAACAAATTCCAACATGAGAAAAACTAAGAAAATATAAAAGAGAGAATAAGAAAAAAACCAAAGAATAGAAGAAAAATATTAAACTTACACTTCTTTCATTGGGTAGTTGGATTTGACTCTTTTAACATTTTTTTATATTAGTTGGAATCGATTCTTTGCTCTACGCAAAATAATAAAATTTGTAATTTTTCTTTCAGAAAAAAATATTCGTTTTTGATCAACATTCACATAATCCACATAAAATGTAGAATATATACTTGGCCTGTAGGTGACTATTGGCCAAAAGAATGAGTAGAATTGGAGCTCCTCTCACTTTGGACCCTATTATTTTCGGACCATGAAATAGAAACATTTGGGTGTTTGTGTGTTAGACATATATTTCAAATATAATATTTATCAATATTTTTTTGATACACATATTTATTGTATTTAACTATGTTTTAATAAAAAATAAAAAATATTTTTTGAATATATTTAAATACAGTTAAATACTAAAATATTTAATTTTATTCTTAACATGTATTATTAAAATAAATTTAAAAACAGTATATATTATTATTTATTAAAATAAAAAATATTCTAAATATTTTATATAATTGAAATAAGACATTAAAAATAATTAAAAAATTAATTTATATTTTAATATTAATAAAATATCAAAATATCATTACGAATTATTTAAAAAATACTTTATATTTTATATATATGCATATTCTTGTAAAACAACAACAACAAAGCCTTGTCCCACTAAGTGGGGTCGGCTACATGAATCAAACGACGCCATTGTGCTCTGTCATGTATCATGTCTACAGAGAGACCGTTTACATGTAGATCTCGTTTGACCACCTCATGGATGGTCTTCTGAGGTCTTCCTCTGCCTTTTGCCCTTTGTCCATCTTCCATCTCATCTACCCTCCTGACTTGATGTTCTATCGGTCTTCTTCTCACATGTCCAAACCACCTGAGACGCGATTCAACCATCTTTTCCATAATGGGTGCTACTCCAACACTCTCCCTTATATCTTCATTCCTTATTTTATCCAATCGCGTATGACCACTCATCCATCTCAACATCTTCATCTCTGCCACACTCAGCTTATGTTCGTGCTCCCCTTTAGCCGTCCAACACTCCGTACCATACAGCATAGCCGATCTTATAGCGGTGCGATAGAATTTACTTTTAAGTTTTAGATGCACTTTTTTGTCGCATATAAAACCAGATGCACTCCGCCATTTTGACCAACCTGCTTGGATCCTATGATTTACATCCTGTTCAATCTCTCCATTATCCTGTATGATGCACCTAAGATACTTAAAACTTTTAACTTTTCGTAGGATGCTTTCTCCAATTTTTACCTCTATATTGGGGTTTTCCCTTCTCAGACTGAACTTACATTCCATATATTCTGTCTTGCTACGGCTTATGCACAGACCATACACTTCTAAAGCTTCTCTCCATAACTCCAACTTCTTATTTAGGTCTTCCCTTGACTCTCGCATAAGGACGATATCATCGGCAAAAAGCATGCACCATGGCACAGGCTCTTGGATGTGCACTGTGAGTACTTCCAAGACTAATGTGAAAAGGTATGGACTTAAGGATGATCGCTGGTGCAATCCTACACCAATAGGAAATTCCTCTGTCACACCACCTTGAGTCTTCACACTAGTTGTGGCCTCATCATACATGTCTTTAATTGCCCGAATATATGCGATCCTTACTCTTATCTTTTGTAAAACCTTCCATAAGACCTCCCTTGGTACCCTATCATACGCTTTTTCCAAATCAATAAACACCATATGTAGATCCCTTTTATTACTACGATACCTCTCCATCATCCTTCTTAACAGGTATATCGTTTCAGTAGTAGATCTGCCTGGCATAAATCCAAATTGGTTCTCTGTTACTTGTGTCTCTTTTCTCAACCTCCGTTCTATCACCCTTTCCCATAACTTCATAGTATGACTCATAAGCTTAATCCTTCTATAATTTTCGCAACTTTGTATATCCCTTTATTCTTGTAGATAGGTACCAAGGTGCTCTTTCTCCACTCATCAGGCATTTTCTTTGACCTTAAAATCTCATTAAAAAGCTTGGTTAACCAGTTGATGCATTTTTCTCCAATACCCTAATAAACCTCAATCGGGATATTATCAGGTCCTACTGCCCTGCCATTTTTCATCTGCTTTAGAGCCTCTTTTACCTTGAAGTCTCGAATCCTTCGATAGTAGTCAAAGTTTTGATCTTCTCCCCTTGTGCATAATCGATCAAGGCTTGGAAGAGTCTTCTGTCCCTCATTAAATAACTCGTAGAAGTAGCTCTTCTACCTTTCATTAATCTTCTCCTCTTGAGCCAATACCTCTCCATCCTTATTCTTTATGCACTTAACCTGATCCAAATCTCTCGTTCTTCTTTCCTGGCTCTTTGCGATTCTATATATACCTTTTCTCCTTCTTTCGTGCCCAAAGACTGGTAGAGACCCTCATATGCTCTTGTTCTTGCTTCACTTACAGCCACTTTTGTCTCTTTCTTAGCCGCCTTATATTTTTCCCAGTTATCTGCATTGCGGCATAAAGACCACTCTTTAAAGCATTCCTTTTTTATCTTTATCTTTTCTTGTATACTCACATTCCACCACCAGGACTCCTTGTCTCTTGGTCCTATTCCTTTAGATTCACAAAAACTTTCTTTTGCTGTTCTTCTAATAACTTCTGCCATCTCCCTCCACATCTCTTCCACGCTTCCATTCCCATCCCACTTTGCCTCTTCTCCTACCCGTCTTAGGAAGCTTCTTTGTTCCTCACCTTTCATCCGCCACCACCTCGTCCTTGGGTTCTTCGTATGATGTCTTTTTCTTAACTTTTGCTCAACGCGAAAATCCATGACGAGCACCCTATGTTGTGTTGTCAAACTCTCTCCTGGGATAATTTTACAGTTAATGCAAAATTTCCGGTCGACTCTCCTCAACAAGAAGAAGTCGATTTGAGAGCTTATCATGCCACTCTTATAGGTTATAAGATGTTCGTCTCTCTTTTTAAAACATGTATTTGCAATGAGAAGATCGAAGGTTGAGAAAAAGTCCAAAATAGTTTTACCCTCGACATTGATAACCCCGAAACCATGGCCTCCGTGAATACTCCCATATCCAGTCACTTCTCTCCCAACATGGCCATTTAAATCTCCTCCTAAGAAAATCTTATCTCCCAAAGGTATGTCTTGAACCAAACTCTCTAGATCCTCCCAAAACCTTATCTTGTGTTGTTCGTCCAACCCACTTGCGGTGCATAGGCGCTAATCACATCGAAAGCACCTTCCTCCACCACAAGTTTGATAGAGATGCTCCGATCTCCCACCCTCTTGACATCCACTACGTCTTTCTTCTACTGCTTATCCACAATTATTCCAACCCCATTCCTATTCTTCACCTTTCCTGTATACCAAAGTTTGAAACCAGAAGTATCAAACTCTCTAACTTTTGCACCAACCCATTTCGTTTCTTGTAGGCACATAATGTTAATCTTCCTCCTTGTCATGGTGTCCACCACCTCCATGGACTTTTCTGTTAGAGTGCCTATGTTCCATGTCCCAAATCTCAACCTTCTGTCGCTTCGACCTTTACCTTTTACTTTGTGAACTAGCTTATTTACCCTCGTCCGTTCACGAAAACGCGAGAACCCTTGCTCATTTAACACTACATCCGGGCACCGATGCAGTAGCTCTTGCTTTGATACCGTACTCGAGCCATACGGCGCGTTGCTTCCGGGCAACGACCTAGCTTTAGCGCAATAATGTTTTTGATTCATGTCATGGGGGTTCGGCTATATTTTTATATTGGTTGCCGAAGACGTAACACAATCCTCCTCCTTTATCCGAGTTTGGGACCGACTATGTACCGCAAGTGTAACATAGGCGGAGTTATATATGCATATTTTTATGTCTTATAAAATTTTAAAATTTATCTGTTAACATATTTTGTATCGTATTATATCCTGTATTTGTGCATCATAATTTTCCAAGCTATGTTCTCTTCCTGTTTACTAAGCATACACCTTAAGTCTGTACTTGATACACCTTAAGTTCAAAAAAAAAAAAAGCATACACTTTAGACTCAAACATTTGACAGGCTAGTTTTTTTTTATATTAAGTGTGTGTTTGGATTAAAGTTTATAAATGAAAATTTGTATAAGATTAATTTTACAAACTTAATTTTAATAAAAAGTAAGTTTGTGTTAAGGTGATTTATATTTGGCCATCTTTATATTAAAATAGATTATAATAAAATAATTATTATTTAGATTACACTATTCAAAATTATTTTTAGATAAAAAATTATTAAAAGAGATATCAATTTAAATAATTTTTTTATATCATCTTATCATTTTAATTTAGATATTTAAATAGATCTTATTAATTAAAGAATAAAATTAGTAGAAAAGAAATAAAATTTTTCACTTAATTTTTCAACAATAACAAACTAATGTGAGCGTAAATACAGAAGTTACAACAAATTTTTAATTTCACATAGAAATGCATTCAAAGATAAAAATTAAACGTTCAAGACTTAAACGCACTTCTTTTTTTTCCAACACAAAAATAAACACACCCTATTATGAGTATCATTGGCATGTAATTCTTAGATTGCGTGTTGATTGTGATTTTTCCAAATACAAGAGGTTGAAATTGGAAAAACGAAAAATTGGAGTGGCGAATTGTAAAAGAATAAAACGGGCCGGCTGAATTGTAAATTTCATTTTGGTTATAATTTCCAAGAAATCAATTCGGTTAATCTTATGATTATTTTTTTTTTAATTTCAATGAACAATAAGCCTAGGGCGTTTTGGTTTGGATTAATGTTAAAAATTAAAAAAAAAAAGTAAAAGACAATTGGGCTAATGCCATTAGAGATTTTTTCTAATAAAATAATAAAATATTAAATATATATTTAAAAAAATTAAATATCATATTATGTTAACTTTTTTATAAATATTATTTTATTTTTTATTTTTAAAATTTGATAATTTTATATCAAATAAAATTTCTTTCGGTTTAAAGAAAAATCAAAACTTTAAAATTAGGTAAAAGCACAACAAAATCCAATTAAAAAATAAATAAATAAAAATACCCAATTACACAATAAAAACGCGGGATACACCGAAACTATGTTGTGAGGGGGCAACAATGATTTTTCACCACCGAGGTATTGTTGGGCCTCCCATATGGATGAAATTTACTAGCTTGTCCTATTTTTTTCTCTTTTGGTTAATACCACTCTTATAATCATATCTAAATTAAAAACCGACATTATATCATCAATCAACAATAAAAAATTCGTAAGGCATATACAAAGTTTGAGCCATATCAATTTATTATAAATGAGCTCTTTTTTTGGCCGTTAAAATTATTCTTGTCATTTTAACACTCATTTGTTAAAATATTTTTTTCAGTTAAAATATTCACCGAAAGTTGACATTATATTTTGTCTTCTATATTATTTATTTTTTAGAAAATCAAGTCTATTTACATCAAAATAATTTTGAGGTCGAAAAAAAATGAATAATAAAAAGAATTGTAGATTTTTGTCTCATGTGAGTAAATCTCTTAATTTTTTTCGTAATATTATTATTCACTTTTGTAAAGATTTACTTAGCCAATTATATCATATTGACAACTGATAAACTACTATTTTATAGTATATTTTGGATTGAATTCAGTAGATTTTGTCAATTATTCTCATACTTATCCATATAAATTGCATGTTTTTAAGTTTTCTTTTTAATTTTGTGTTATAATTGAAAACATGCTTCTTTGGCCTTAAAATTGTTAATTTGTAATCTTCTCTTATTACCATTCGATACCGTGATATGTGTGTTAAGTGTTTTTAGGTTTTATAGGACAGGAATGACTTAGATGATGGAAAGGAAGTATGCAAAAGTGGAAGAAACACAAGAATTTGGAGATTTGAAAAGCTGGCCTTGACGCGCACGCATGGACGACGCGTACGCATGACTGGTGCAGCAGACAAACAATGCGCACGCGAAGCAGACGCGTACACGTGGCCAGTGCAGAGTCCCAGTGACGCGTACACGTGACGAGCGTCACGTGTTGCAATTAACAGAAAACGCCGGGGGCGATTCTAAGCTGTTTTTGACCCAATTTCAAAGCCAAAAATGAAGATTAGAGGCTGGGGATGGAGTTGGGATATCATTCACCATACACTTTTTATTCATTCACACTTTAGGTTTTAGATGTAGGTTTCTGGAGAGAGAGGCTCTCTCCTCTCTTTAGTTTTAGGATTTTTAGTCTTATTTCTTCTTAGCTTCAGAATTTTATCTTGTTTTAATTTAGTTTTCTTTTATCTTTTGTAGTTCTAGTATCTTAGTTTATCTTCTCTTGTTGATTTCTTTATTTTTCCAATTTAGTTTATGAACTCTTCTTGTTAGATTCAATTTCCTTTTAATGCATTTTGAGGTATTTCATGTTTATTGCTTCTTTCTTCATTTGTTGTTATTGATTTCTTGCAATTGTTAGTCTTAGATTTTACATTCTCTTATTACTTTTCTATGCTTTTATTTTGTGTCTTCCAAGTGTTTGATAAAATGTTTGGTTAGACTTTAAAATAGATTTTTATGTCCTTGACTTGGATGGATTAATTAGAGACTCTTGAGTTATCAAAATTCTCTTGTTGATTTGCAATTGAAGATTGTCGGTTAACTTGAACTTCACTAAATCTAGTTTCTCCTTATAAATTGACTAGGACTTGTGAACTCAAGTTGAATGTATGCACTTGACTTTCCTTATCTGGTTAGAGGTTAACTAAGTGAAGGCAATTTACATTTACCATCACAATTGACAACAATAATGAGGATAGGACTTCTAATTCTCTTTCCTTGCTAAGAACTTTCTTAGTTATTAGTTTATTTTCTTGCCATTTTACTTTCTTGTTTCTTATTACAAAACCCAAAAATATACTTTTCCATAACCAATAATAAACTACACTTCCCTGCAATTGCTTTGAGAGACGACCCGAGGTTTAAATACTTCAGTTAATTATATTGGGTTTGCTTAAGTGACAAATGGTGCACAAAATTGTAAATCACACTTTTCACAATTCGTACTACTAACCAGCAAGTGCACTGGGTCGTCCAAGTAATACCTTACGTGAGTAAGGGTCGATCCCACGGAGATTGTTGACTTGAAGCAAGCTATGGTTATCTTGTAACTCTTAGTCAGGATATCAATTATAATTATCAGTTGACTTGCAAATGAACAAGAGAGCATGAATTAAATAATACTTATTATGCAGTGATGGAGAATATGTTGGAGTTTTGGAGATGCTTTGTCTTCTGAATCTCTGCTTTTCCCTGTCTTCTTCTTCACGCACGCAAGGTTCCTCCTATGGCAAGCTGTGTGTTGGTGGATCACCGTTGTCAGAGTTTTAAAATATGATAAAAAAAATCAAGAAGCAATAATATCTCAGAGTTTTAAGTGAAGCTCAGATTCTAATTAGATGAGCGGGGCTAGTAGCTTTTTGCTTCTGAACAATTTTGGAATCTCACTTTATCCTTTGAAATTCAGAATGATTGGCATCCATAAAAACTCAAAATTCAGATAGTATTATTGATTCTCCTAGTTTAGTATGTTGATTCTTGAACACAGCTACTTTATGAGTCTTGGTTGTGACCCAAAGCATTTTGTTTTCCAGTATTACCACCAGATACATAAATGCCACAAACACATAACTGGGTGAACCATTTCAGATTGTGACTCAGCTTTGCTAAAGTCCCCAGTTAAAGGTGTCCAGAGTTTTTAGGCACACTCTTTTGCTTTGGATCACGACTTTAACCACTCAGTCTCAAGCTCTTCACCTAGACCTTCATGACACAAGCACATGGTTAGGGACAACTTGATTTAGCTGCTTAGGCCAGGATTTTATTCCTTTAGGCCCTCCTTTCCATTGATGCTTAAAGCCTTGGATCCTTTTTACCCTTGCCTTTTGGTTTGAAGGGCTATTGGCTTTTTCTGCTGCTCATTCTCTTTTTTTTTCACTGCTTTTTCTTGCTTCAAGAATCAATTTCATGATTTTTCAGATCATCAATAACATTTCTGTTGTTCATCATTCTTTCAAGAGCCAACAATTTTAACATTCATAAACTTCAATATAAAAAATATGCACTGTTCAAGCATTCATTCAGAAGACAAAAAATATTGCCACCACATATAAATAATTAGAATTTTCCTTATTAAAAACTCAAAAAAATATTGCCTCTTTATTCTAAAAATCTACTATTTTATTCATGTTTGATGATGATGAGAAAAATAAATTATAGCTTAATTGGAGATAAAATCAACATAGAGATACTAATTACTACCACTCATATATAACTTCTAAGGTAAATTCCTAATAAGAACAATTATCACAGAGTTAAGGCTAATATTAGGACTCAACAACCTTTATTTTGGGAGGTGGATGCTCCTTTAGTCTGTGGGGTGCTTGGCCCTTCAAGAGATAGCTTCTGACGCTTCAGTTGCTTCAGTTCACGCACTTGCTCTTCTTGTTCCCTAAGCAGTTTGCAAAGCATGCTACTTTGATTTTTCTGTTCTTCCTTTAGTTGGTCCATAGCTTCTTGCAACTTGGTGACAGATGCTTCAAGACGCTCCCAGTATTCAATTTTAGGGATTTCCAAGAGGAACTCCTGTGCTTTCTTCTTGATGGGGTCGTCCTGCACTTGTTGTCTTTCCATTGACTTTTTGGTGATTGGTTGCTCAACTGAGATATACTCATTCACTCCCATCTTTATCCCAGCATCTTTACATAGCATAGAGATTAAGCTTGGATAAGCCAATTTGGCATCTTTAGAGTTCTTGTTTGCAATTGTGTAAAGTTCACCAGAAATTAACTGATGAACTTCCACTTGTTTTCCCAACATAATGCAATGGATCATTACTGCTCTTTTGATGGTGACTTCAGAGCGGTTGCTAGTGGGCAGTATAGAACGCCCAATGAAGTCCAGCCAGCCTCTGGCGATTGGTTTGGGATCTCATCTCTTGAGTTGATTTGGGACACCCTTTGTGCTGGTTGTCCACTTGGTTCCAGGGAGGCATATGTCCTCTAGAATTTCATCCAAGCCCTTATTTGTTCTCATCATTCTCCTATTAAAGGAGTCTGGGTCATTTTTCAGCTGAGGTAGCTTGAAGATCTCCCTGATTTTGTTAGGGTGGAGGTGAACAATCTTCCCTCTGACCAAAGTCCGATAGTCATAGAAGGCAGTTCTAGCTATGCTCTGCCTGTCTGTTTGCCATAGGTTAGAGTAGAATTCCTGAACCATGTTTCTTCCCACCTTTGTTTCAAGATTAGCTAGGATTTCTCAGCTCCTGTTTTGAATTCGCTCTTGGATCTTTGGATATTCGTCTTTTTTCAGATGGAATTTAACTTCCGGGATTACTGACCTTAGACCCATTATTTTGTAGTAATGGTCTAAATGTTCTTTGGTTAAGAACTTCCTTTGATTCCAAAGTGGTTTTGGAATATTCTCTTTCTTGCCTCTTGGAGTGGTTTGTTTTTCCTTAGGAGCCACGATCTTAGTGGGTATTGGTTTAGTGATCACGGATAAACACACCAAACTTAGAGGTTTGCTTGTCCTCAAGCAAAAAAAAGGAAAGGAGAGGGATAGAGGGAGAGCCAAGTTCGAATTGTGTAGGAGAGAAGGGAGCCGAACGTGGATTTAAAGGGAAGGGGGTGGGTTTTCAAAAATTTTGAAGAAGATATGATAGAAGATATGATTTGTAAAAGATAAGTATGATAGGAAAAAGATGCACTTTTAAAATATAAAAGATATGAAAGATAATTGCAAAAGATAAATCTGAATTTTGAAAAGAAGATATGATGAATTTAAAAAAATTTGAGAAGAATTTAAAAAGATAATTGAGTTTTGAAAAAGATTTGAAAAGAAGTTGAAGAGGATTTGAAAAAGATTTATGTTTAGAATTAAGATACATTTGATATCTTTGAAAAAGGATTTGAAAAATTAGGATTTGTAATGTGTTTATGCAAGAAATTATGGATGGAAACATGAAAATTTGAAAAAAATCAAGTTGGGAAAAAAAACTTCCTCCCCTCTACAATCCTGGCGTTAAACGCCCAATTGCTGCATGTTTTGGGCGTTTAACGCCCAATTGGTGCTTGGTCTGGGTGTTTAACGCCCAGCTGTTGCTTCTAGCTGGCGTTAAACGCCAGAAACTCCTTTATCACTGGCCATTTTTCTGAACGCCTAGGACACTGTAAATCTGGCGTTAAACGCCCAGAAGCTACTTCTTTCTGGCGTTTAACGCCTAGATGGCTATCTTTACTGGCTTTTTCGCACCAGTGAGCTTCTTTTTGCTGTTTCATCCTCTGAATCCTTCAGTAACTCTGTGAACTCATGCAATTGCTATTTTACCTTGAAGATAATTAATATGAACCTGTAAAATTATCATGTAATTAACAAATAAGCTTTGTTAATGGCTGGGTTGCCTCCCAGTAAACGCTTCTTTATTGTCTTTAGCTGGACTATTACTGAGCTTTAATCAAGTCTCAGTTTTGAGCATTCTTGCTCAAAATTGCTTTCAAGATAATGTTTGACTCTCTGTCCATTAACAATGAATTTTTTGTTAGAGTCATTATCCTGAAGCTCTACATATCCATATGGTGACACACCTGTAATCAAATATGGTCCTCTCCACCGGGATTTCAACTTTTCGGGGAATAATCTGAGCCTAGAGTTAAACAGCAGAAATTTCTGCCCTGGCTCAAAGACTCTGGATGACAGTTCCTTGTTATGTCATCTTTTTGCTTTCTCTTTGTAAATTTTTGCATTCTCGAAAGCATTGAGTCTGAATTCCTCTAGCTCGTTTGACTGGAGCAATCATTTTTCTCTAGCTAACTTGGCATCAAGGTTTAGGAATCTGGTTGCCCAGTAGGCCTTATGTTCCAGTTCTACTGGCAAGTGACAGGCTTTTTCATATACAAGATGGTATGGAGAGGTCCTTATAGGAGTCTTGAATGCTGTTCCGTATGCCCACAGAGCATCATCCAAGCTTCTTGCCCAATCCATTCTATGGTTAATCATAGTCCATTCCAGGATTCTTTTAAGTTCTCTATTAGAGACTTCAGCTTGCCCATTTGTCTGTGGATGATATGGAGTTTCTACCCTGTGGCTAACTCCATATCGAGCCATAGTAGAGTAAAGCTGTTTATTGCAGAAATGAGCGCCCCCCCATCACTGATTAGTACTCTAGGGACACCAAATCTGCTGAAGATATGTTTCTGGTGGAATTTCAGCACTGTCTTAGTATCATTAGTGAGTATTACAATAGCTTCCACCCATTTGGATACATAATCCACTGCCACCAGAATATAAGTGTTTGAGTATGATGGTGGAAAAGGCCCCATGAAGTCAATATCCCATACATCAAACAACTCAATCTCTAAGATCCCTTGTTGAGGCATGGCATAACTGTGAGGCAGATTGCCAGATCTTTGGCAACTGTCACAATTAAGTACAAACTCTCTGGAGTCTTTGGTGGACGAAATTGTGATCCATGTTCTTTGTATTTGTATGAAATCATTATTATGGCACCAGTTGAATTCACAACTCCGTTCAACTAACCAGCAAGTGTACTGGGTCGTCCAAGTAATAAACCTTACATGAGTAAGGGTCGATCCCACAGAGATTGTTGGTATGAAGCAAGCTATGGTCACCTTGTAAATCTCAGTTAGGCAGATTAAATTGGTTTATGGTTTCGAAAATAGAAATAAGAAAATAGAAGAAATAATAAAAGGGATAGAATACTTATGCAGATTCATTGGTGGGAATTTCAGATAAGTGCATGGAGATGTTGTGCTCCTCTTGAAACTCTGCTTCACTACTCTCTCTTCCAATCTTTCTTACTCCTTTCCATAGCAAGCTGTATATAGGGGTTCACCGTTCGACGATGGCTACTTTGTATCCTCTCTGGAAAATGGTCCTCTGCGCTGTCACTCGCATGGCTAATCGTCTGGAGGCATCACGCTGGCCGAAGGCTACATCCCATCCTCGCAGTGAAAACTACGCTCACGCGCTCTGTCACAGCACGGCTAATCACTGGTTGGTTCCCGCTCCTGCTGGAATAGAATCCCTTGATTCTTTTGCGTCTGTCACTAACGCCCAGCACTTGCAAGTCTGAAGCACGTCACAGTCATTCATTACCGGAATCCTACTCGGAATACCACAGACAAGGTTAGACTTTTCGGATTCCCAGGATCCTACTCGGAATACCACAGACAAGGTGAGACTTTCCGGATCCTCATGAATGCCGCCATCTATCTAGCTTATACCACGAAGATTCTGTTGGGGAATCTAAGAGATACACATTCAAGCTCGATTGCATGTAGAACGGAAGTGGTTGTCAATCACGCGCGTTCATAGGTGAGAATGATGATGAGCATCACATAATCATCACATTCATCATGTTCTTGGGTGTGAATGAATATCTTGGAATAAGAATAAGATAGAATTGAATAAAAAGTAATAGTAATTGTATTGAAACTCGAGGTACAGCAGAGCTTCACACCCTTAATCTATGGTGTGCAGAAACTCCACTGTTGAAAATACATAAGTAAAAGGTTCAGGCATGGCCGAATGGCCAACCCCCATGATCTGAGAACTAATCGTCCCAAGATGTCTAATACACTAGTAAAAAGTTCTATTTATAATAAACTAGCTCCTAGGGTTTACATGAGTAAGTAATTGATGCATAAATCCACTTCCGGGGCCCACTTGGTGTATGTTTGGGCTGAGCTTGATCTATCCACGAGCTGAGGCTTCTTTTGGAGTTGAACTCCAAGTTATGACGTGTTTTGGGCGTTCAACTCCGGATCATGACGTTTTTCTGGCGTTTAACTCCAGACAGCAGTATGTACTTGGCGTTCAACGCCAAGTTTCGTCGTCAATTTCCGAATAAAGTATGGACTATTATATATTTCTGGAAAGCTCTGGATGTCTACTTTCCAACGCCGTTGAGAGCGCGCCATTTGGAGTTCTGTAGCTCCAGAAAATCCATTTTGAGTGCAGGGAGGTCAGATTCCAACAGCATCAGCAGTCCTTTTGTCAGCCTTTTTCAGAGTTTTGCTCAAGTCCCTCAATTTCAGCCAGAATTTACCTGAAATCACAGAAAAACACACAAACTCATAGTAAAGTCCAGAAATGTGAATTTAACATAAAAACTAATGAAAACATCCCTAAAAGTAGCTTGAACTTACTAAAAACTACCTAAAAACAATGCCAAAAAGCGTATAAATTATCCGCTCATCACAACACCAAACTTAAATTGTTGCTTGTCCCCAAGCAACTGAAAATCAAATAGGATAAAAAGAAGAGAATATACTATAAATTCCAGAATATCAATGAATATTAATTATAATTAGATGAGCGGGACTTGTAGCTTTTTGCTTCTGAACAGTTTTGGCATCTCACTTTTTCCTTTGAAGTTTTGAATGATTGGCTTCTCTAGGAACTTAGATTTTCAGATAGTGTTATTGATTCTCCTAGTTAAGTATGTTGATTCTTGAACACAGCTACTTTTTGAGTCTTGGCCGTGGCCCTAAGCACTTTGTTTTCCAGTATTACCACCGGATACATAAATGCCACAGACACATAACTGGGTGAACCTTTTTAGATTGTGACTCAGCTTTGCTAGAGTCCCCAGTTAGTGGTGTCCAGAGCTCTTAAGCACACTCTTTTGCTTTGGATCACGACTTTAACCACTCAGTCTCAAGCTTTTTACTTAGACCTTCATGACACAAGCACGTGGTTAGGGACAGCTTGGTTTAGCCGCTTAGGCCTGGATTTTATTTCCTTGGGCCCTCCTATCCATTGATGCTCAAAGCCTTGGATCCTTTTTACCCTTGCCTTTTGGTTTTAAGGGCTATTGGCTTTTTCTGCTTGCTTTTTCTTTTTCTTTCTATTTTTTTCGCCACTTTTTTTTTTCCGCAAGCTTTTGCTATTCACTGCTTTTTCTTGCTTCAAGAATCAATTTCATGATTTTTCAGATCCTCAATAACATTTCTCTTTGTTCATCATTCTTTCAAGAGCCAACAATTTTAACATTCATAAACAACAAGATAAAAAATATGCACTGTTTAAGCATTCATTCAGAAAACAAAAAGTATTGTCACCACATCAATATAATTAAATTAAATTCAAGGATAAATTCGAAATTCATGTACTTCTTGTTCTTTTGAATTAAAACATTTTTCTTTTAAGAGAGGTGAAGGATTAATGGATTTTATTCATAGCTTTAAGGCATGGTTACATCCTAATGATCATGAAATAAAGACACAAAACATAGATAAATACAATATTAAAAACCGAAAAGCAGAAAGAAATAAGAACAAGGAATGAGTCCACCTTAGTGGCGTCTTCTTCTTGAAGGACCAATGATGTTCTTTAGCTCTTCTATGTCCCTTCCTTGCCTTTGTTGCTCCTCCCTCATTGCTCTTTGATCTTCTCTTATTTCTTGGAGAATGATGGAGTGCTCATGATATTCCACCCTTAATTGTTCAACATTGTGGCTCAAATCTTCTAAGGAAGTGTTGAGTTGTTCCCAATAGTTGTTTGGAGGAAAGTGCATCCCTTGAGGCATCTCAGGAATTTCTTGATGATGAGCTTCCTCATGCATCTCTTGAGAACCGTGAGGGGTCTCTCTAGCTTTCTCCATCCTCTTCTTGGTGATGGGCTTGTCTTCTTCAATGGAGACATCTCCTTCTATGATAACTCCAGCTGAGTAACATAGATGGCAAATAAGGTGAGGAAAAGCTAGCCGTGCCTTAGGTGAGGGCTTGTCGGCTATTTTGTAGATTTCATTGGAGATGACCTCATGAACTTCTACTTCCTCTCCAATCATGATGCCATGAATCATGATGGCCCGATCCACAGTAACTTCAGATCGGTTGCTAGTGGAAATGATGGAGCATTGAATAAACTCTAACCATCCTCTAGCCACAGGCTTGAGATCCAGTCTTCTTAGTTGGACTGGCTTGCCTTTGGAGTCTCTCTTCCATTGAGCTCCTTCTACACATATGTCTATAAGGACTTGGTCCAACCTTTGATCTAAGTTGACCCTTCTAGTGTAGGGGCGTTCATCTCCTTGCATCATGGGCAAGTGAAACGCCAACCTCACATTTTCCAGACTAAAATCTAAGTATTTCCCCCGAACCATTGTGAGATAGTTCTTTGGACTCGGGTTCATACTTTGATCATGGTTCCTAGTGATCCATGCATTGGCATAGAACTCTTGAACCATTAAGATTCCGACTTGTTGCATGGGGTTGGTTAAGACTTTCCAACCTCTTCTTCGGACTTCATGTCGGATCTCTGGGTACTCATTTTTCTTGAGCTTGAAAGGGACCTCAGGGATCACCTTCTTCTTTGACACAACATCATAGAAGTGGTCTTGATGGCTCTTGGAGATAAATCTTTCCATCTCCCATGACTCGGAGGTGGAAGCTTTTGTCTTCCCTTTTCCTTTTCTAGAGGATACTCCGGCCTTAGGTGCCATTGATGGTAATGGAAAAACAAAAAGCTTATGCTTTTACCACACCAAACTTAAAATATTGCTCGCCCTCGAGCAAGAGAAGAAAGAAGAGAAGAAGAAGAAGAAAATATGGTAGAGAGGGAGAGAGGTAGGTTCGGCCAAGGAAAGAAGAAGGGGTTGTGTTGTGTGAAAAATGAAGTAGAATGGAAGGGTATTTATAGGGAGAGGGGATAGTGTGTATTCGGCTATTTAGGGTGGGAATGGGTGGGAAAATGTTTTTGAATTTATGAAGGTAGGTGGGGTTTATGGGGAAGAGTGGATGGAGGTGAGTGGTGAATGGGGTAATTGGGAAGAGGAATTGAGGTGATTGGTGAAGGGTTTTGGGAAAGAGTGTTTATTGGGAAGAGAGATTCAGAGATTGAAGTTGTTGGGAAATGTGACATAGGGAATAGAAGAGTGTGATTAGGATTAAAAGGTAAGGTGGGAATATGGTAGGTGGGGATCTTGTGGGGTCCACAGATCCTGAGGTGATCCTGTGGGGTCCACAGATCCTGAGGTGTCAAGGAATTCCATCCCTGCACCAAATAGACATGTAAAATGCCTTTGCACACCATTCTGGCGTTTAAACGCCCATTAGTGCACTTTCTGGGCGTTCAACGCCCATGTAAAGCATGTTTCTGGCGTTGAACGCCAGTTTCATGCTTGTTACTGGCGTTCAGCGCCACCTTTTCTTCTCTGGGCACATTTCTGGCGTTCAGCGCCAGGATGTTGCTTGTTTCTGGCGTTCAGCGCCAGAATGATGCTCTGTTCTGGCGTTGAACACCAGCCAGATGCATCTTACTGGCGTTGAACGCCAGCCTGTGCGTCCTCCAGGGTGAAATTTTTTTTCTTCTGCTATTTTTGATTCTATTTTTAATTTTTATGATTTTTTCGTGACTCCTCATGATCATGTACCTAATAAAACACAAAATAACAATAAAATAAAAATTAGATAAATAAAATTGGGTTGCCTCCCAACAAGCGCTTCTTTAATGTCAATAGCTTGACAGTGGCTCTCATGGAGCCACAAGGTGATCAGGTCAATGTTGTATAGTTGCCAACACCAAACTTAGAGTTTGGATATGGGGTCTTAACACCAAACTTAGATTTTGGTTGTGGCCTCACAACACCAAACTTAGAGTTTGACTGTGTGGGCTCTTCTTGACTCTGAACTGAGAGAAGCTCTTCATGCTTACTCTCTTCTGTCATAGAGGGATGGCCATGTGCCTTAAACACAAGGTAGTCCCTATTCAATTGAAGGACTAATTCACCTCTGTTGACATCTATCACAGCTCCTGCTGTGGCTAGGAAAGGTCTTCCAAGGATGATGCAATCATCCTCTTCCTTCCTAGTGTCTAAGATTATGAAATCAGCAGGGATGTAAAGGCCTTCAACCTTTACTAACACGTCCTCTACTATTCCATAAGCTTGTCTCAATGACTTGTCTGCCAGTTGTAATGAGAACAAGGCAGGCTGTACCTCAATGATCCCCAGCTTCTCCATTACAGAGAGTGGCATAAGATTTATCCCTGACCCTAGATCACACAGAGCTTTTTCAAAGATCATGGTGCCTATGGTACAGGGTATTAAGAACTTGCCAGGATCTTGTTTCTTCTGAGGTAGAATTTTCTGAATCCAAGTATCCAGTTCATTGATGAGCAAGGGAGGTTCACTTTCCCAAGTCTCATTACCAAACAACTTGGCATTCAGCTTCATGATAGCTCCTAAATATTGAGCAACTTGCTCTCCAGTCACATCTTCATCCTCTTCAGAGGATGAATAGTCTTCAGAGCTCATGAATGGCAGAAGGAGATTTAGTGGAATCTCTATGGTCTCTATATGAGCCTCAGATTCCTTTGGATCCTTAATAGGAAACTCCTTCTTGCTTGAGGGACGTCCCAGGAGGTCTTCCTCACTAGGATTTTCGTCCTCCTCCTCCCTTATGCATTCGGCCATATTGACTATGTCAATGGCCTTGCACTCTCCTTTTGGATTCTCTTCTGTATTGCTTGGGAGAATACTGGGAGGAGTTTCAATGACTTTCTTACTCAGCTGGCCCACTTGTGCCTCCAGATTTCTAATGGAGGATCTTGTTTCACTCATGAAGCTGAAAGTGGCATTTGACAGATCAGAGACTATATTGGCTAAATTAGAAGTGTTTTGTTCAGAATTCTCTGTCTGTTGCTGAGAAGATGATGGATATGGCTTGCTATTGCCCAGCCTATTACGTCCACCATTGTTAAAGCCTTGTTGAGGCTTTTGTTGATCCTTCCATGAGAAATTTGGATGATTTCTCCATGATGAGTTATAGGTGTTTCCATAAGGTTCACCCATGTAATTAACCTCTACCATGGCAGGGTTTTCAGGATCATAAGCTTCTTCAGAAGCTGCCTCTCTAGTACTGTTGGATGCATGTTGCCATCCATTCAGATTTTGAGAGATCATGTTGACCTGTTGAGTCAACATTTTGTTCTGAGCCAATATGACATTCAGAGTATCAATTTCAAGAACTCCTTTCTTCTGAGGTATCCCATTGTTCACGGAATTCCTCTCAGAAGTGTACATGAATTGGTTATTTGCAACCATGTCAATGAGTTCTTGAGCCTCTTCAGGCGTTTTCTTTAGGTGGATGGATCCACCTGCAGAATGGTCCAATGACATTTTCGAAAATTCAGAGAGACCATAATAGAATATATCTAATATGGTCCATTCTGAAAACATGTCAGATGGACATCTTTTGGTCAGCTGCTTGTATCTTTCCAAAGCTTCATAGAGGGATTCACCATCTTTTTGTTTGAAGGTTTGAACATCCACTCTCAGCTTGCTTAGCTTTTGAGGAGGAAAGAATTTATCCAAGAAGGCAGTGACCAGCTTATCCCATGAGTCCAGGCTATCCTTGGGTTGTGAATCCAACCATATTCTAGCTCTGTCTCTTATAGCAAAAGGGAAAAGCATGAGTCTGTAGACTTCAGGATCAACTCCATTCGTCTTTACAGTCTCACAGATCTGCAAGAATTCAGTTAAAAACTGATAAGGATCTTCAGATGGAAGTCCATAAAACTTGCAGTTTTGTTGCATTAAGGTAACTAGCTGAGGTTTCAGCTCAAAGTTGTTGGCTCCAATGGCAGGAATGGAGATGCTTCTTCCATCCAATAGCTGAGGTTTCTTGCAGTTTTGTTGCATTCTCCTTGCATTATTATTATTTTCGGCTGCCATCTCCTTCTCTTGTTCAAAAATTTCTGAAAGGTTACCTTTAGAATAATTTAATTTAGCTTCTCTTAATTTCCTCTTCAGAGTCCTTTCAGGTTCTGGATCAATTTCAACAAGAGTGCCTTTTTCCCTGTTCCTGCTCATATGAAAGAGAAGAAAACAAGAAAAGAAGAGGAATCCTCTATGTCACAGTATAGAGATTCCTTTATGTTAGTAGAAAAAGAAGGGGGTAGAAGAATGAAGAAATTCGGATTTTTAGATGAAGGGAGGTGAAGAGAAGTGTTAGTAATTAAATAATTAAATAGAAGAAGAAAAGAGAAGGGAGATTTTGAAATTAATTTTGAAAAAGGGGTTAGTAATTTTCGAAAATTAAAGATAAAATATAATTGAAATTAAAATTTAAAACAATTAATTAATTAAAAAGAATTTTTTGAAAAGAGAGGGGAGATATTTTCGAAAATTGAAGAGGGAAAAGTAGTTAGGTGGTTTTGAAAAAGATAAGAGACAAACAAAAAGTTAGTTAGTTGATTGAAAAAGATTTGAAATCAAAATTTAAAAAGATAAGAAGATAAGAGTTATATAAGATATTTTGAAATCAAATTTTGAAAAATATAAAATTTGAAAAATAAGATAAAAGATAAGATTTTTAAGAAAAAGATATTTTGAAAAGATTTAATTTTTAAAATGACTTAACTAACAAGAAACTACAAGATAAGATTCTAGAATTTAAAGATTGAACCTTTCTTATCAAGAAAGTAACAACTTCAAATTTTTGAACCAATCACATTATTGTTAGCTAATTTTCGAAAATTAGATACAAAAGATAAGAAAAAGATTTTTTGAAAATAATTTTTAAAATTTTCGAAAAATAGAAAAAAAATGAAAAAGATTGATGATTTTTGAAAAGATTTTGAAAAGATAAGATTTTTAAAATTGAATTTTAACTTGACTTGTATGAAACAACTAATTTTAAAAATTTTTGACCAGTCAACCCAAAATTTCGAAAATTTGGAGGGAAATAAGGAAAAGATATTTTTTTTTTATTTTGAATTTTTAATGAGAGAGAAAAACACAAACATGACCCAAAACATAAAAATTTTGGATCAAAACATGATGCATGCAAGAATAATAGATGTCAAGATGAACACCAAGAACACTTTGAAGATCATGATGAACATCAAGAACATATTTTTGAAAAATTTTTGATGCAAAGAAAACATGCAAGACACCAAACTTAGAAATCTTTAATGCATGGACTCTAACAAACGAAAAATGCATGAAAACAACAAAAAAAAATAAGAAAACATCAAGATCAAACAAGAAGACTTATCAAGAACAACTTGAAGATCATGAAGAACACTATGAATCAGGAATTTTCGAAAAATGCAAGAAAAATTTTTTAAAGCATGCAATTGACACCAAACTTAAAAATTGACTCAAGACTCAAACAAGAAACACAAAATATTTTGAATTTTATGATTTTATGATTTTTTGGATTTTTTTATTATTTTTTTTCGAAAATAGTTTGGAAAACGAAAAATAAAAAGAAAAATTTTGAAAAAGATTTTTGAAAAAAAATACCTAATCTGAGCAACAAGATGAACCGTCAGTTGTCATACTCGAACAATCCCCGGCAACGGCGCCAAAAACTTGGTGGACGAAATTGTGATCCATGTTCTTGTATTGTATGAAATCATTATTATGGCACAGTTGAATTCACAACTCCGTTCAACTAACCAGCAAGTGTACTGGGGTCGTCAAGTAATAAACCTTACGTGAGTAAGGGTCGATCCCACAGAGATTGTTGGTAAGAAGCAAGCTATGGTCACCTTGTAAATCTCAGTTAGGCAGATTAAATTGGTTTATGGTTTCGAAAATAGAAATAAGAAAATAGAAGAAATAATAAAAGGGATAGAATACTTATGCAGATTCATTGGTGGGAATTTCAGATAAGTGCATGGAGATGTTGTGCTCCTCTTGAAACTCTGCTTCACTACTCTCTCTTCCAATCTTTCTTACTCCTTTCCATAGCAAGCTGTATATAGGGGTTCACCGTTCGATGATGGCTACTTTGTAAACTCTCTGGAAAATGGTCCTCTGCTGGTGCACGAAATTGCAATAACACTTTTGCAATCCCGCACAACTAACCAGCAAGTGCACTGGGTCGTCCAAGTAATACCTTGCGTGAGCAAGGGTCGATCCCACGGAGATTGTCGGCTTGAATCAAGCTATGGTTATCTTGTAAATCTTAGTCAGGATATCAGAAATTATCAGGATTGATTGTGAAAAGCAAAAGAACATGAAATGGTTACTTGTTTTGCAGTAATGGAGAATAGTTGAGGTTTGGAGATGCTCCATCTTCTGAATCTCTGCTTTCCTACTGCGTCTGTCACTAGCCCAGTAGGTTACAGGTTTGAAGCACGTCACAGTCATTCATCATTGAATCCTACTCAGAATACCACAGACAAGGTTTAGACCTTCCGGATTCTCTGAATGCTGCCATCAGGTCTGCCTATACCACGAAGATCTGATTAAAGAACCCAAGAGATAACTACTCAATCTAAATAGAACAGAGGTGGTTGTCAGGC
Organism: Arachis stenosperma; assembly: GCF_014773155.1. Lineage (NCBI taxonomy): Eukaryota > Viridiplantae > Streptophyta > Magnoliopsida > Fabales > Fabaceae > Arachis > Arachis stenosperma. The sequence goes on along the minus strand of NC_080377.1, from coordinate 62,094,004 downwards.
ACATGTTCATGGTTGAGAATGATGATGATTGTCACGGATCATCACATTCATCCGGATTAAGAACAAGTGTTATCTTAGAATGGAAGCAAGCATGATTGAATAAGAAACAGTAATTGCATTAATCCATCAAGACACCAGAGCTCCTCACCCCCAACCATGGGTTTTAGAGACTCATACTGTGGAAGTAAACGTGTACAAATGTTATGAGGTCATAAGGTACGGATACAATGTCAAAGATCCTAAGTAGTAAACTAGTGTCCTAAGGGTTACAGAATTGAGTAATGACAGAAAAATCCACTTCCGGCCCACTTGGTGTGAAAAATCCACTTCCGGGCCCACTTGGTGTGTGCTTGGGTTAAACGCCAGCTTTCATGCCAGTTTGGGCGTTTAACTCCAAATTTTATGCCAGTTCCGGCGTTAACGCTGGAATTTCTGTAGGTGACTTTGAGCGCCGGTTTGGGCCATCAAATCTTGGGCAAAGTATGGACTATTATATATTGCTGGAAAGCCCAGGATGTCTACTTTCCAATGCCGTTGAGAGCGCGCCAATTGGTTTCTGTAGCTCAAGAAAATCTACTTTGAGTGCAGGGAGGTCAGAATCCAACAGCATCTGCAGTCCTTTTCAGTCTCTGGATCAGATTTTGCTCAGGACCCTCAATTTCAGTCAGAAAATACCTGAAATCACAGAAAAACACACAAACTCATAGTAAAGTCCAGAAAGTGAATTTAATTAAAAACTAATAAAATATACTAAAAACTAACTAAAAGATACTGAAAACATACTAAAATAATGCCAAAAAGCATACAAATTATCCGCTCATCACAACACCAAACTTAATTGTTGCTTGTCCCCAAGCAACTGAAAATCAAAATAGGATAAAAAGAGAATATACTATAGACTCCAAATATCAAAGAAACACAGCTCCAATTAGATGAGCGGGACTAGTAGCTTTTTGCCTCCGAACAGTTTTGGCATCTCACTCTATCCTTTGAAGTTCAGAATGATTGGCATCTATAAGAACTCAGAACTCAGATAGTGTTATTGATTCTCCTAGTTAAGTATATTGATTCTTGAACATAGCTAGTGTATGAGTCTTGGCTGTGGCCCAAGCACTCTGTCTTCCAGTATTACCACCGGATACATACATGCCACAGACACATAATTGGGTGAACCTTTTTATTGTGACTCAGCTTTGCTAAAGTCCCCAATTAGAGGTCAGGGTCTTAAGCACACTCTTGTTGCCTTGGATCACAACTTTATTTCCTTCTCTTTTTTTCTTTTCTTTTCTTTTTTTTCTTTTTTCTTTCTTTCTCTTTTTTTTTTCGAAATTTTTTTTCTGCTTTTTCTTGCTTCAAGAATCAAATTGATGATTTTTCAGATCCTCAATAACAGTTCTTTCTCCTCATTCTTTCAAGAGCCAACATTTTAACATTCTTACAACAACAAATTCAAGAGACATATGCACTGTTCAAGCATTCTTCAGAAAACAAAGAGTATGTCACCACATCAACTAATTCAACTAGTTTCAGAGATAAATTTTGAAACCCTGTACTTCTTGTTCTTTTGTGATTAAAGCATTTTTCTTAAGAGAGGTGATGGATTCATAGGACATTCATAGCTCAAGGCATAAACTTAAATTTTATAATTATGAACTAAGAACAAGACTCAAATAGATATAATGAAACTAAAAATATAAAATAAGACAAGAAAACGAAAAAAAAAATAGGCTCCTAATGATAGAGGTTTTCACAGAGTTAGGACTCAACAACCTTGATTTGAGAAGTGGATGCTCCCTCAGCTTGAGAGGAGAGCTTCTGGCGTTTCATCTCTTGGATTTCACGCCCCTGCTTCTCTTGTTCCTTCAGCAATTTGCAGAGCATGCAGTTTTGATTCTGCTGTTCTTCCTTCAGTTGCTCCATCTCTTGCAACTTGTTAATAGATGCTTCTAGGTTGGCCCAGTAGCCATTTCAGGGAATTCAGGGAGGAATTCCTGCGCCCTCCTCTTGATGGAGTTGTCTTGCACTTGTCCTTCCATTGACTTCTTGGTGATTGGGTGTTCAATGGGTATGAACTCATCTACTCCCATCTTCACCCCCTCTTTACAGAGCAAGGAAATCAGCTTGGATAAGCCAATTTGGCTTCAGTGGAATTCTTATTTGCAATTGTGTAGATCTCACAGAAATCACATGATGGACCTCCACCTCTTTTCCAAGCATATGCAATGAATCATCACTGCTCTCTTGATGGTGACCTCAGAACGGTTGCTAGTGGGCAATATGGAATGCCCAATAAAGTCTAGCCAACCTCTTGCAATTGGCTTGAGGTCTCCCTCTTGAGTTGGTTTGGGACACCCTTTGAATTGGTTATCCACTTAGTCCCAGGGAGGCAGATGTCCTCTAGAACTTGATCCAAACCTTTATCTACTCTCACATCCTCCTATTGAAGGAATCAGGATCATCTTGTAGTTGAGGTAGTTTGAAGATTTCTCTTATTTTGTCCATGGAAGTACATAACTTTCCCTCTGACCATGGTTCTGTGGGTATGGTAAGCGGTTCCAGTCATTCTTTGCTTATCTGTTAGCCATAGATTGAGTAGAATTCCTGAACCATGTTCCTTCCAACCTTTGTCTCAGGATTGGTCAGAACTTCCCAACCTCTGTTTCGAATTTGCTCTTGGATCTCCGGATATTCATCTTCTTTCAGATCAAATTTAACTTCCTATCACTGACCTCAGACCCATTATTTTGTGATATGGTCTTCATGTTCTTTGGTTAAGAACTTCTCTTCATTCCAAAGATTATTTGGATTAGTCTCTTTCTTTCCTCTTGAGTTGGTTTGTTTTCCCTTGGGAGCCATGATCTTGATAGATCTTAGCTTAGTGATCACGGAAAAGCACACCAACTTACTTGGGAGCCATGATCTTGATAGATCTTAGCTTAGTGATCACGGAAAAGCACACCAAACTTAGAGGTTTGCTTGTCCTCAAGCAAAAAGAAAAGAAAGAAGAGAAGGAGAGAGAGAGAGAGAGGAAATTCGAATGGTGTGAGGAAGGAGGGGTGAGGAACGTTCATTTATAGAGTGGGGGAAGGAGAATTTCGAAAACAAAAGAGAGATTTGAAAGGAAATTTGAAAAAGATTTTGAAAAAATTGAGAAAAGGGTGAGTTTTTGAAGAAGATTGAGATTATTTGAAATAGATTTGAAGAATGGTTTTGATTTGAAGATTTGAAAGTGAATGATGAAAGGTTGAAGTGCATTTATGTAGAAGATTATGGGTAAAAGAGGAAAGTTTGAAAAAATTTGAGTTGAAAACAAAAATGTGGTCCCCCACCTTTCTGGCGTTAAACGCCCAGAATGGCACCCATTCTGGCGTTTAACGCCCACTTGGCACCCTTTTTGGGCGTTTAACGCCAGCCAGGTACCCTGGCTGGCGTTAAACGCCAGAAAACCTTCTCACTGGGCGTTTTTCTGAACGCCCAGTGATGCTGCACACCTGGCGTTAAACGCCCAGAATGGTACCCATTCTGGCGTTTAACGCCCAAAATGGTACCATTACTGGCGTTAAACGCCCAGAATGGTACCCATTCTGGCGTTTAACGCCCAAAATGCACCTTACTGGCGTTTTTTCGCCAGTAAGCTCATTTCTCTGCTTTTTGAGTGAATCCTTCTGTAACTCTGTGAATTCCTTCATTTTTTGATATTTGCCTCTGTAAGAACAAATCATACAACCTACTAATGACTGGGTTGCCTCCCAGTAAGCGCTTCTTTACTGTCTTAGCTGGACTTCCACTGAGAATCACTCAAGTCTCAGTTTGAGCATCCTGCTCAAAGTTTCCTTCAAGATAATGTTTGATTCTCTGTCCATTAACAATGAACTTTTATCAGAATCAATATCCTGAAGCTCAACATATCCATATGGTGACACTCCTGTAATCACATATGGACCCCCCCAACGGGATTTGAGTTTTCCTGGAAACAGTTTGAGCCTAGAGTTGAAGAGCAGAACTTTTTGTCCTGGCTCAAAGATTCTGGTGACAATCTCTTGTCATGCCACTTCTTTGCCTTTCCTTATAAATTTTGCATTTTCAAAGGCATTGAGTCTGAACTCTTCTAGCTCATTTAGCTGGAGCAGTCTTTTCTCACAGCTAACTGTGCATCCATGTTTAGGAATCTGGTTGCCCAATAGGCTTTATGTTCCAGTTCCACAGGCAAATGACAGGCCTTCCCATACACCAATTGGTATGGGGAGGTACTATAGGAGTCTTGAATGCTGTTCTGTATGCCCACAGAGCATCATCCAAGCTCTTTGCCCAATCCTTTCTTCGGGCCATCACAGTCCGTTTAGGATTCTTTTTAGCTCTCTGTTAGAGACTTCAGCTTGCCCATTTGTCTGTGGATGATACGGAGTTGCCACTTTATGGCTGATTCCATATCTAACCATAGCAGAGTATAGCTGTTTATTGCAGAAATGAGTGCCCCCATCATGATTAGCACTCTGGGGACGCCAAACCTGCTGAAAATGTTTTTCTGGAGGAATTTCAGCACGGGTTTGGTATCATTAGTGGGTGTAGCAATTGCTTCTACCCACTTAGATACATAGTCCACTGCCACCAGAATGTAAGGTGGTATGATGGTGGGAATGGCCCATGAAGTCAATTCCCCATACATCAAACAATTCTATCTAATATCCTTGTTGAGGCATGGCATATCCGTGAGGCAGATTACCAGCTCTTTGGCAACTGTCACAGTTACGCACAAACTCTCGGGAATCTTTATAGAGAGTAGGCCAGTAGAAGCCGCACTGGAGAACTTAGTGGCTGTTCGCTCACTTCCAAAATGTCCTCCATAATGTGATCCATGGCAGTGCCATAGGATCCTTCGTGCTTCTTCTCTGGGTACACATCTGCGGATCACTCCGTCAGCACATCTCTTAAAGATATGGTTCATCCCAAAGGTAATACTTGGCATCTGAATTAATTTCTTTCTTTGCACACTGCTGTACTCCCTGGGTATGAACCTTACAGCTTTATAATTTGCATATCTGCAAACCATGGAGCTTCCTGGATGGCAAAGAGTGCTCATCTGGGAAAGTCCTCAGAGATCTCAGTAGAAGGAGGACGCCCCAACTACTGGCTCTATTCTGGACAGATGATCAGTTACCTGATTCTCTGTCCCTTTTCTGTCTCTTATTTCTATATCAAACTCTTGCAGAAGCAACACCCATCTGATAAGCTGGGTTTTGAATCTGCTTTGTGAGTAAGTATTTAAGAGCAGCATGGTCAGTGTACACAATCACTTTGGATCCTACTAGGTAGGATCTAACTTGTCAATGGCAATAAACCACAAGTAATCTTTTCTGTGGTTGTGTAATTCTTCTGTGCATCATTAGAACACGGCTGGCCATAATAAATGACAGCAGAAGTTTATTATGCCTCTGTCCCAACACTGCACCAATGGCATGATCACTGGCATCACACATTAATTCAATGGTAATGCCCAATCTGGTGCAGAGATAACTGGTGCTGTGACCAGCTTAGCTTCAGGGTCTCAAATGCCTGCAGACACTGTGTATCAAACACAAATGGTGTGTCAGCAGCTAACAGGTACTCAGAGGTTTAGCAATTTTCGAAAAATCCTTAATAAACCTTCTGTAGAATCCTGCATGCCCCAGAAAGCTTCTGATTGCCTTAACATTGGCAGGTGGTGGTAATTTTCAATTACCTCTACCTTTGCCTTATCCACCTCTATTCCCTGCTTGAAATTTGTGCCCAAGGACAATTCTTCAGTCACCATAAAGTGACATTTCTCCCAGTTTAAAACCAGGTTAGTCTCTTGGCATCTTTCAGGACAAGTGATAAGTGGTTAAGACAGGAGCTAAAGGAGTCTCCATATACTGAAAAGTCATCCATGAAGACTTCCAGAAATTTCTCTACCATATCTGAGAAGATAGAGAGCATGCACCTCTGAAAGGTTGCAGGTGCATTGCACAGACCAAAAGGCATCCTATAGGCAAACACGCCAGAAGGGCATGTGAATGCTGTCTTCTCTTGGTCCTGAGGATCTACTGCAATTTGGTTGTAGCTTGAATAGCCATCCCAAAAGCAGTAAGTAATCATGGCCAGCTAGTCTTTCTAGCATTTGGTCTATGAATGGTAAAGGAAAATGATCCTTTCTGGTGGCTGTATTGAGCCTCTGTAGTCAATACACATGCGCCACCCTGTGACTGTCCTTGTGGGAACCAGTTCTTTTTTTCATTATGAACCACTGTCATGCCTCCTTTTTTGGGAACAACTTGGACAGGGCTCACCCAGGGGCTATCAGAAATAGGATAAATAATCCCAGCCTAGTAATTTAGTGACCTCTTTCTGCACCACCTCCTTCATGGCAGGATTTAGCCTCCTGTGTTGAACCATGGTTTGGCATATCCTCCAATAGGATGCATGCATCTAGCTGGGCTAATGCCCTTAAGATCACTTATGGACCACCAAGAGCTGTCTTGTGTGTCCTTAGCACTTGAATCAGTGCTTCCTCTCCTGTGAATTTAAAGCAGAGTATAATCACTGGAAAAGTGTCACCCTCTCCCAGAATGCATATTTCAAGGATGATGGTAATGGTTTGAGTTCAGGCTTGGGAGGCTTATCCTCCTCCTGAGGAATTTTCGAAAATTCCTTTGCCTCCTCTGGCTCTTCCTGATCAGTTGAGCATCTTTGAAGATGTCCTCAAGCTCTGACTCTAGGCTTTCAGCCATATTGATCTCTTCTACCAGAGAATCAATAATGTCAACGTCCATGCAGTCCTCTGTGTGTCTGGATGCTGCATAGCTTTTACAGCATTCAACTTGAAACTCCTCATTGACTCTCAAGTTACTTCCCCCTTCTGTACATCAATGAGAGTTCGTCCAGTGGCTAGGAAAGGTCTTCCTAGAATGAGAGTTGCACTTTTATCTCTCCATTCCAGCACCACAAAGTCAGTTGGAAAGGCAAATGGCCCAACCTTGACAATCATGTCCTCTATTATGCCTGGGTGTTTAATGGAGCCATCAGCAAGTTGGAGGCATATCCTGGTTGGTTTGACTTCTCCAATCAACCCAAGCTTTCTGATAGTGGATGCAGGTATTAGATTGATGCTTGCTCCAAGATCACATAAAGCTATCTTGGTGCAAGTGCCTTCCAATGTGCATGGTATCAGAAAGCTTCCAGGATCGTGAAGCTTTTCTGGTAAGCTTTTAGAATGACTGCACTGCATTCTTCAGTGAGAAACACTTTTCAGTTTCTCTCCAATCCTTTATGGCTTAAAATTTCTTTCATGAATTTAGCATAGAAGGTATTTGCTCAAGTGCCTCTGCAAACGGAATCTTATTTCAAGAGTCCTTAAATAGTCTGCAAAGGGCAAATGCTTATCCTGTTCGCTTTGCAGAGTTTCTGAGGATAAGGCATCTTGGCTTGATATTCTTCAACCTTAGATGCTGCAGGTTTATTCCTTACAGAAATGGTTGAAGAGCCTTGTTAGGGGGATAATCATAAGAACTCAGGTGCCTGATTCTCCTTGGGCGTTTGAACGCCAGGAGTGGATGAAGTTTTGACATTCTTCTGTTATTTGTTTAGAATTTGCTGTTTTGCTTGATTCAACTGCAGTTCTATGCTCTTGTTAGCAACCTTAGTATCATGGAGCATTTCTTTAAATTCTGCTAACTGTTCTGTCATCAGGAGCAATTGTTGATTAAGCTCATTCATCTGTTCTTGAGGATCAGGATCATTGACTACTGCCATGACCTCTTCTTGTGGAACAAATTCCTTGCTAGAATATAAGTATTGGTTTCTAGCAACAATGTCTATAAGCTCTTGAGCTTCTTCAATTGTCTTCCTCATGTGTATAGTAGAAAATGTCTAACTGTACCCACTCTGAAAACATTTCAGAGGGACATTTTCTGAGCATACCTCTATACCTCTCCCAGGCATCATAAAGGGATTCATTATCCTCTTGTTTAAAGCCTTGGATGTCCAGCCTTAGCTGTGTCATCCTTTTTGGAGGGTAAAAATGATTCAGGAATTTTTCTGATAACTGTTTCCATGTCTTTATGCTTGCTGTAGGTTAGTTATTCAACCACCTTTTTGCTTGATCTTTTACAGCAAATGGAAACAGTAACAGTCTGTAGACATCCTGATCTACCTCTTTATCATGTATTGTGTCAGTAATTTGTAAGAACTGTGCCAGAAACTCAGTAGGTTCTTCCTCTGGAAGACCGGAATACTGGCAATTTTGCTGCACTATGATAATGAGTTGAGGATTTAGCTCAAAGCTGCTTGCTTTGATGGGAGGTACACAGATGCTACTCCCATATGCAGCTGTACTGGGGTTGGCATAGGACCCCAGAGTCCTCTTGGACTGATTAATTCCACTTAAGTCCATAATGGACAAAAGGGAAATGAGAATAATTGCAAAGAGATAAATTTTGTTTATATTTTTTTTAAGTAACCGAAAAAAAGAAATTTAAAATAAAATAAAAGAAAAATAAAATAAAATTCGAAAATTAAAAATAAAATAAGATCAAAGCAAATTGAGAACTGAATCAATTAGTAAAGAAAAAGATTTTGAAAACAGCAATTAAGAAGATATGATTGAAAAAATTTTTATGAGAGATTTGATTCTTAAAAAGAGGAAAGAGAAAAACACAAAAAGACACCAAACTTAAAATTTTAGAAAATCAAACACTAATTTTTTCGAAAATTTTAAAGAGAAAAACACAAAGAGGACACCAAACTTAGAACTTTTATGAATCAAAAAGGGACTAAGAACCAGAAAAATTCGAAAATTAAAAGAAGAAAAACAAAAAGCGTGCAATTGACACCAAACTTAGAATGTAAAACTAGACTCAACTAAAAGACTCTAAACCAACAAAAAGAAAACAGTCCTAATCTAAGCAACAAGACAAACCGTCAGTTGTCCAAACTCGAACAATCCCCGGCAACGGCGCCAAAAACTTGGTGCACGAAATTGCAATAACACTTTTGCAATCCCGCACAACTAACCAGCAAGTGCACTGGGTCGTCCAAGTAATACCTTGCGAGCAAGGGTCGATCCCACGGAGATTGTCGGCTTGAATCAAGCTATGGTTATCTGTAAATCTTAGTCAGGATATCAGAAATTATCAGGATTGATTGTGAAAAGCAAAAGAACATGAAATGGTTACTTGTTTTGCAGTAATGGAGAATAGGTTGAGGTTTGGAGATGCTCCATCTTCTGAATCTCTGCTTTCCTACTGTCTTCTTCATCAAACACGCAAGTCTCCTTCCATGGCAAGCTCGTATAGGGTTTCACTGTTGTCAGCAGCTACCTCCCATCCGCGCAGTGAAAGCTAATGCACGCACTCTGTCACAGTGCTGCCAATCACCGGTTTGGTTCCCTCCCCTACCGGAATAGAATCACTCTTTTGCGTCTGTCACTAACGCCCAGTAGGTTACAGGTTTGAAGCACGTCACAGTCATTCAATCATTGAATCCTACTCAGAATACCACAGACAAGGTTTAGACCTTCCGGATTCTCTTGAATGCTGCCATCAGGTCCTGCCTATACCACGAAGATTCCGATTAAAGAACCCAAGAGATAACTACTCAATCTAAGATAGAACAGAGGTGGTTGTCAGGCACATGTTCATGGTTGAGAATGATGATGATTGTCACGGATCATCACATTCATCCGGATTAAGAACAAGTGTTATCTTAGAATGGAAGCAAGCATGATTGAATAAGAAACAGTAGTAATTGCATTAATCCATCAAGACACAGCAGAGCTCCTCACCCCCAACCATGGGGTTTAGAGACTCATACTGTGGAAGTAAACGTGTACAAAATGTTATGAGGTCATAAGGTACGAATACAATGTCAAAAGATCCTATAAGTAGTAAACTAGTGTCCTAAGGGTTACAGAATTGAGTAAATGACAGAAAAATCCACTTCCGGGCCCACTTGGTGTGTGCTTGGACTGAGCAATGAAGGAATTTCGTGTAGAGACCTTTTCTGGAGTTAAACGCCAGCTTTCATGCCAGTTTGGGCGTTTAACTCCAAATTTTATGCCAGTTCCGGCGTTTAACGCTGGAATTTCTGTAGGTGACTTTGAGCGCCGGTTTGGGCCATCAAATCTTGGGCAAAGTATGGACTATTATATATTGCTGGAAAGCCCAGGATGTCTACTTTCCAATGCCGTTGAGAGCGCGCCAATTGGGCTTCTGTAGCTCCAGAAAATCCACTTCGAGTGCAGGGAGGTCAGAACCACAGCATCTGCAGTCCTTTTCAGTCTGGATCAGATTTTTGCTCAGGACCCTCAATTTCAGTCAGAATACCTGAAATCACAGAAAAAACACACAAACTCATAGTAAAGTCCAGAAAAGTAAATTTTAATTAAAAACTAATAAAAATATACTAAAAACTAACTAAAAGATACTGAAAACATACTAAAAACAATGCCAAAAAGCATACAAATTATCCGCTCATCATCTGCGCTGTCACTCGCATGGCTAATCGTCTGGAGGCATCACACTGGCCGAAGGCTACATCCCATCCTCGCAGTGAAAACTACGCTCACGCGCTCTGTCACAGCACGGCTAATCACTGGTTGGTTCCCGCTCCTGCTGGAATAAAATCCCTTGATTCTTTTGCGTCTGTCACTAACGCCCAGCACTTGCAAGTCTGAAGCACGTCACAGTCATTCATTACCGGAATCCTACTCGGAATACCACAGACAAGGTTAGACTTTCCGGATTCCCAGGATCCTACTCGAAATACCACAGACAAGGTGAGACTTTCCGGATCCTCATGAATGCCGCCATCTATCTAGCTTATACCACGAAGATTCTGTTGGGGAATCTAAGAGATACACATTCAAGCTCGATTGCTGTAGAACGGAAGTGGTTGTCAATCATGCGCGTTCATAGGTGAGAATGATGATGAGCGTCACATCATCACATTCTCATGTTCTTGGTGTGAATGAATATCTTGGAATAAGAATAAGATAGAATGAATAAAAAGTAATAGTAATTGTATTGAAACTCGAGGTACAGCAGAGCTTCACACCCTTAATCTATGGTGTGCAGAAACTCCACTGTTGAAAATACATAAGTAAAAGGTTCAGGCATGGCCGAATGGCCAACCCCCATGATCTGAGAACTAATCGTCCCAAGATGTCTAATACACTAGTAAAAAGTTCTATTTATAATAAACTAGCTCCTAGGGTTTACATGAGTAAGTAATGATGCATAAATCCACTTCCGGGGCCCACTTGGTGTATGTTTGGGCTGAGCTTGATATCCACGAGCTGAGGCTTCTTTTGGAGTTGAACTCCAAGTTATGACGTGTTTGGGCGTTCAAATCGGATCATGACGTTTTTCTGGCGTTTAACTCCAGACAGCAGTATGTACTTGGCGTTCAACGCCAAGTTTCGTCGTCAATTTCGAATAAAGTATGGACTATTATATATTTTGGAAAGCTCTGGATGTCTACTTTCCAACGCCGTTGAGAGCGCGCCATTTGGAGTTCTGTAGCTCCAGAAAATCCATTTTGAGTGCAGGGAGGTCAGATTCCAACAGCATCAGCAGTCCTTTTGTCAGCCTTTTTTCAGAGTTTTGCTCAAGTCCCTCAATTTCAGCCAGAATTTACCTGAAATCACAGAAAAACACACACAAACTCATAGTAAAGTCCAGAAATGTGAATTTAACATAAAAACTAATGAAAACATCCCTAAAAGTAGCTTGAACTTACTAAAAACTACCTAAAAACAATGCCAAAAAGCGTATAAATTATCCGCTCATCAGTCTTTATAGAGAGTAGGCCAGTAGATGCCACATTGGAGGACTCTTGTGGCTGTTCGCTCACTTCCAAAATGTCCTCCATATTGTGATCCATGGCAATGCCAGAGGATCTTCTGTGCTTCTTCTTTAGGCACACATCTACGGATTACTCCGTCTGTACATCTCTTGAAGAGATATGGTTCATCCCAAAGATAGTACTTTGCATCCGAGATCAATTTCTTTGATTGCTGCCTACTATACTCTTTGGGTATGAATCTCACAGCCTTGTAGTTTGCAATGTCTGCAAACCATGGCACTTCCTGGATGGCAAAGAGTTGCTTATCTGGAAAGTTTTCAGAGATCTCAATAAGAGGGAGGGACGCCCATTCCACTGGTTCTATTCGGGACAGGTGATCTGCTACTTGGTTCTCTGTGCCTTTTCTGTCTCTTATTTCTATATCAAACTCTTGTAGAAGCAACACCCATTTTCTGAGTCTGGATTTTGAATCCTGCTTTGTGAGTAGATATTTAAGAGCAGCATGGTCAGTGTACACAATCACTTTTGATCCTACTAAATAAGATTTGAATTTGTCAATGGCGTAAACCACTGCAAGTAACTCTTTTTCTATGGTTGTGTAGTTCTTCTGGGCGTTATTTAAAACACAACTGGCATAATAAATGACGTGCAGAAGCTTGTCATGCCTTTGTCCCAACACTGCACCAATGGCATGGTCACTGGCATCACACATTAGTTCAAATGGTAATGTCCAGTCTGGTGCAGAGATGACTGGTGCTGTGACCAGCTTAGATTTCAGAGTCTCAAACGCCTGCAGACACTCCTTATTAAAGATAAATGGGGTGTCATCAGCTTACAGATTACTCAGAGATTTTGCAATTTTTGAAAAATCTTTTATAAACCTCATATAGAATCCTGCATGCCCCAGAAAGCTTCTGATTGCTTTAACATTGGCAAGTGGGGGTAATTTTTCAATTACCTCTACCTTAGCTTGATCCACCTCTATTCCCTTGTTCGAAATTTTGTGCCCAAGGACAATTCCTTCAATCACCATAAAGTGACATTTCTCTCAGTTTAAAACCAGGTTAGTCTCTTGGCACCTTTTTAGAACAAGTGCTAGATGGTCAAGACAGGAGCTGAATGAGTCTCCAAATACTGAAAAGTCATCCATGAAGACTTCCAGAAATTTTTCCACCATATCAGAGAAAATAGAGAGCATGCACCTTTGAAAGGTTGCAGGTGCATTGCACAGACCAAATGGCATCCTTCTGTATGTAAATACTCCAGATGGACATGTGAATGCTGTTTTCTCTTAATCCTGGGGATCTACTACAATTTGATTATAACCTGAATATCCATCCAGGAAGTAGCAGTAATCATGACCTACTAGTCTTTCTAGCATCTAGTCTATGAATGGTAAAGGAAAATGATATTTTCTGGTAGCTGTATTGAGCCTTCTGTAATCAATACACATACGCCACCCTGTAACTGTTCTTGTAGGAACCAGTTCATTTTTTTCATTATGAACCACTGTCATGCCACCCTTCTTAAGGACGACTTAGACAGGGTTCACCCAATGGCTATCAGAAATAGGATAAATAATTCCAGCCTCTAGTAATTTAGTGACTTCCTTCTGCACCACCTCCTTTATGGCTGGATTCAGCCGCCTCTGTAGTTGAACCACTGGCTTAGCGTCATCCTTCAATAAGATCTTGTTCATGCATCTGACTGGGCTAATGCCCTTAAGATCACTGATGGACCACCCAAGAGCTATCTTGTGTGTCCTCAGCACTTGAATTAGTGCTTCCTCTTCCTGTGGCTCTAAGGTAGAGCTTATGATTACAGGAAAAGTGTCACCTTCTCCCAGAAATACATATTTCAGGGATGGTGGTAATGGTTTGAGCTCGGGTTTAGGAGATTTCTCCTCTTCCTGAGGGATTTTCAGAGGTTCTATTATTCTCTCTGGTTGCTCCAGATCAGGCTGAACATCTTTAAAGATATCCTCTAGCTATGATTCGAGACTCTCAGTCATATTGACCTCTTTCACCAGAGAGTCAATAATATCAATGCTCATGTAGTCGTTTGGGGTGTCTGGATGCTGCATAGCTTTGACAACATTCAACTTAAATTCGTCCTCATTGACTCTTAGGGTTAATTCCCCTTTTTGGACGTCAATGGGGGTTCGTCCAGTTGCTAGGAAAGGTCTTCCTAGAATGAGAGTTGCACTCTTGTGCTCCTCCATTTCCAACACCACAAAGTCAGTGGGAAAGGCAAATGGCCCAACCTTGAAAATCATGTCTTCAATCATGCCTGATGGGTATTTAATGGAGCCATCAGCAAGTTGGAGACATATCCGGGTTGGTTTGACTTCTTTAGTCAAACCAAACTTTTTGATAGTGGATGCAGGTATTAGGTTGATACTTGCTCCAAGATCACATAGAGCTTTCTTGGTACAAGTACGCTCTAATGTGCATGGTATCATAAAGTTTCCAAGATCCTTAAGCTTCTCTGGTAAGCTTTTTCAGAATGGCTGCACTGCATTCTTCAGTGAGGTAAACTTTTTCAGTTTCTCTCCAATCCTTCTTATGACTTAAGATCTCTTTCATGAACTTAGCATAAGAGGGTATTTGCTCAAGTGCCTCTGCAAATAGAATCTTTATTTCAAGAGTCCTAAGATAGTCTACAAAGCGGGCAAATTGCTTATCCTGTTCTGCTTGGCGGAGTTTCTGAGGATAAGGCATTTTGGCTTTGTATTCCTCAACTTTAGTTGCTGCAGGTTTATTTCCTACAGATGTGGTTGGAGAAGCCTTTTTAGAGGGGTTGCTATCAGCACTTGTATGTGTCTGATCCCTCACTGGCGTTTGAATGCCAGGGGTGGAAGCTGGAGTGGCGTTAGACGCCAACCCCTTACTTGTTTCTGGTGTCTGGACCCCAGAACTGAGCTTCCTTTGGGCGTTCAATGCCAACTCCTTACTTGTTTCTGGCATTTGAACGCCAGAACTGAGCATGGTTTGGGCATTTAACGCCAGCTCTCTACCTTCTTCTGGCGTTTGAGCGCCAAAATTATTCCTCTCTGGGCTCTTACTGTCCTCAAAGGGATTTTGGGTAGCAATTTGTTCATTTCTTGGCTTCCTGCTGCCTTGAAGTGAGGTATTTAATGTTTTCTCACTTCTTAATTGAACTTCTTGGCACTCTTCTGTTATTTGTTTTGATAACTATTGTTCTGTTTGCTTCAACTGCACTTCCATATTCATATTAGTCATTCTTGTGTCTTGTAGTATCTCCTTGAATTTGGCTAGCTGTTTTGTTAGAAAATCTAATTGCTGATTGAATTCAGTAACTTGTTCTGCATGACTGAGTTCAGCAGTTACTGTTTTAGCCTATTCTTTCATGGAAGGTTCACTACTTAGGTACAGATGCTAATTTCTGGCAACTGTATCAATGAGCTCTTGAGCTTCTTCAATTGTCTTTCTCATGTGTATAGATGGTGCACGAAATTCTAATCCCAATCTCAAAATCTTAAGGTGATTTCGTACCACTAACCAGCAAGTGCACTGGGTTATCCAAGTAATACCTTACGTGAGTAAGGGTCGATCCCACGGAGATTATTGGTTTGAAGCAAGCTATGTTTATTTTATTATTCTTAGTCAGGATATCAAATAAAATTATCAGTTGGAATTATTAGAAAAATAGAAGAGCGTGAATTAATTACTTGTAATGCAGTAATGGAGAATATGTTGGAGTTTTGGAGATGCTTTGTCTTCTGAATTTCTGTAATGTAATATTCCATCCATGGAAAAGTGCAAAGTTCCCTCCATGGCAAGCTGTATGTAGGGTGTCACCATTGTCAGTGGCTACCTCCCATCCTGTCAGTGAAAACGGTCCAAATGCTCTGTCACAGCACGGCTAATCAGCTGTTGGTTCTCGATCATGTTGGAATAAGATCCATTGATCCTTTTGCGTTTGTCATCACGCCCAGCAATCGCGAGTTTGAAGCTCGTCACAGCCATTCAATCCTTGAATCCTACTTGGAATACCACAGACAAGGTTTAGACTTTCCGGATCCTCAAGAGTGGCCGCCATCAATTCTAGCTTATACCACGAAGATTCTGATTAAGGAATCTAAGAGAAGCTCATTCAATCTGATGTAAAACGGAGGTAGTTGTCAGGCACACGTTCATGGATTGAGAAAGGTGATGAGTGTCATGGATCATCACCTTCTTCATAATTAAGCGCGAATGAACATCTTAGATAGGAACACACACGTTTGAATGGAGAAATAGAAACAATTGCATTAATTCATCGAGATACTGCAGAGCTCCTCACCCCCAACAATGGAGTTTAGAGACTCATGCCGTCAAAGTGTATAAAATTCAGATCTGAAAATGTCATGAGGTACAAAATAAGTCTCTAAAAGTTGTTTAAATAGTAAACTAGTAACCTAGGTTTACAGAAAATGAGTAAACTAAGATAATTGGTGCAGAAATCCACTTCTGGGGCCCACTTGGTGTGTGCTGGGGCTGAGACTTAAGCCTCTCACGTGCTTAGGCTATTTCTGGAGTTGAACGCCAGGTTGTAACGTGTTTTGGGCGTTGAACTCCAACTTGTAACCTGTTTCTGGCGCTGGACGCCAGACTGCAACATGGAACTGGCGTTGAACGCCAGTTTACATTGTCTATCTTTGCGCAAAGTATGAACTATTATATATTGCTGAAAAGCCCTGGATGTCTAATTTCCAACCCAACTGAGAGCGCGTCAATTGGACTCCTGTAGCTCCAAAAAATTTATTCCGAGTGCAGGGAGGTCAGGATCCAACAACATCAGCAGTCCTTTTTCGGCCTAACTCAGATTTTTGCTCAGCTCCCTCAATTTCAGCCAGAAAATACCTGAAATCACAGAAAAACACACAAACTCATAGTAAAGTCCAGAAATATGATTTTTGCCTAAAAACTAATACTATTCTACTAAAAACTAATTAAAACATGCTAAAATCTACATGAAATTACCCCCAAAATTGTATAAAATATCCGCTCATCACAACACCAAACTTAAACTGTTGCTTGTCCCCAAGCAACTAGATGAACAAAATAGGATAAAAAGAATTTAAGGAGTAATAAAATCTCCGAGTCTTAAGTGAAGCTCAGATTCTAATTTAGATGAACGGGGCTAGTAGCTTTTTGTTTCTGAACAGTTTTGGCATCTCCCTTTATCCTTTGAAATTCAGAATGATTGGCATCCATAGGAACTCAGAATTCAGATAGTATTATTGATTCTCCTAGTCTAGTATGTTGATTCTTGAACACAGTTACTTTATGAGTCTTGGCCATGGCCCTAAGCACCTTGTTTTCCAGTATTACCACCGGATACATAAATGCCACAGACACATAATTGGGTGAACCTTTTCAGATTGTGACTTAGCTTTGCTAAAGTCCCCAATTGGAGGTGTCCAGAGCTCTTAAGCACACTCTTTTGCCTTGGATCACGACTTTAACCACTCAGTCTCAAGTTCTTCACTTGGACCTACATGCCACAAGCACATGGTTAGGGACAGCTTGATTTAGCCGCTTAGGCCGGGATTTATATCCTTGGCCCCAGAAAGCTTCTGATTGCTTTAACATTGGCAAGTGGGGGTAATTTTTCAATTACCTCTACCTTAGCTTGATCCACCTCTATTCCCTTGTTCGAAATTTTGTGCCCAAGGACAATTCCTTCAATCACCATAAAGTGACATTTCTCTCAGTTTAAAACCAGGTTAGTCTCTTGGCATCTCTTTAGAACAAGTGCTAGATGGTTAAGACAGGAACTGAATGAGTCTCCAAATACTGAAAAGTCATCCATGAAGACTTCCAGAAATTTTTCCACCATATCAGAGAAAATTGAGAGCATGCACCTTTGAAAGGTTGCAGGTGCATTGCACAGGCCAAATGGCATCCTTCTGTATGCAAATACTCCAGATGGACATGTGAATGCCGTTTTCTCTTGATCCTGGGGATCTACTGCAATTTGATTATAACCTGAATATCCATCCAGGAAGCAGTAGTATTCATGACCTGCTAGTCTTTCTAGCATTTGGTCTATGAATGGTAAAGGAAAATGATCCTTTCTGGTGACTGTATTGAGCCTTCTATAATCAATACACATACGCCACCCTGAAACTATTCTTGTAGGAACCAGTTCATTTTTTTCATTATGAACCACTGTCATGCCTCCCTTCTTAGGGACGACTTGGACAGGGATTACCCAGGGGCTGTCAGAAATAGGATAAATAATCCCAGCCTCTAGTAATTTAGTGACCTCCTTCTGCACCACTTCCTTCATGGCTGGATTCAGCCGCCTTTGTGGTTGGACCACTGGCTTGGTGTCACCCTCCAATAGGATCTTGTGCATGCATCTGGCTGGGCTAATGCCCTTAAGATCACTGATGGACCACCCAAGAGCTGTCTTGTGTGTCCTTAGCACTTGAATTAGTGCTTCCTCTTCCTGTGGCTCTAAGGTAGAGCTTATGATTACAGGAAAGGTATCACCTTCTCCCAGAAATGCATATTTCAGGGATGGTGGTAATGGTTTGAGCTCGGGTTTGGGAGGTTTCTCCTCTTCCTGAGGGATTTTCAGAGGTTCTATTATTCTCTCTGATTCCTCCAAATCAGGCTGAACATCTTTAAAGATGTCCTCTAGCTCTGATTCAAGACTCTCAGCCATATTGACCTCTCTTACCAAAGAGTCAATGATATCAACACTCATGCAGTCATTTGGGGTGTCTGGATGTTGCATAGCTTTGACAACATTCAACTTGAACTCCTCCTCATTGACTCTCAGGGTTACTTCCCCTTTTTGGACGTCAATGAGGGTTCGGCCAGTTGCTAGGAAAGGTCTTCCTAGAATGAGAGTTGCACTCTTGTGCTCCTCCATTTCTACTACCACAAAGTCAGTAGGAAAGGCAAATGGCCCAACCTTGACAATCATGTCTTCAATCACGCCTGATGGGTATTTAATGGAGCCATCAGCAAGTTGAAGACATATTCGGGTTCGTTTGACTTCTTCAGTCAAACCAAGCTTTGTGATAATAGATGCAGGTATTAGGTTGATACTTGCCCCAAGATCACATAGAGCTTGCTTGGTACAATTACCCTCTAATGTGCATGGTATCATAAAGCTCCCGGGATCTTTAAGCTTCTCAGGTAAGCTTTTCAGAATGACTGCACTGCATTCTTCAGTGAGGTAAACTTTTTCAGTTTCCCTCCAATCCTTCTTATGACTTAAGATCTCTTTCATGAACTTAGCATAAGAGGGTATTTGCTCAAGTGCTTCTGCAAACGGAATCTTTATTTCAAGAGTTATGAGGTAGTCTGCAAAGCGGGCAAATTGCTTATCCTGTTCCGCTTGGCGGAGTTTTTGAGGATAAGGCATTTTGGCTTTGTATTCCTCAACCTTAGTTGCTGCAGGTTTATTGCCTACAGATGTGGATTGGGAAGCCTTTTTAGAAGGGTTGTTATCAGCACTTGTATGTGTCTGATCCCCTACTGGCTTTTGAATACCAGGGGTGGATGCTGGGGTGGCGATAGACGCCAGCTCCTTATCTGTTTCTGGCATCTGAACGCCAGAATTGTGCTCCCTTTGGGCGTTCAACGCCAAATCCTTGCTTGTTTCTGGCGTTGAACGCCAGGAATGAGCATGGTTTGGGCGTTCAGCGCCAGCATTATTCCTCTCTGGGCTCTGATTGTCCTCAGAGGGATTTTGAGTAGTCATTTGTTCATTTCTCAGCTTCCTGCTGCTTTGAAGTGAGGTATTTAATGTTTTTCCACTTCTTAATTGAACTGCTTGGCATTCTTCTGTTATTTGTTTTGACAGTTGCTTTTCTGTTTTCTTTAACTGTACCTCCATATTCCTGTTAGCCATTCTTGTTTCTTGTAGTATTTCCTTGAATTCGGCTAGCTGCTGAGTTAGAAAATCCAGCTGCTGATTGAATTCATTAGCCTGATCTACAGGACTGAGTTCAGCAGTTACTGTTTTAGCTTCTTCTTTCATGGAAGATTCACTGCTTAGGTACAGATGCTGATTTCTGGCAACTGTATCAATAAGCTCTTGAGCTTCTTCTATTGTCTTTCTCATGTGTATAGAGCCACCAGCTGAGTGGTCTAGAGAAATCTGAGCTCTTTCTGTAAGCCCATAGTAGAAGATGTCTAACTGCACCCACTCTGAAAACATTTCAGAGGGGCATTTTCTTAGCATCTCTCTGTATCTCTCCCAGGCATCATAAATGGATTCATTATCTCCTTGTTTGAAGCCTTGGATGCTTAGCCTTAGCTGTGTCATCCGTTTTGGAGGAAAATAGTGATTCAGGAATTTTTCTGACAGCTGTTTTCATGTCTTTATGCTGTCCTTAGGTTGGTTATTTAACCACCTCTTAGCTTGGTCTTTTACAGCAAATGGGAACAGTAATAGCCTGTAGACATCCTGATCTACCTCCTTATCATGTACTGTGTCAGCAATTTGTAAAAACTGTGCCAGAAACTCTGTAGGTTCTTCTTGTGGAAGACCGGAATATTGGCAACTTTGCTGCACCATGATAATGAGCTGAGGATTCAACTCAAAACTACTAACTCCAATGGAGGGTATACATATACTACTCCCATATGAAGCAGTAGTGGGGTTAGCATATGACCCCAGAGTCCTTCTGGACTGTTCCTTTCCACTTAGTTCCATGATGGAGCAAGGGAGATGATACGTATGTTGATATTATTTATTTTATTTAATTTATTAAAAAATTGATTTTTGAAATAATAAAATAAAATAAAATAAAAATCGAAATAAAAATAAAATAAATAAAGAAAGAAAATTAAAAATAAAAAATTTGAAAACTTTTATGAAGATTTTCGAAAATTTGAGGAGAGAGAAAGTGGTTAGGATATTTTTGAAAAAGATATTTTTTGAATTTTGAATTTTATGATGAAAGAGAAAAACACACAAAAGTCACAAGACTTAAAATTTTTTTAGATCTAATGCTCATTATTTTCGAAAATTTTGGAGGAAAAACACCAAGGAACACCAAACTTAAAAATTTTAAGATCAAAACACAAAGAAGACTCAAGAACACTTTGAACACTCACAAGAACACCAAGAACAAAAGAAAGAACACCAAACTTAAAAATTTTTTTAGAAATCAAAATAATTTTCGAAAATTATATCAAAATTAGCAAGAAAATACCAAACTTAAAGTTTGGCACAGGATTAAATCAAGAAAAATTATTTTTGAAAAAGATTTTAAAAAGAAGATACCCAATTGCCAAGAATATAAGCCAACGCTCTAACCAATTGAGTTATAAATGTAACACTTGTTTTGAATAGGTATATTTGGATTATTCCTTTTGGAAGATTAATGCTTTAAAAAGAACACAAGTGAAACAAGAAAAGACACAGATCAAGAAAAATTAGAGATCAAACAAGAAAAATAAACAAGAACAACTTGAAGATCAAGGAAGAACAAATAACACTTATACGAAAATTTTAAAGGAAAATATAAAATATGCAATTAACATCAAACTTATAACAAGATACTAGACTCAAAGAAAAATTAAAAATTAATTAAGAAAAATAATATTTTTGAAAAGAAAATAAAAGACTCTGACCCAATTGCCAAAATCTTCCTAATCTAAGAAATAAAATAAACCTTTAGTTGTTCAAACTCGAACAATCTCCGGCAACGGCGCCAAAAACTTGGTGCACGAAATTCTAATCCCAATCTCAAAATCTTAAGGTGATTTCGTACCACTAACCAGCAAGTGCACTGGGTCGTCCAAGTAATACCTTACGTGAGTAAGGGTCGATCCCACGGAGATTATTGGTTTGAAGCAAGCTATGTTTATTTTATTATTCTTAGTCAGGATATCAATTAAAATTATCAGTTGGAATTATTAGAAAAATAGAAGAGCATGAATTAATTACTTGTAATGCAGTAATGGAGAATATGTTGGAGTTTTGGAGATGCTTTGTCTTCTGAATTTCTGTAATGTAATATTCCATCCATGGAAAAGTGCAAAGTTCCCTCCATGGCAAGCTGTATGTAGGGTGTCACCATTGTCAGTGGCTACCTCCCATCCTCTCAGTGAAAACGGTCCAAATGCTCTGTCACAGCACGACTAATCAGCTGTTGGTTCTCGATCATGTTGGAATAGGATCCATTGATCCTTTTGCGTTTGTCATCACGCCCAGCAATCGCGAGTTTGAAGCTTGTCACAGCCATTTAATCCTTAAATCCTACTTGGAATACCACAGATAAGGTTTAGACTTTCCGGATCCTCAAGAGTGGCCGCCATCAATTCTAGCTTATACCACGAAGATTCTGATTAAGGAATCTAAGAGAAGCTCATTCAATCTGATGTAGAACGGAGGTGGTTGTCAGGCACACGTTCATGGATTGAGGAAGGTGATGAGTGTCACAGATCATCATCTTCTTCATAATTAAGCGCGAATGAACATCTTAGATAGGAACACACATGTTTGAATGGGGAAATAGAAACAATTGCATTAATTCATCGAGACGCTGCAGAGCTCCTCACCCCCAACAATGGAGTTTAGAGACTCATGCCGCCAAAGTGTATAAAATTCAGATCTGAAAATGTCATGAGGTAGAAAATAAGTCTCTAAAAGTTGTTTAAATAGTAAACTAGTAACCTAGGTTTACATAAAATGAGTAAACTAAGATAATTGGTGCAGAAATCCACTTCTGGGGCCCACTTGGTGTGTGCTGGGGCTGAGACTTAAGCCTCTCACGTGTTTAGGCTGTTTCTGGAGTTGAACGCCAGGTTGTAACGTGTTTTGGGCGTTGAACTCCAACTTGTAACCTGGTTCTGGCGCTGGACGCCAGACTACAACATGGAACTGGCATTGAACTCCGGTTTACATTGTCTATCTTTGCGCAAAGTATGGACTATTATATATTGCTGGAAAGCCCTGGATGTCTACTTTCCAACCCAATTGAGAACGCGTCAATTGGACTCCTGTAGCTTCAAAAAATCCATTCCGAGTGCAGAGAGGTCAGGATCCAACAAAATCGGCAGTCCTTTTTCGGCCTAACTCAGATTTTTGCTCAGCTCCCTCAATTTCAGCCAGAAAAATACCTGAAATCACAGAAAAACACACAAACTCATAGTAAAGTCCAGAAATATGATTTTTTCCTAAAAACTAATAATATTCTACTAAAAACTAATTAAAACATTCTAAAATCTACATGAAATTACCCCCAAAAAGCGTATAAAATATCCGCTCATCAATAGATCCACCAGCTGAGTGGTCCAAAGACATCTGAGCTTTCTCTGTAAGCCCATAATAAAAGATGTCTAACTGCACCCACTCTGAAAACATTTCAGAGGGGTATTTTCTTAGCATCTCTCTGTATCTCTCCCAGGCATCATAAAGAGATTCATTATCTCCTTGTTTAAAGCCTTGGATGTTCAGCCTTAGCTGTGTCATCCGTTTTGGAGGGAAATATTGATTCAGGAATTTTTTCTGACAGCTGTTTCCATGTCTTTATGCTAGCCTTAGGTTGGTTATTTAACCACCTCTTAGCTTGGTCTTTTACAGCAAATGGAAACAGTAATAATATGTAGACATCCTGATCTACTTCCTTATCATGTACTGTGTCAATAATTTGTAAATTTTATGCCAGAAACTCTGTAGGTTCTTCCTGTGGAAGACCGAAATACTGGCAACTTTGCTGCACCATGATAATAAGCTGAGGATTCAACTCAAAACTACTGACTCCGATGGAGGGTAAACAGATACTACTCCCATATGAAGCAGTAGTGGGGTTAGCATATGACCCCAGAGTCCTTCTGGACTGTTTATTTTCACTTAGGTCCATGATGGAGAAAGGGAGATGACGTGGATTTATTTTATTTATTTTATTTATTTTATTATAGAAATAATTTTTGAAATAATAAAATAAAATAAAAAAAACCAAAATAAAAATAAAAAAAATTTAAAAATATTTTATGAAGATTTTCGAAAAATTGAAGAGAGAGAAAGTGGTTAGGATATTTTTGAAAAAGATATGATTTTTTAAAAATCTTAAAAGGATAAGATTTGAAAAATTTCGAAATTGAAATCTGAATTTTTTAAAAAACTTTTTGAAATAGTTTCTTAAAATAGTTAGAAAAGATAATTTTTTTTATTTTTGAATTTTATTATGAAAGAGAAAAACACACAAAAGACACAAGACTTAAAATTTTTTAAATCAAATGCTCCTTGTTTTCGAAAATTTTGGAGGGAAAACACCAAGACACACCAAACTTAAAAATTTTAAGATCAAAGCACAAAGAAGACTCAAGAACACCTTGAAGACTCACAAGAACAACAAGAACAAAAGATAGAACACCAAACTTAAAACTTTTAGAAAACCACAATAAAATTTTTGAAAATTAAAGGAAAATTAACAAGAGAACACCAAACTTAAAGTTTGGCACAAGATTTAATCAAAGAAAAATTATTTTTGAAAAAGTTTTAAAAGGAAGATGCCCAATTACCAAGAACACAAACACAATGCTCTAGCCAATTGAGCTATAAATGTAACGTGTTTTAAAGAGGTATTTTTAATAAATTTTTTTTTGAAAACTGATATTTTGAAAAAGCACAAGAAAAACAATAAAAGACACAAAACAAGACAAACTAAAGATCAAACAAGAAAAATAGACAAGAACAACTTGGAGGTTAAAAATGAACAAAGAACATGCAATTCGAAAATTGAAAGACAAAGAAAACCATGCAATTGACACCAAACTTAAAACATGACACTAAACTCACATAAAAACTAAAAATTAATAAAGAAAAATAATATTTTTGAAAAATTTTTGAAAAGAAAATAAAAGACTCTGACCCAAAAGACAAAATTTTCCAAATATAAGCAACAAGATTCACCGTCAGTTGTTCAAACTCAAACAATCCCCGGTAACGGCGCCAAAAACTTGGTGCACAAAATTGTAAATCACACTTTTCACAATTCGTACCACTAACCAGCAAGTGCACTGGGTCGTCCAAGTAATACCTTACGTGAGTAAGGGTCATCCCACGGAGATTGTTGGCTTGAAGCAAGCTATGGTTATCTTGTAACTCTTAGTCAGGATATCAATTATAATTATCAGTTGACTTGCAAATGAACAAGAGAGCATGAATTAAATAATACTTATTATGCAGTGATGGAGAATATGTTGGAGTTTTGGAGATGCTTTGTCTTCTGAATCTCTGCGTTCCCCTGTCTTCTTCTTCACGCACGCAAGGTTCCTCCTATGGCAATCTGTGTGTTGGTGGATCACTGCTGTCAATGGCTACCATCCGTCCTCTCAGTGAAAATGGTCCAGATGCACCGTCACCGCACGGCTAATCATCTGTCGGTTCTCACTCATGCTGGAATAGGATCCATTGATCCTTTTGCGTCTGTCACTACGCCCAACCCTTGTGAGTTTGAAGCTCATCACAGTCATTCAATCCCTGAATCCTACTCGGAATACCACAGACAAAGTTTAGACTTTTTGGATTCTCAAGAATGCTGCCAATGGATTCTAGCTTATACCACGAAGATTCTGATTAAGGAATCCAAGAGATACTAATTCAATCGAAGGTAGAACGGAGGTGGTTATCAGGCACGCGTTCATAGATTGAGAATAATGATGAGTGTCACAGATCATCACATTCTTCATATTGAAGTGTGAATGAACATCTTAGATAAAAACAAGCGTGTTTGAATAGAAAATAGAAATAATTGCATTAATTCATCGAGACGCTGCAGAGCTCCTTACCCCCAACAACGGAGTTTAGAGACTTGGTGCACGAAATTGTGATCATCAATGGCGCCATCAACATGGTACGCTCAATTGCAATCTCAACTCTTTATCACAACTTCGCACAACTAACCAGTAAGTGCAATGGGTTGTCCAAGTAATAAACCTTATGCGAGTAAGGGTCGATCCCACGGAGATTGTTGGTATGAAGCAAGCTATGGTCATCTTGTAAATCTCAGTCAGGCGGATTCAAATGGTTATGGAGGATTGATAATTAAAAGATGAATAAAACATAAAATAAAGATAGAGATACTTATGTAATTCATTGGTGAGAATTTCAGATAAACGTATGGAGATGCTTTGTCCCTTCCGTCTCTCTGCTTTCCTACTGTCTTCATCCAATCCTTCTTACTCCTTTCCATGGCAAGCTGTATGTTGGGCATCATCATTGTCAATGGCTACAGTCCCGTCCTCTCAGTGAAAATGTTCAACGTGCTCTGTCACAGCACGGCTATTCATCTGTCGGTTCTCGATCATGTCGGAATAGAATCCAGTGATTCTTTTGCGTCTGTCACTAACGCCCCACAATCATGAGTTTGAAGCTCGTCACAGTCATTCAATCCCTGAATCCTACTCAGAATACCACAGACAAGGTTTAGACCTTCCGGATTCTCAAGAATGGCCGCCAATGGATTCTAGCTTATACCACGAAGATTCTGATTAAGGAATCCAAGAGATATCTACTCAATCTAAGGTAGAACGGAGGTGGTTGTCAGGCACACGTTCATAGGTGAGAATGATAATGAGTGTCACGGATCATCACATTCATCAAGTTGAGGAACAAGTGATATCTTAGAACAAGAATAAGCTGAATTGAATAGAAGAACAATAGTAATTGCATTAATACTGGAGGTACAGCAGAGCTCCACACCTTAATCTATGGTGTGTAGAAACTCTACCGTTGAAAATACATAAGAACAAGGTCTAGGCATGGCCGAATGGCCAGCCTCCAAAAGAGGGTTCAATCATAAAAACATGATCAAAAGATGATCCGAAGATTGAAAGATTCTTTAAATACAATAGCAAAAGGTCCTATTTATAGAGAACTAGTAGCCTAGGGTTTACAGAAATGAGTAAATGACGTAAAAATCCACTTCCAAGCCCACTTGGTTTGTGCTTGGGCTGAGCATTGAAGCTTCCATGTGTAGAGACTTTTCTTGGAGTTAAACGCCAGCTTTTGTGCCAGTTTGGGCGTTTAACTCCCACTTTTGTGCCAGTTCCGGCGTTTAACGCCTGAAATTCTGAAGCTGACTTGGAACGCCTGCTTGGGCCATCAAATCTTGGGAAAAGTTTGGACTATTATATATTGCTGGAAAGCCCCAGATGTCTAATTTCTAACGCATTTGAGAGCGCGCCAATTAGGCTTCTGTAGCTCTAGAAAATTTACTTCGAGTGCAGGGAGGTCAGAATCTAACAGCATCTACAGCCCTTTTCAGCCTCTGAATCAGATTTTTGCTCAGGTCCCTCAATTTCAGCCAGAAAATACCTAAAATCATAGAAAAACAGACAAACTCACAGTAAAGTCCAGAAAAGTGAATTTTAAATAAAAACTAATAAAAATATAATAAAAACTAACTAAAACATACTAAAAGCATACTAAAAACAATGCCAAAAAGCGTATAAATTATCTGCTCATCACAACACCAAACTTAAATTGTTGCTTGTTTCCAAGCAACTGAAAATTAAATAGGATATAAAGAAGAGAATATACAATGAATTCCAAAAATATCTATGAAGATCAGTATTAATTAGATGAGCAGGGCTTTTAGCTTTTTGCCTCTGAATAGTTTTGGCATCTCACTTTATCCTTTGAAGTTCAGAATGATTGGCTTCTATAGGAACTCAGAATCCGGATAGTGTTATTGATTCTCCTAGTTAAGTATGATGATTCTTGAACACAACTACTTTATGAGTCTTGGCCGTGGCCCAAAGCACTCTGTTTTTCAGTATCACCACCGGATACATCCATGCCACATACACATAACTGGGTGAACCTTTTCAGATTGTGACTCAACTTTGCTAGAGTCCCCAATTAGAGGTGTCCAGGGTTCTTAAGCACACTCTTTTTTGCTTTAGATCACGACTTTAACAGCTCAGTCTCAAGTTTTCACTTGACACCTTCACGCCACAAGCACATGGTTAGGGACAGCTTGGTTTAGCCGCTTAGGCCAGGATGTTATTCCTGTAGGCCCTCCTATCCACTGATGCTCAAAGTCTTGGATCCTTTTTATTATCCTTGCCTTTTGGTTTAAAGGGCTATTGGCTTTTTCTGCTTGCTCTTTTTTTTTTTTTTGCATTCACTGCTTTTTCTTGCTTCAAGAATCATTTTTATGATTTTTTTAGATCCTCAGTAACATGTCTCCTTTTTCATCATTATTTCAAGAGCCAACAATTTTAACATTCATGAACAACAAATTCAAAAGACATATGCATTGTTCAAGCATACATTCAGAAATCAAAAGTATTGCCACCACATCAAAATAATTAATCTGTTATAAAATTCGAAATTCATGCAATTCTTCTCTTTTTCAATTAAGAACATTTTTCATTTTAAGAAAGGTGATGGATTCATAGGACATTCATAACTTTAAGGCATAGACACTAAGACACTAATGATCATAAGACACACACATAAATAAAACATAAAGCATAATTTTTGAAAAACAGAAAAATAAAGAACAAGGAGATTAAAGAACGGGTCCACCTTAGTGATGGCGGCTTGTTCTTCCTCTTGAAGATCTTATGGAGTGCTTGAGCTCCTCAATGTCTCTTCCTTGCCTTTGTTGCTCCTCTCTCATGATTCTTTGATCTTCTCTAATTTCATGGAGGAGGATGGAATGTTCTTAGTGCTCCACCCTTAGTTGTCCCATGTTGGAACTCAATTCTCCTAGGGAGGTGTTGATTTGCTCCCAATAGTTTTTTGGAGGAAAGTGCATCCCTTGAGGCATCTCAGGGATTTCATGATGAGGAATTTCCTCATGTCCATGAGTGGGATCTCTTGTTTGCTCCATCCTCTTCTTAGTGATGGGCTTGTCCTCATCAATGAGGATGTCTCCCTCTATGTTAATTCCAACTGAATTACAAAAGTGACAAATGAGATGAGGGAAGGCTAACCTTGTCGAGGTAGAGGACTTGTCCGCCACCTTATAAAGTTCTTGGGATATAATCTCATGAACTTATACTTCCTCTCCAATCATGATGCTATGAATCATGATAGCCCGGTCTATAGTAGCTTCGGACCGGTTGCTAGTGGGAATGATTGAGCGTTGGATAAACTCCAACCATCCCCTAGCCACGGGATTGAGGTCATGCCTTCTCAGTTGAACCAGCTTCCCTCTTGAATCTCTCTTTCATTGAGCGCCCTCTTCACAAATGTCTATGAGGACTTGGTCCAACCTTTGATCAAAGTTGACCCTTCTAGTGTAGGGGTGTTCATCTCCTTGCATCATGGGCAAGTTGAATGCCAACCTTACATTTTCCGGATTAAAATCTAAGCATTTCCCCCGAACCATTGTAAGCCAATTCTTTGGGTCTGGGTTCACACTTTGATCATGGTTCTTGGTGATCCATGCATTGGCATAGAACTCTTGAACCATTAATATTTCGACATGTTGAATGGGGTTGGTAAGAACTTCCCAACCTCTTCTTCGGATCTCATATCGGATCTCCGGATCTTCACTCTTTTTGAGTTTTAAAGGGACCTCAGGGATCACCTTCTTCATGGCCACAACTTCATAGAAGTGGTCTTGATGCACCCTTGAGATGAATCTCTCTATCTCTCATGACTCGGAGGTGGAAGCTTTTGCCTTCCCTTTCCTCTTTCTAGAGGTTTCTCCGGCCTTAGGTGCCATAAATGGTTATGGAAAAATAAAAAGCAGCGCTTTTACCACACCAAACTTAAAAGGTTTGCTCGTCCTCGAGCAAAAGAGGAAAAAAAGAGTAGAAGAAGAGGAAATAGAGGAGATGGAGGGGGCTTTTGTGGTTTGGCTGAGAGGGAGAAGTAGTGTTTAGGTTGTGTGAAAATGAAGGAGTGAAGTAGGGTTTATATAGCGGTGGAGAGAGGGGTAGGGTTTGGCCATTATGGGTGGGTTTGGGAGGGAAAATGGTTTGAATTTGGATGGTGGGGTAGGTGGGGTTTTATGAAGGATGGATGTGAGTGGTGAAGAGAATGGTGGGATTTGATAGGTGAGGGGTTTTTTTTTTTTTGGGGAAGAGGTATTAAGGTGATTGGTGAATGGGTGAAGAAGAGAGAGAGTGGTGGGGTAGGTAGAGATCTTGTGGGGTCCACAGATCCTGAGGTGTCAAGGATAGCTCATCCCTGCACCAAGTGGCGTGTAAAATGCCCTTTCTGCCAATCCTGGTGTTAAACGCCGGGCTGCTGCCCTTTTCTAGCGTTAAACGCCAGTCTGGTGCCCCTTTCTGGCGTTAAACGCCCAGAATGGTGCCAGACTGGGCGTTAAACGCCCATTTGCTGCCTTTACTGGCGTTTAAACGCCAACAAGCTTTTCCTCCAGGGTGTGCTATTTTTCTTTCTGTTTTTCATTCTGTTTTTTCTTTTTCAATTGTTTTTGTGACTTCACATGATCATCAACCTATAGAAAACATAAAATAACAATGGAAAATAGATAAATATAACATTGGGTTGCCTCCCAACAAGCGCTTCTTTAATGTCAGTAGCTTGACAGTGGGCCCTCATGGAGCCTCACACATGTTCAGAGTAATGTTGGAACCTCCCAACACCAAACTTAGAGTTTGAATGTGGGGGTTCAACACCAAACTTAGAATTTGGTTGTGGCCTCCCAACACCAAACTTAGAGTTTGACTGTGGGGGCTCTGTTTGACTCTGTTTTGGGAGAAGCTTTTCATGCTTCCTCTCCATGGTTACAGAGGGATATCCTTGAGCCTTAAACACAAAGGATTCTTCATTCACTTGAATGATCAATTCTCTTCTGTCAACATCAATCACAGCCTTTGCTGTGGCTAGGAAGGGTCTGCCAAGGATGATGGATTCATCCATGCACTTCCCAGTCTCTAGGACTATAAAATCAGCAGGGATGTAATGGTCTTCAATCTTTACCAGAACATCCTCTACAAGTCCATAAGCTTGATTTCTTGAATTGTCTGCCATCTCTAGTGAGATTCTTGCAGCTTGTACCTCAAAGATCCATAGCTTCTTCATTACAGAGAGAGGCATGAAGTTTATGCTTGACCCTAGGTCACACAGAGCCTTCTCGAAGGTCATGGTGCCTAATGTACAAGGTATTGAGAACTTCCCAGGGTCCTGTCTCTTTTGAGGTAATCTCTGCCTAGTCAAGTCATCCAGTTCTTTGGTGAGCAAAGGGGGTTCGTCCTCCCAAGTCTCATTACCAAATAACTTGTCATTTAGCTTCATGATTGCTCCAAGGTACTTAGCAACTTGCTCTTCAGTGACATCTTCGTCTTCTTCAGAGGAAGAATACTCATCAGAGCTCATGAATGGTAGAAGTAAATCCAATGGAATCTCTATGGCCTCAGTGTGAGCCTCAGATTCCCATGGTTCCTCATTAGGGAACTCATTGGAAGCCAGTGGACGTCCATTGAGGTCTTCCTCAGTGGCGATCACTGCCTCTTCCTCCTCTCCAAATTCGGCCATGTTGATGGCCTTACACTCTCCTTTTGGATTCTCTTCTGTATTGCTTGGAAGAGTATTAGGAGGGAGTTCAGTAACTTTCTTACTCAACTGACCCACTTGTGCCTCCAAGTTTCTAATGGAGGACCTTGTTTTAGTCATGAAACTTTGAGTGGTTTTGATTAGATCAGAGACCATAGTTGCTAAGTCAGAGTGGCTCTGCTTAGAATTCTCTATCTGTTGCTGAGAAGATGATGGAAAAGGCTTGCCATTGCTAAACCTGTTTCTTCCACTATTATTGTTGTTGAAACCTTGTTGAGGTCTCTGTTGATCCTTCCATGAAAGATTTGGATGATTTCTCCATGAAGGATTATAGGTGTTTCCATAGGGTTCTCCCATGTAATTCACCTCTTCCATTGATGGGTTCTCAGGATCATAAGCTTCTTCTTCAGATGAAGCGTCCTTAGTACTGCCTGGTGCAGCTTGCATTCCAGACAAACTTTGAGAAATCATATTGACTTGCTGAGTCAATATTTTGTTCTGAGCTAATATGGCATTCAAAGTATCAATCTCAAGAACTCCTTTCTTCTGATTCGTCCCATTGTTCACAAGATTCCTTTCAGAAGTGTACATGAATTGGTTATTTGTAACTATTTCAATGAGTTCTTGAGCTTCTGCAGGCGTCTTCTTCAGATGAAGAGATCCTCCAGCAGAGTTGTCCAATGACATCTTGGACAGTTCAGACAGACCATCATAGAAGATATCTATGATGCTCTATTCAGAAAGCATGTCAAAAGGACACTTTCTGATCAATTGTTTGTATCTTTCCCAAGCTTCATAGAGGGATTCACCTTCCTTTTGTCTGAAGGTTTGGACTTCCACTCTAAGCTTACTCAATTTTTGAGGTGGAAAGAACTTTGCCAAGAAGGCATTGACTAGCTTTTCCCAAGAGTTCAGGCTTTCCTTAGGTTGTGAATCCAACCATATCCTAGCTTTGTCTCTTACAGCAAAAGAGAATAGCATAAGTCTGTAGACCTCAGGGTCAACCCCATTGGTCTTGACAGTGTCACAGATCTGCAAGAATTCAGCTAAGAACTGATGAGGATCTTCCAATGGAAGTCCATGAAACTTACAGTTCTGTTGCATTAGAGAAACTAATTGAGGCTTAAGCTCAAAGTTGTTTGCTCCAATGGCAGGGATAGAGATGCTTCTCCCATAGATGTCGGGAGTAGGTGCAGTAAAGTCACCCAGCACCTTTCTTGCATTGTTGGCATTGTTGTTGTTTTCGGCTGCCATATCTTCTTCTAGTTTGAAGATTTCTGTTAGGTCCCCTCCAGAGAGTTGTGCTTATGCTTCTCTTAGCTTTCTCTTCAAGGTCATTTCAGGTTCAGGATCAGCCTCAACAAGAATGCTTTTGTCTTTGTTCCTGCTCATATGAAAGAGAAGAGAACAAGAAAGTATGGAATCCTCTATGTCACAGTATAGAGATTCCTTGAGGTGTCAGAGGAAAAGATGAATAGAAGGAGAAGGTAGAAGAATTCGAACTTATCAAGAGGGATAGAGTTCGAATTATTGATAGTGGAGGAGTGTCAGTCCTTAAATAGAAGGATATGAGACGAGGGGAAGAACTTTTGAAAATAAAGTAAAAGATTTTGAAATAATTTAAAAGATATTTTGAAAATTTGATGAATGATTTTCGAAAACTAAGATTGGGAAAGAAATTAAGTGATTTTTGAAAAAGATTTTTGAAATTAGAAACAAAAGATATGATTGAAAACTATTTTAAAAAAAAGATGTGATCAAGAAGATATGATTGAAAAGTTATGGTTTTAAAAAGATATGATTGAAAAGATATGATTGAAAACAATTTAAAAAGATTTGAATTTTAAAATTAATGACTTGGCTAACAAGAAATGTAAAAGATATGATTCAAACATTAAACCCTTCTTAACAGAATAAGCAACATACTTGAAATTTTTGAATCAAATCATTAATTGTTAGCAAGTATTTTTGAAAATGGAAAGAATTTGATTTTGAAAATATATGATTTGAAAAAGATTTGATTTTGAAAAATTATGAAAACTTGAAAAAAAATCTGAATTAAAAACAAAATCTTCCCTCTTGTATCATCCTGGCGTTAAACACCCAGAATGGTATCCATTCTGGCATTTAACGCCCAAAATGCTACCCTTTTAGGCGTTAAACGCCCAGCCAGGTACCCTGGCTGGCGTTTAAACGCAAGTTTTCTTTCTTCACTGGGCGTTTTGAACGCCCAGCTTTTTCTGTGTAATTCCTCTACTGCATGTTCTGAATCTTCAATTTTCTGTATTATTGACTTGAAAAGACACAAATTAAAATTTTTTTTGAATTTTTAATGATGAGGAATAATCAAAATGAAACTAAGATCAAATAAACAATGCATGCAAGACACCAAACTTAGAAGTTTGTATACTATTGACACTAACAAATTGAGAATGCATATGAGAAACAACAAAACACTCAAGACAAGAGAATTTAAAGATCAGAACAAGGAAATCATCAAGAACAACTTGAAGATCAATGAAGAACATAATGCATGTAATTTTTCGAAAATTAGAAGACTAAAAACATGCAATGGACACCAAACTTAAACTTAGACACTAGACTCAAACAAGAAACATAAAATTATTTTTGGTTTTAAGATTTTATAATTTTTTTGGATTTTTCGAAAATTGAGTGGAAAAGAAAATAAGGATATCAAAATTCTTAATAAGAATTTCCAGGAATCATGCAATGTTAGTCTAAAGCTTTAGTCTAAAAAGATTAGACATGGCTAGCCAAGCTTCAGCAGGACATTACATTCAAGAGCTAAATTGATGAGAATTAATCAGCTTTGGTGATGATGAAAACATCATCTGAAACTCTAGAATTCATTTTTAAGAACTCTGAAGAACAAAATAAAATAAAATTACCTAATCTAAGCAACAAGATGAACCGTCAGTTGTCCAAACTCGAATAATCCCCGGCAACGGCGCAAAAAACTTGGTGCACGAAATTGTGATCATCAATGGCGCCATCAACATGGTACACTCAATTGCAATCTCAACTATTTATCACAACTTCGCACAACTAACCAGCAAGTGCACTGGGTCGTCCAAGTAATAAACCTTACGCGAGTAAGGGTCGATCCCACGGAGATTGTTGGTATGAAGCAAGCTATGGTCATCTTGTAAATCTCAGTCAGGCGGATTCAAATGGTTATGGAGGATTGATAATTAAAAGATGAATAAAACATAAAATAAAAATAGAGATACTTATGTAATTCATTGGTGAGAATTTCAGATAAGCGTATGGAGATGCTTTGTCCCTTCCGTCTCTCTGCTTTCCTACTGTCTTCATCCAATCCTTCTTACTCCTTTCCATGGCAAGCTGTATGTTGAGCATCACCGTTGTCAATGGCTACAGTCCCATCCTCTCAGTGAAAATATTCAACACGCTCTGTCACAACATGGCTATTCATCTGTCGGTTCTCGATCATGTCGGAATAGAATCCAGTGATTCTTTTGCGTCTGTCACTAACGCCCCACAATCGCGAGTTCGAAGCTCGTCACAGTCATTCAATCCCTGAATCCTACTCAGAATACCACAGACAAGGTTTAGACCTTCCGGATTCTCAAGAATGGCCGACAATGGATTCTAGCTTATACCACGAAGATTCTGATTAAGGAATCCAAGAGATATCCACTCAATCTAAGGTAGAACGGAGGTGGTTGTCAGGCACACGTTCATAGGTGAGAATGATGATGAGTGTCACGGATCATCACATTCATCATGTTGAGGAACAAGTGATATCTTAGAACAAGAATAAGTTGAATTGAATAGAAGAACAATAGTAATTGCATTAATACTCGAGGTACAGCAGAGCTCCACACCTTAATCTATGGTGTGTAGAAACTCTACCGTTGAAAATACATAAGAACAAGGTCTAGGCATGGCCGAATGGCCAGCCTCCCAAAGAGAGTTCAATCATAAAAACATGATCAAAAGATGATCCGAAGATTGAAAGATTCTTTAAATACAATAGCAAAAGGTCCTATTTATAGAGAACTAGTAGCCTAAGGTTTACAGAAATGAGTAAATGACGTAAAAATCCACTTCCAGTCCCACTTGGTGTGTGCTTGGGCTGAGCATTGAAGCTTTCATGTGTAGAGACTTTTCTTGGAGTTAAACGCCAGCTTTTGTGCCAGTTTGGGCGTTTAACTCCCACTTTTGTGTCAGTTCCGGCGTTTAACACCGGAAATTCTGAAGCTGACTTGGAACGCCTATTTGGGCCATCAAATCTCGGACAAAGTATGGACTATTATATATTGCTGGAAAGCCCTGGATGTCTACTTTCCAATTGGACTTCTGTAGCTCCAGAAAATCCACTTCGAGTGCAGGGAGGTCAGAATCCAACAGCATCTGCAGCCCTTTTCAGCCTCTGAATCAGATTTTTGCTCAGGTCCCTCAATTTCAACCAGAAAATACCTGAAATCACAGAAAAACACACAAACTCATAGTAAAGTCCAGAAAAGTGAATTTTAAATAAAAACTAATAAAAATATAATAAAACTAACTAAAACATACTAAAAGTGATGACAAGTCATCATATACCCACTTTTCAAGCTAATTTTACTTGTTTTGTTAGTCTTTATGCACTTTCTTGCATCCTAAGTAATTGATTTGGAGTGAAAATATATAACTTCTTTAGATCAAGCAACCACCATGAAATTAATGTTAACTCATAAGGTTTAAGCTGAATTTAATTGATTTTTAATTGATTTATAAGTCTTGTGAATTTAGTGATACTTTGAGTGGTTGTTTTGGTTTATTGTAGGTGAAGAAAAGAAAAAAAAGGAAAAGCGTGGCCTAAGGAAGTGTGGCCCAAGGAGAAGAAAATGTGGTCAAAGAGAGAAGAAGTGTGGCGCACAAAATGAGGAAGGCAAGCATTGCCCTCCACAAGGGCACACTGCCCTCTAGGAGGGCAACATAAGGGAACAAAGCTTGCTAGGCAACTCTGCCCTGCCCACGACAAGGGCAGAGCACAAAATGGTGCCTTGGATTAAAGGAAGGAAAAACCTTGCCCTGCCCTCCACAAGGGCAGTATCGGGCTCTCCAAAAGGAAAAATTCAAAGGAAAAGTTCACCATTGCATGCCACAAGAGTCGAACACGGAACAAGGAAGAAGCAAGGAACTAGGCTTGATTATGGTGCCAAGAAAGCCAAGGAAAATGAGTAGCGTGCGTTCCAGCCGTGTCTCGAATGCGGGACTTCAGTTTGGAAACACTGCCCTGCCCTCCGCGAGGGCAGGGCAGCATTTTGTTGTGGCACACCGGCGCACCAACCTGGTGCACCAAGGGCATCATTCGGCAGCACCAGCAGCGCACCAAGGCACCAATCTGGCGCACCAAACTTTTCTGCCCTGCCCTCCGCGAGGGCAGGGCAGCATCCTGCAGCGCACACCAACGCATCACGCCCGCACCATAGCCGCACGCACCAAATCCTGCCCTGCCCTCCACAAGGGCAGGGCAGCCTCCTGAAAGCAATCCTTCATGGGCTAAAATTGGATTAAAAATCCAATAAAATTCATTTCTTCACCAAATCAAAAGCCCATCCAAATCCCAAGATCCAAGAATAGAAAGTGTATAAATAGGAGTTAGTTTGATGTAATTAGGACCTTTACTTTCACTTTTACTTTTCACCTTTTATTTGACTTTTGAATTGGGCACTTTCTTGGGAACTTTGAATTTTGCAACTTCTCTTGGTGACTTCACTGAGATTTCAGAGAATTGGGGAGGAGAATTGATCTCTCTTCTTCCTCGTTCTTGCTTGGGCACTTTTACTTTTCTTGTTTTAAGTTTTGGGTGTGAAGAATTGAGGAAATTCTGTCTCAATCTCCATTCAAAATCTCTTTGATTTCATTTCTGCATAATTGAATTCAAACACATTTCCTTTACTGCTTCTTCTTCAATTTCTTGTTAATTGCTTTGTGATCTTAGATCTGGAAAGGCAATTGAGATCTAGGCTTAGCTACCTAGTCTCTGGAGTCATGAGGTCTCAATTTACTCTTGGTTCTTCTGTGAACCTTTGCTGCATTTAATTTCCTTCTGTTTGAATTCTAATTGCTTCTAATTCAATTTCTGTTCTATTGATTGTTGCAATTCAATTTCTCTTGTTTAAATTCTGAAATCCCTGTCCTCAAATCCCTTTTACATTCAAGCAATTTATATTCCTTGCAATTTAAGTTACTGCAATTTACATTTCTTGCACTTTAAGTTTCAGTCATTTACTTTCTTGTTCTTTAAGATTCTGCAAGTTTACTTTCCTGCTCTTTAATTTACTGCAATTTTCCTTTCCCCCTTTTACATTCCAAGCAATTTAGCTTCTGTTAAATACAAACCACTCAACCAAAACTTAATTCGCTTGACTAAACCAACCACTAAACTAAAATTGCTCAATCCTTCAATCCCTGTGGGATCGACCTCACTCATGTGAGTTATTTTTACTTGATGCGACCCGGTACACTTGCCGGTGAGTTTCGTGTCGAATCATTTTCCGCACATCAAGTTTTTGGCGCCGTTGCCGGGGATTGAAATAGATTGACAATGATTAAGTGAAGTGGAGGTCTAGATTAAGCATGTTTTTTCTTTTCTGTTTCTCTAACATACTAACTGTTTGAATTTTTGCTTAAACTAACTAAAACCTCATTCTAGCAATAGATTGAAGTTTTATTGATCTTCTGGATCTTTGTGTTTATTGTTGTGTGTTTGTATGTCAGGTACAGGAAGATCTTCCCCTATTCTCTCTGAAATTGACCAAAGGACTCTTCGAAGAATAAGAAGAGCCGAAAGAGGAAAGAACGTCATTGGAGAGGAAGAATCTGAGGAGGAATTCCAAGAGATGGAAGGAGATCCATCAAATCCTAATCAACCAGAAGGAGGAGCCAATAATAACCAACAACAAAGAAGAGTACTGGCTTCCTACACATTTGTAAATGCTAGACACTGTGGGAGTAGCATTCTTCCCCCCAATGTCAATGCAAACAACTTTGAACTAAAGCCACAACTCATCACTTTGGTTCAAAACAACTGTTCTTTTGGAGGAGGACCATTGGAGGACCCAAATCAACATCTATCTACCTTCTTGAGGATTTGTGACACTGTCAAAACCAATGGTGTGCCTCCTGACAGTTACAAGTTGTTGCTCTTTCCATTTTTTCTCAGAGACAAAGCCACTCAATGGCTAGAAACGTTCCCAAAGGAAAGCATCAACACTTGGGATGATTTGGTAAGCAAGTTTCTTGCCAAATTTTACCCCCCTCAAAGAATCATAAGATTGAAGACTGAGGTGCAGACATTCACTCAAATGGAGGCTGAGAATTTATATGAAGCATGGGAAAGATATAAAGCTCTATTGAGAAAATGTCCACCAGAGATGTTTACTGAATGGGATAAGTTGCAAAACTTCTATGAAGGACTTACTCTAAAGGCTCAAGAAGCACTTGATCACTCAGCTGGAGGCTCATTACAACTCATGAAAACCACAGAGGAAGCTCAAAACCTCATTGATATGGTGGCCAACAACCAATATTTCTTTGCTCATCAAAGACAACGCCAACCATCACAGAGAAGAGGAGTAATGGAGTTAGAAGGAGTGGATTCAATTCTAGCTCAGAACAAGATGATGCAGCAGCAGATTCAACAACAGTTTGAGCAAATGGCCAAAAGAATTGATGGCCTGTAAGTAGCAGCAGTGAGCACCATGAGCCAACCATCAACCACATGGATGCAAAGTGAAGAGATCCAAGAGGAGCAACAGCAAGAGCAAGTCCAATACATGCACAATCAAAATCCTGGAACAAATGAAGTTTATGGTGATACTTACAATCCATCTTGGAAGAACCATCCCAACCTCAGATGGGGAGACAACCACAATCAAAACCAACAATCATGGCAAAGAAACTCAAGTCAGAACAATTGGAAAAACACAAACCACAACCCCCAGCCAAACACTAACCAAAACACATACAGAAAACCACAAAATAACCACCACAATTCTAACCATCACCTACCCAATAACCACCCAACTAACCAAAGCACTTACCATCATCCATCAACACCCCAAAACCAACCAATCTCACAAGACTCTCAGAGGATCACTAATCTAGAGCTGCTCATGGAGAAGATGATGAAGAACCAAGAATTGACAACAAAGAACCAAGAAGCTTCCATGAAGAACCTAGAGAGGTAGATTGGGCAAATCTCCAAACAAATTTCTGTTGAAAAACCATCAAGCTCACTACCAAGTGACACCATTCCTAACCCAAAGGAAGAATGCAAGGTCGTGCAACTAAGAAGTGGAAAGATGTTAGTGGATGGTAACCAAGGAGCAACCAAGAAACTTATGGAGAATGACAATGAGCCAACAAAAAATGCTGAAGCCATCAACAAGGACATGACAAGCAAGATTGTCCCAGAAGAACTCACAGAAGAAAATAATCAACCACAAAGTCTGAAGAAGGGAAAGCAGATCATGGAAGAACCGATTCCAAGACAACTTCAAGGGGAGAAAAACTTGACACCCCCAATACCTTATCCACAAAGATTCCAGAAAGAAACAAAGGATCAGCATTTCCACAAATTTCTTGAGACTTTCAAGAAGCTGGAAATCAACATACCTTTGGCTGAGGCATTAGAGCAAATGCCTCTGTATGCCAAGTTCTTAAAGGAGCTCATCAACAAGAAGAGAAGTTGAATGAGAAGGAGACTGTAATGCTTAGTGAAGAATGCAGTGCACTCATCAAAAAGGGACTCCCTCCCAAGCTTGAAGATCCTGGAGGTTTCTTCCTACCCTGCACTATTGGAAACCTATTCATCAACAAGGGGATGTGTGACTTAGGAGCAAGCATAAATCTAATCCCATCATCTTTGGTAAAGAAGCTTGGCATAGAGGAGGTGAAACCAATACAGATATCCTTGGAGTTGGTGGACCAATCAGTAGTATATCCTAAAGGGCTGATTGAGAACCTTTTAGTTAAGGTTGACAAGTTCATCTATCCGGCAGATTTTGTGATCCTGGATTCTTCAGAAAATGGAAATGACTCAATAATACTTGGTCGACCATTTTTGGCCACTGCGAGAGCCATTGTGGATATAGAACAGGGAGAGCTAACCCTCAGGATGCATGAGGAAAGCATCACCTTGAAAGTCTTTCCAGAATTACAAAGGAATGAAGAACCAAGCAAGACAAGTGGTGACTTCCTTCCAAAGCAAGCAACCGACAAAACAATAGAACAAGAGAGTGAGCTTGTACAAGGAGAGAAAAGGTTGTTACAGCTGAATGAGCTGGATGAGTTTAGGCTAGAAGCCTATGAAAATACCAAGATATACAAGGAAAAAGTAAAGAGATGGCATGACAGGAAGATTCTAAAGAAAGAATTCAAACCCGGACAACAAGTACTCTTGTACAACTCAAGACTCAAGATATTCCCTGGCAAGCTTAAGTCTAAGTGGACTGGTCCATATTTGGTAACTAAGGTCTTTCCTTATGGGAGTATTGAATTGCTAGATGAAGCAACAAAGAGTCGGTTCACAGCAAATGGCCACAGAGCAAAACCATACCTAGGAGGACAATGG
Organism: Arachis stenosperma; assembly: GCF_014773155.1. NCBI lineage: Eukaryota > Viridiplantae > Streptophyta > Magnoliopsida > Fabales > Fabaceae > Arachis > Arachis stenosperma. The sequence goes on along the minus strand of NC_080377.1, from coordinate 62,053,116 downwards.
AACAAGGAAAAAGAGGTTCAGAACCTAAATCCTTCTTGAAGTGCAAACAGAAGATGTCAAGCTAGTGACAATAAAAGAGCGCTTGTTGGGAGGCAACCCAACCTGAGGTAGTTTTCTCTTCATAGCTTTTTCAATAAAAATGTTGAATAATTGGTATGCATTGCAAGGAGCTAAGTTTGGTGTTGCACACCAAAACAATTTAAAGGAGAATGAAGGATTCTAAGTTTGGTGTTCCACCAAAAATCTCACTTAAAAGCACATTCTCACTTCTTGCATAATGCTAGCTCCAAGCAATCAGACAAATTATTCAACTATTTAACTGCTTTCTAGCTTTGATTCCATAACCTTTAGCAAGGACACAGGGTTTCAAATATGGTTAACTTGTTGCATCTGAGACAGTGGCAAACAATTAAGTTTGGTGTTCACACACCAAAATAAATCCAAGAGCCACACTCTATTTATGCATACTAACCATACACTTAAGGGCTTGAGAAGCAAGCAATTTTGAGAATTATGCAGGACATGAGTCAACAATTGAAGCTATTGTGTATCTTAACTCAAAGAAAACACAGCAGAAGGAAAAATCAAAGGGCTGCAACTTCAAAGGTTGTATCTAAACTTGATCCTTGCTGCTGTGTATTATTTTGAACATGGGAACCATTATATATCCTGCTGAAGTGTTTAATTGGTTGCAAGTGAAATTGTTTGATTATGCTAAATCTGCATAATGCTTGTCATTCATCACTTAGCTTTAATTTTGTTTTGTTTCCCATATGCTTGAATAAAAGAGATTTGTTTTGAATTGAAAAGTGAAATATTCAATGTTGCATAAGTAGAATTGAAGTTAATGGTGGTATATATGTTTGATTAAATGCATAACTCATGAAATAATTGTTGCATAATCTCATTCTCATTCAAGTGTGAGTTGGCTTGCTGTTATAAAGACCCTTATCAATAAATAAAAAGCCCTTGAGAACAAAAACAAAAATAAGAAAGAAAAGGAAGAAGAAAAAGCCAAAGTGGCAAGAAAAACAAAGAATAAAGGTTGGACACCAATAGCTTGGACCCTAGGACACATGCCTGTGGTGTTCTTGTGCTAAGATATGCTTGGATGAGTAAATTCTACGGGGTATCTTAAAACCCGGTCACTTAGATCAACTGATTTGGGATGGCCAATTGAAAGTCCACAATAAAGAGCAACTTAGATACAGAACATTTAGTTTTCCAAAGAGATGCTGGGCATCAATGATCCTAGGAAGAAATAGTGAGCCAAGTGTCTGTGGTGGAAAGATGTTGAGTAATAGAAAGAAAACAATAAAGCCAAAGGCTACTACTGCAACATTAGAAACCAAACCTCCAAAAGAATAAGCTTGTTAAGCATTATAAGAAAGAAAAGTTAGCAAGGGAGTGATTAAAGAGTAAGTCTTATAACAGCAAGTTTAGCAAACCTTTGATGAAAAATGTATACTATGTAACAGCAAACAATAACTTGAGTTATCATTGTCTGCATGAAGACCCAAAAAATCAAGTTCTGCTATATGCCTAATAAGGATATGTGTTCTTTTCTTGTTCATTTCAATTTCTCTTAGTTTTGATGCTTGCTTGGGGACAAGCAAGATTTAAGTTTGGTGTTGTGATGACAAGTCATCATATACCCATTTTTCAAGCTAATTTTACTTGTTTTGTTAGTCTTTATGCACTTTCTTGCATCCTAAGTAATTGATTTGGAGTGAAAATACATAACTTCTTTAGATCAAGCAACCACCATGAAATTAATGTTAACTCATAAGGTTTAAGCTGAATTTAATTGATTTTTAATTGATTTATAAGCCTTGTGAATTTAGTGATACTTTGAGTGGTTGTTTTGGTTTATTGTAGGTGAAGAAAAGAAAAAAAAGGAAAAGCGTGGCCTAAGGAAGTGTGGCCCAAGGAGAAGAAAATGTGGTCAAAGAGAGAAGAAGTGTGGCGCACAAAATGAGGAAGGCAAGCATTGCCCTCCACAAGGGCACACTGCCCTCTAGGAGGGCAACATAAGGGAACAAAGCTTGCTAGGCAACTCTGCCCTGCCCACGACAAGGGCAGAGCACAAAATGGTGCCTTGGATTAAAGGAAGGAAAAACCTTGCCCTGCCCTCCACAAGGGCAGTATCGGGCTCTCCAAAAGGAAAAATTCAAAGGAAAAGTTCACCATTGCATGCCACAAGAGTCGAACACGGAACAAGGAAGAAGCAAGGAACTAGGCTTGATTATGGTGCCAAGAAAGCCAAGGAAAATGAGTAGCGTGCGTTCCAGCCATGTCTCGAACGCGGGACTTCAGTTTGGAAACACTGCCCTGCCCTCCGCGAGGGCAGGGCAGCATTTTGTTGTGGCACACAGGCGCACCAACCTGGCGCACCAAGGGCATCATTCGGCAGCACCAGCAGCGCACCAAGGCACCAATCTGGCGCACCTAACTTTTCTGCCCTGCCCTCCGCGAGGGCAGGGCAGCATCCTGCAGCGCACACCAACGATCACGCCCGCACCATAGCCGCACGCACCAAATCCTGCCCTGCCCTCCACAAGGGCAGGGCAGCCTCCTGGAAGCAATCCTTCATGGGCTAAAATTGGATTAAAAATCCAATAAAATTCATTTCTTCAACAAATCAAAAGCCCATCCAAATCCCAAGATCCAAGAATAGAAAGTGTATAAATAGGAGTTAGTTTGATGTAATTAGGACCTTTACTTTCACTTTTACTTTTCACCTTTTATTTGACTTTTGAATTGGGCACTTTCTTGGGAACTTTGAATTTTGCAACTTCTCTTGGTGACTTCACTGAGATTTCAGAGAATTGGGGAGGAGAATTGATCTCTCTTCTTCCTCGTTCTTGCTTGGGCACTTTTACTTTTCTTGTTTTGAGTTTTGGGTGTGAAGAATTGAGGAAATTCTGTCTCAATCTCCATTCAAAATCTCTTTGATTTCATTTCTGCATAATTGAATTCAAACACATTTCCTTTACTGCTTCTTCTTCAATTTCTTGTTAATTGCTTTGTGATCTTAGATCTGGGAAGGCAATTGAGATCTAGGCTTAGCTACCTAGTCTCTGGAGTCCTGAGGTCTCAATTTACTCTTGGTTCTTCTGTGAACCTTTGCTGCATTTAATTTCCTTCTGTTTGAATTCTAATTGTTTCTAATTCAATTTCTGTTCTATTGATTGTTGCAATTCAATTTCTCTTGTTTAAATTCTGAAATTCCTGTCCTCAAATCCCTTTTATATTCAAGCAATTTATATTCCTTGCAATTTAAGTTACTGCAATTTACATTTCTTGCACTTTAAGTTTCAGTCATTTACTTTCTTGTTTTTAAGATTCTGCAAGTTTACTTTCCTGCTCTTTAATTTACTGCAATTTTCCCTTCACCCTTTTACATTCCAAGCAATTTAGCTTCTGTTAAATACAAACCACTCAACCAAAACTTAATTCGCTTGACTAAACCAACCACTAAACTAAAATTGCTCAATCCTTTAATCCCTGTGGGATCGACCTCACTCATGTAAGTTATTATTACTTGATGCGACCCGGTACACTTGCCGGTGAGTTTCGTGTCGGATCATTTTCCGCACATCAAAAAGCATACTAAAAACAATGCCAAAAAGTGTATAAATTATCCGCTCATCAAGACTCATGCCGTCAAAGAGTACAAAGTTCAAATCTAAAAATGTCATGAGATACAGAATAAATCTCTGTTTAAATACTAAACTAGTAACCTAGGTTTACAGAAAATGAGTAAACTAAGATAGATAGTGCAGAAATCCACTTCTGGGGCCCACTTGGTATGTGCTGGGGCTAAGACTTGAGTTTTTCACGTGCCTGGGCTGTTTCTGGAGTTAAACGTCAAGTTGTAACCTGTTTTGGGCGTTTAACTCCAACTTGTAACCTGTTTCTGGCGTTTAACGCCAGAATGGAACATGGAACTGGCGTTAAACGCCAGTTTATGTCGTTTATCTTCCAGAAAAGTATGGACTATTATATATTCCTGGAAAGCCCTGGATATCTACTTTCCAACCTAAATGAGAGCGCGCCAGATTGGCCTCCTATAGCTCCAAAAAATCTATTCCGAGTGCAGGGAGGTCAGAATCCAACAACATCAGCAGTCCTTTTTCAGTCTGAATCAGATTTTTGCTCAGATCCCTCAATTTCAGCCAGAAAATACCTGAAATCACAGAAAAACACACAAACTCATAGTAAAGTCCAGAAATATGAATTTTGCCTAAAAACTAATAAAAATATACTAAAAACTAACTAAAACATACTAAAAACTACATGAAATTACCCCCAAAGCGTATAAAATATCCGCTCATCAACAAACAAATTAAACACTGGCCGAGGGTAATTTGTTGGTTAAGAACAATACTTACAACGTGATATTTTTGTGAAAATATTTACCGACAATTTTTCTCCGTCAAGTTTTTGGCGCCGTTGCCAGGGAATTAGAAATGTGTGCCTTATTATTGGTTATTGTGAATATTGTGAATTTGTTTGCCTTTTGTTTCTTCGTTAGTTGTTGCTAGTTTTAGGAGTTTAATTTTATTATTTCTTGTTAGTTTTTCCTTTTATTTTCTCTTGTTACTGTGAATTCTCACCCCTTTGGCTATGAGTATGGTTACAATTATCTTGTAAGAAGTGAAGATTATAATGAAGGCATGCATTAAGGATGGGACAATCAAAGATGGGAGGAGCCACAAGGATTTGATCAACCCTCTTGGCAACAACCTCCTCCAATGTACTATATGCAACAACCATTCTATGATGCATACCAAGACAATGGTTATGGTGGACCTCTTTGTGACAATCAACAACCACCACCATATACTTATGAACCCCCTCCTCAATATAGCCCTCAACCACCATACTCACAATCTCCATTTCACCAAACACCATCCCATGACCCATATCTATCATACAACCAACCTTCCTTACCTCACCCTTGTAACCATTATGAAAGAAAATCTATAGACCCACAATAATTCCAACAGAATTACTCCCAAGAACCACCACCTTAATATACACCACCTCCATATTTCCACCAAGAACCACCTTCCTATTATAAACTCTTTCTCCCAAATAACGAACCCTCCTATCCACCCTAAGCCCCAATAGATGATTCTCTTACTTTATTACTCCAAGAGCAACGTGAAACTCAAAGGAGGACACTAGAATTCGTGGCTACCTTGACCGAGGTAGTAAACACTTTGGCCTCCCAATACTCATGCACTCAAAGCACTCCCATTGCCAATTGTGGAGAATTAATAGAAGAGTGTAGCATGAAGGAGAGATTAGAAACTCCGGTGGAGAATCAAGAGTGGGATTTTGTGTTAGAACAACTGAAGGAAGCTATAATTATCGAAGAGGAAAAAGTGGTTGAAGACTTAGGAGATGCAGAACCTCCATGGGAATCTCAAGTCATAGAACCTCCCTCCAAGAAGCTTGAAATTGATGTTGAGGAGAGTAGTGCACAACCTCTGGGGCATGTTCCCTATGAAGAATTGGGCGGAATAGATCAAGAGACAAGTTTCCTTGGTGATGATGACCATGAATTAAGTCTTCCCAGTGATGAATTTGCATCCACAATTGGACTCCTTGAGTTTGAAGAACCTTCTCCGAGTGAATCTAAAAGTGATGTTGAGGTAGACTTTTCTCAACCTCCAACTTATGACTTGAGTGATGGGAAAGAACTAGAAGAACTTGGTAAGAAAGCGGTTGAAGTTGAAGAAGCTTGCAAAGAGGTGGAAGAATTCAAAGAAGAGCACAAGAGAGTGGAGCTTGCAAGGTCATTAGAAACACCTCTCTCGAAGCCATTACCATCCAACACAAAATTCAAGTGGATAAAATTCCTATCCTTACACTTTAATTTTCCACTTGAATATGCTTTTTTAGAAACGGATAGGCAACTTGGATCTGTTTATGGTTTTAAGAGTAAAAGGGAGATGATTAGTGGTTGGCAACACAATCCTAGGTTAATTATAGTTGGAAGTTCAAGGTATAAGTGCAATGGTTGGTATAGTTCTCAATTGATTGGGTCTAGGAAGATGTCTTGGTGCTTAAATGAGAATTCTTCAACCTTGTCACCCGAATGGAAGCATGAAGATCAACAAGGACAGGTGATGACAAACAAGGTTTGGGACTCCATAATACACCTCAACCATCATCAATCCTGGGGCCTTGTCACTTGTCCAAATTTCATTGGAAGCTTGATGCACCTAGTTTGGGATCCCAGTGGATATTGGAAATGCAAACATTGGTAGAGATTCAAAGAAAATTTCAAGCATAAGCCACTCTATCAAGGACCCCACAAAATGTCCAACTTAAGGACAATATCTAAAAGTGCTAGGTGGGAGACAACCCACTATGGTATGATTTTCCTTTTCTATATCTTTTTACTTATTTTCCTATCTTTGTTTCATTAGATGTGCGTGAAGTTTTTCAATTATGTATTTTTCCTCTGTTCATCTTAAAAAAACGTCTTACGCGTGCGCATGGCCGATACACACGCGTTAGTGCATGAAATTGTGATCATCAATAATAGCACCAATAGGCTTGGAGCTCTCAAACGTGAATCACACTTTGTCACAACTTCGCACAACTAACCAGCAAGTGCACTGGATCGTCCAAGTAATACCTTACGTGAGTAAGGGTTGATCCTACGGAGATTGTTAGTATGAAGCAAGCTATGGTCATCTTGTAAATCTCAGTTAGGCGAATTCAAATGGTTATAATGGTTTTCGAAGATAAAGATAAATAATGTATGAAATAGAGATAGAGATACTTATGTAAATCATTGGTGGGAATTTCAGATAAGTGTATGGAGATGCTTTGTTCCTGTTGAATCTCTGCTTTCCTACTGCCTTCATCCAATCCTTCATACTCCTTTCTATGGCAAGCTGTATGTAGGGCATCACCGTTGTCAATGGCTACTTCCCATCCTCTCAGTAAAAATGGTCCAAATGCTCTGTCACAGCACGACTAATCATCTATCGGTTCTTGATCATGTCGGAATAGAATCCAGTGATTCTTTTGCGTCTGTCACTACGCCCAACACTCGCGAGTTTCAAGCTCGTCACAGTCATTCAATCCTTGAATCCTACTCGGAATACCATAGACAAGGTTTAGACTTTTCGGATTCTCAAGAATGCAGCCAATGGGTTCTAGCTTATACCACGAAGATTCTGATGAAAGAATCCAAGAGATATGCGCTCGATCTAAGGTAGGACGAAAGTGGTTGTCAAGCACGCGTTCATAAGGACAGATGATGATGAGTGTCACGGGTCAGCACATCCATCAGGTTGAAGTGCAGTGAATATCTTAGAATAAGAATAAGCTTGAATCAAATAGAAGAACAATAGTAATTGCATTAATTCTCGAGGTACAGCAGAGCTCCACACCTTAATCTATGGTGTGTAGAAACTCCACCGTTGAAAATACATAAGTGATAGTGGTCCAGGCATGGCCGAGAGGCCAGCCTCCAAAACGTGATCAATAGTCTCCTAAGATGAACAATCGATTAAAACTGAGACCAAAGATATTTTTTGAGTACAATAGTAAAAAGTTCTATTTATACTAAACTAGCTACTAGGGTTTACAGAAATAAGTCTAAGTGCAGAAATCCACTTCTGGGGCCCACTTTGGTGTGTGCTTGGGCTGAGCTTGAGCTTTACACATGTAGAGGCTTCTCTTGGGGTTAAACGCCAAGTTGTAACGTGTTTTTGGCGTTTAACTCTGGTTTGTGATGTGTTTCTGGCATTTTACTCCAGAATGCAGCATGGAACTGGCGTTGAACACCAGTTTGTGTCGTCTAAACTCGAATAAAGTATGGACTATTATATATTGCGGAAATGCCCTGGATGTCTACTTTCCAAATCAGTTGAGAGCGCGCCATTTAAAGTTCTATAGCTCCAGAAAATCCATTTCGAGTGTAGAGAGGTCAGAATTCAACAGCATCAGCAGTCCTTTTTCAGCCTGAATCAGATTTTTACTCAGGTCCCTCAATTTCAGCCAAAAAATACCTGAAATCACATAAAAACACACAAACTCATAGTAAAGTCCAGAAATGTGAATTTTGCATAAAAACTAATAAAAACATCCCTAAAAGTAGCTAGATCCTACTAAAAACTACCTAAAAACAATGCCAAAAAGCGTATAAATTATCCGCTCATCACAACACCAAACTTAAATTGTTGCTTGTCCCCAAGCAACTGAAAATCAAATAGGATAAAAAGAAGAGAATATACTATAAATCCCAAAATATCAATGAAGCTTAGTTCTAATTAGATGAGCGGGACTAGTAGCTTTTTGCTTCTGAACAGTTTTGGCATCTCACTTTATCCTTTGAAGTTTAGAATGATTGGCATCTATAGAAACTCAGAGTTCAGATAGTGTTATTAATTCTCCTAGTTAAGTATGTTGATTCTTGAACACAGCTACTTTTATGAGGCTTGGTCGTGGCCCTAAGCACCTTGTTTTCCAGTATTACCACCGGATACATAAATGCCACAAACACATGACTGGGTGAACTTTTTCAGATTGTGACTCAGCTTTGCTAAAGTCCCCAGTTAGAGGTGTCCAGAGCTCTTAAGCACACTCTTTTTGCTTTGGATCACGACTTTAACCACTCAGTCTCAAGCTTTTCACTTGGACCTGCATGCCACAAGCACATGGTTAGGGACAGCTTGATTTAGCCGCTTAGGCCTGGACTTATTTCCATGGGCCTTCCTATCCATTGATGCTCAAAGCCTTGAATCCTTTTTACCCTTGCCTTTTGGTTTTAAGGGCAATTGGCTTTTTCTACTTGCTTTTTCTTTTTCTTTCATATTTTTTTGCCACTTTTTTTTTTGCAAGCTTTGTTCTTCATTGCTTTTTCTTGCTTCAAGAATCAATTTTATGATTTTTCAGATTATCAATAACATTTCTCTTTTTCATCATTCTTTCAAGAGCCAACAATTTTAACATTCATAAACAACAAGATCAAAAATATGCACTGTTCAAGCATTCATTCAGAAAATAAAAAGTATTGTCACCACATCAATATAATTAAACTAATTTCAAGGATGAATTCGAAACTCATGTACTTCTTGTTCTTTTGAATTAAAAATATTTTTCATTTAAGAAAGGTGAAGGATTCATGGAATTATTCATAGCCTTAAGACATAGACACTAGACACTAATGATCATGTAATAAAGACACAAACATAGACAAACATGAAGCTCATAAACCAAAAAACTGATAGATAGGAACAAGGAAGTTAAGGAATGAGTCCACCTTAGTGATGGTGGCGCCTTCTCCTTGAAGGACCAATGGTGTTCTTGAGCTCCTCTATGTCTCTTCCTTGCCTTTGTTGCTCCTCCCTCATAGCTCTTTGATCTTCTCTAATCTCATTGAGAATGATGGAGTGTTCTTGGTGGTCCACCCTTAATTGGTTCATGTCATGACTCAATCCTTCTAGAGAAGTGTTGATTTATTCCCAATAGTTGTTTGGAGAAAAGTGCATCCCTTGAGGTATCTCAGGGATTTCTTGATGATGAGCTTCCTCATGCGTCTCTTGAGATCCATGAATAGGCTCTCTTATTTGCTCCATCCTCTTCTTAATGATGGGCTTGTCCTCTTCAATGAGGATGTCTCCTTCTATAACAACTCCAGCTAAGTAGCATAGATGGCAAATGAGATGAGGAAAAGCTAGCCTTGCCAAGGTGGAGGGCTTTTCGGCTACTTTGTAGAGTTCTAGAGAGATGACTTCATGAACTTCTACTTCCTCTCCAATCATGATGCTATGGATCATGATGGCCCGATCCACAGTTACTTCGGATCGGTTGCTAGTGGGGATGATGGAGCATTGGATGAACTCCAACCATCCTCTAGCCACAGGCTTAAGGTCCAGTCTTCTCAATTGAACCGGCTTGCCTTTAGAGTCTCTTTTCCATTGAGCTCCTTCCACACATATGTCCACGAGGACTTAGTCCAACCTTTGATCAAAGTTGACCCTTTTAGTGTTGGGGCGTGCGTCTTCTTGCATCATAGGCAAGTTGAACGCTAACCTTACGTTCTCCAGACTGAAATCTAAGCATTTCCCCCGAACCATTGTAAGATAATTCTTTAGATTCGGGTTTATACTTTGATCATGGTTCCTAGTGATCCATGCATTGGCATAGAACTCTTGAACCATTAAGATTCTAACTTGTTGAATGGGGTTGGTAAGAACTTCCCAACCTCTTCTTTGGATCTCATGTCAGATCTACGATATTCAGTTTTCTTGAGCATGAAAGAGACCTCGGGGATCACCTTCTTCTTGGCCACAACTTCAAAGAAGTGGTCTTGATGGACCTTTGAGATGAATCTCTCCATCTCCCATGACTCGGAGGTGAAAGCTTTTGTCTTCCCTTTCCTCTTTCTAGAGGTTTCTCCGGCCTTAGGTGCCATAAATGGTTATGGAAAAACAAATAAAGCTATGCTTTTACCACACCAAACTTAGAATGTTACTCGTCCTCGAGCAAAAGAAGAAAGAATAGATGAAGAAGAAGAAGAGATGGAGGAGAGGGAGAGAGATGTGTATTCGGCCAAGGGAGATAAGAGAGGGTAGTGATGTGTGAAAATGAAGAAGGATTGAGGGGTTTATATAGTGGAAGGAGAAGGGTTAGGGTTCGGTCATTTAGGGTGGGTTTGGGTGGGAAAGGGATTTTGAATTTGAAGGTAGGTGGGGTTTATAGGGAAGAGTGGATGGATGTGAGTGGTGAAGAGGTGATGGGAAAGAGTGATTGAGGTGATTGGTGAATGATGTTTGGGGAAGAGTGTTATGAAAAGGTGTGAGAGAGAGGGAGAAGGTAGGTGGGGATCCTGTGGGATCCACAGATCCTGAGGTGATCCTGTGGGGTCCACAGATCCTGAGGTGTCAAGAATTTCTCATCCCTGCACCTTTTAGGCATGTAAAATGCCCTTTGTATGCAATCCTGGCATTTAACACCAGACTGCAGCATGTTTCTGGTGTTAAACGCCACCTCCATGCTTGTTTTGGGCGTTCAACGCCAATCTGCAGCATGTTTCTAGCGTTGAACGCCACTTCCATGCTTATTTCTGGCATTTAACGCCAGCTCTCCTCAGGGTGTAATCCTGGTGTTTAAACGCCAGATTGCTGCTTGTTTCTGGCATTCAACGCCAGCTTCATGCTCTGTTCTGGCGTTAAATGCCAGCCAGATGCTCCTTACTGGCATTTAGACACCAGTAAGCTCTTCCTCCAGGGTGTGCTGTTTCTTCTGCTGTTTTTGATTCTGTTTTTAATTTTTGCAATTGTTTTGTGACCCCACATGATCATAAACCTAATAAAACATAAAAGAACAATATAAATATAGATAAATAAAAATTGGGTTGCCTACCAATAAGCGCTTCTTTAATGTCAATAGCTTGACAGTGAGGTCTCATGGAGCTTCACAGATCATCAGAGCATTGTTGGGACCTCCCAACACCAAACTTAGAGTTTGAATGTGGGGGTTCAACACCAAACTTAGAGTTTGGTTGTGGCCTCCGAACACCAAACTTAGAGTTTGATTGTGGGGGCTTTGTTTGACTCTGTATTGAGAGAAGCTTTTCATGCTTCCTCTCTATGTTTACAAAAGGATAACCTTGAGCTTTAAACACAAGGTAGCCCCCATTCAATTGAAGGACTAGTTCTCCTCTGTCAACATCAATCATAGCTCCTGCTGTGGCTAGGAAGGGTCTTCTAAGAATGATGGACTCATTCTCATCCTTCCCAGTGTCTAAGATTATGAAATCAGCAGGGATGTAAAGTCCTTTAACCTTTACCAACACGTCCTCTACCAATCCATAAGCTTGTTTTATTGACTTGTCTGCCATCTCTAATGAGATTCTTGCAGCTTGTACCTCAAAGATCCCCAGTTTCTCCATTACAGAGAGTGGCATAAGATTTATACCTGACCCCAGGTCACATAGAGCCTTCTCAAAGGTCATGGTGCCTTTGGTACAGGACATTAAGAATTTACCAGGATCTTGTTTCTTTTGAGGTAAAGTTTGCTGAACCCATGTATTTAGTTCACTAATGAGCAAGGGAGGTTCACCTTTTCCAAGTCTCATTACCAAGCAACTTGGCATTCAGCTTCATAATAGCTCCTAGATATTGAGCAACTTGCTTTTCAGTTACATCTTCATCCTCTTCAGAGGAAGAATAGTTCTCAGAGCTCATGAATGGCAGAAGAAAGTTTAATGGAATCTCTATGGTCTCTATATGAGCCTCAAATTCCTTTAGGTCCTCAATAGAGAACTCCTTTCTGTCTGGAGGACGTCCCATGAGGTCTTCCTCATTGGGATTCACGTCCTCCCCTTCCTCTTTGGATGCGGCCATCTTGATAATATTAATGGCCTTGCACTCTCTTTTTGGATTCTCTTCTGTATTGCTTGGGAGAGCACTAGGAGGAGTTTCAGTGATTTTCTTACTCACTTGGCTCACTTGTGCCTCCAAATTTCTAATGGAGGACATTGTTTCACTCATGAAACTTAAAGTGGCCTTAGATAGATCAGAGATTATGTTCGCTAAGCTAGAGGAGCTCTGCTCAGAATTCTCTGTCTGTTGCTGAGAAGATGATGGAAAATGCTTGCTATGGCTAAACCTGTTTCTTCCACCATTATTAAAGCCTTGTTGGGGCTTTTGTTGATCCTTCCATGAGAAATTTGGATGTTTTCTCCATGAGAAATTATAGGTGTTCCCATAGGGTTCACCCATGTAATTCACCTCTGCCATTGCAGGGTTCTCAGGATCATAAGCTTCTTCTTCAGAAGATGCCTCTTTAGTACTGTTGGATGCATTTTGCCATCCATTCAGACTCTGAGAAATCATGTTGACTTGCTGAGTCAACATTTTGTTCTGAGCCAATATGGCATTCAGAGCATCAATTTCAAGAACTCTCTTCCTCTGAGGCATCCCACTACTCACAGGATTCCTCTCAGAGGTGTACATGAATTGGTTATTTGCAACCATGTCAATGAGTTCTTGAGCTTATGCAGGCGTTTTATTTAGGTGAATGGATCCACCTACAGAATGGTCCAGTGACATCTTAGAGAACTCAGATAGACCATAATAGAATATATCCAAAATGGTCAACTCTGAAAGCATGTCAGAAGGACACTTTTTGGTCATTGGTGCACGAAATTGCAATCACACTTTTTGCTAAGATACTAATTAAAATAGAGATACTAATTACTATTACTAATATATAACTTTTAAGGTAAATTCCTAATAAGAACAATTATCACAGAGTTAAGGCTAAGATTAGGACTCAACAACCTTTATTTTGGGAAATAGATGTTCCTCTAGTCTGTGGGGTGCTTGGTCCTTCAAGAGATAGCTTTTGACGCTTCAATTCCTTCAAGTCACGCCTTTGCTCTTCTTGTTCCCCAAGCAATTTGCAAAGCATGCTATTTTGATTATTCTGTTCTTCCTTTATTTGGTCCATAGCTTCTTGCAATTTGGTAACAGATGCTTCAAGATGCTCCCAGTATTCAATTTGAGGGATCTCCGGGAGGAATTCCTATGCTCTCCTCTTGATGGGGTCGTCTTGCACTTGTTGTTTCTCCATTGATATTTTGGTGATTGGTCACTCAACTGAAATATACTCAGTTACTCCCATCTTCACCCCAGCATCTTTACATAGCATAGAGATTAAGCTTGGATAAGCCAATTTGGCATCTTTAGAGTTCTTGTTTGCAATTATGTAAAGTTCACACGAAATCAGCTGATGAACTTCCACTTCTCTTCCCAACATAATGCAATGGATCATTACTGCTCTTTTAATGGTGACTTCAGAGTGGTTGCTAGTGGGCAGTATAGAACGCCCAATAAAGTCCAGCCAGCCTCTGGCGACTGGTTTGAGATCTTCTCTCTTGAGTTAATTTGGGACGCCCTTGGTGCTGGTTGTCCACTTGGTTCCAGGGAGGCATATGTCCTTTAGAATCTTGTCCAAGCCCTTATTTGTTCTCATCATTCTCCTATTAAAGGAGTCTGGGTCATCTTTCAACTGAGGTAGCTTAAAGATCTCCCTGATTTTGTCAGGGTGGATGTGAACAATCTTTCCTTTGACTAAGGTCCAATAGTCATAGAGGGCAGTTCCAGATATTCTCTGCCTGTCTGTTTGCCACAGATTGGAGTAGAATTCCTGAACCATGTTTCTTCCCACCTTTGTTTCCGGATTAGCTAGGATTTTCCAGCTCCTGTTTCAAATTTGCTCTTGGATCTTCGGATATTCATCTTCTTTCAGATCGAATTTGACTTTCGGGATCACTGATCTTAGACCCATTATTTTGTAGTAATGGTCTGAATGTTCTTTGGTTAAGAACTTCCCTTGATTCCAAAGTGGTTTTGGAGTATTCTCTTTCTTACCTCTTGGAGTGGTTTGTTTTCCTTTAGGAGCCATGATCTTAGTGGGTGTTGGCTTAGTGATCATAAATAAACACACCAAACTTAGAGGTTTGTTTGTTCTCAAGCAAAAGAAAGGAAAGGAGAAGGATAGAAGGAGAACCAAATTCGGATGGTGGAGGAATGGAGGGAGGCCGAATGGGATTTAAAGGGAGGGGTGGGTTTTCGAAAATTTTGGAAATGATAAGATAGAAGATATAATTTGTGAAAGATAAGTATGATAGGAAAAAGATATAATTTAAAATTGAAAAGTTTATGAAAGATATTTGAAAAAGATAAATTTGAATTTTCATTTTGAAAAGAAAAGATTTAAGATGAATTTGAAAAGATAATTGAGTTATGAAAAAAAAATTTAAAAGAAGTTAGATGGGATTTAAAAAGATTTGTGTTTATGAATTAAGATACATTTAATATCTTTGAAAAAGGGATTTTAGAAATTAGGATTAAAATTTTTGGAATTGAAGGATGAGAGTTTGTAATATGTTTATGCAAGAAATCATGGATTGAAACATAAAAATTGGAAAAAAAATTGAGTTGAAAACGAACTCACCTCCTCCCCACAATCCTGGCGTTAAACGCCCAACCACTGCATGTTTTGGGCGTTTAACGCCCAATTGTAGCTTCTCCTAGGCGTTCAATGCCCAGCTGTTGCTTCTAGCTGGCGTTGAACGCCAGAAACTCCTTTGTCACTGGGCATTTTTCTGAACGCCCAGGACGCTATAAACTTGGCATTAAATGCCCAGAAGGTGCTTCTTTCTGGTGTTCAATGCCCAGAAGATGCTTCTTTCTGGCGTTTAACGCCCAGATGGCTATCTCTAGTGGCGTTGAACGCCCAATAGATGCTTCTTTTGGGCGTTCAACGCCCAAAACAGCTTTTACTGGCTTTTTTGCACCAGTGAGCTTCTTTTTGCTATTTTATCATCTGAATCCTTCTGTAACTCTGTGAACTCAAGCAATTGCTATTTTACCTTGAAGATAATTGACATAAACCTGTAAAAATCAATTAATTAACAAATAAGCTTTGTAAATGGCTGGTATGCCTCCTAGCAAGCGCTTCTTTATTGTCTTTAGCTGGACTATTATTGAGCTTTAATTAAGTCTCAGTTTTGAGCACTCTTGCTCAAAATTTCTTTTAAGATAATGTTTGACTCTCTGTCCATTAACAATTAACTTTTTGTTAGAATCATTATCCTGAAGCTCCACATATCCATATGGTGACACACCTGTAATCACATATGGAACTCTCCACCGGGATTTCAATTTCCCGGGGAATAATCTAAGCCTAGAATTAAATAGCAGAACTTTCTGCCCTGTCTTAAAGACTCTGGATGACAGTTTCTTATCATGCCATCTTTTTGCTTTCTCTTTGTAGATTTTTGCATTTTCGAAAGCATTGAGTCTGAATTCCTCTAGCTCATTTAATTGGAGCAATCGTTTTTCTCCAGCTAACTTGGCATCAAGGTTTAGGAATCTAGTTGCCCAATAGGCCTTATGTTCTAGTTCCACTGGCAAGTGACAGGCTTTTTCATATACCAGCTGGTATGGAGAAGTTCCTATAGGTGTCTTAAATGCTGTTCTGTATGCCCACAGAGCATCATCCAAGCTTCTTGCCCAATCCCTTCTACGGTTAATCACAGTCCGTTCCAGGATTCTTTTAAGTTCTCTATTAGAGACTTCAGCTTGCCCATTTGTCTGTGGATGATATGGAGTAGCTACCCTGTGGCTAACTCCATATCAAACCATAGCAGAGTAAAGTTGTTTATTGCAGAAATGAGTGCCCCCATCACTGATTAGTACTCTAGGGATACCAAATCTGCTGAAGATGTATTTCTGGAGGAATTTCAACACTGTCTTAGTATCGTTAGTAGGTGTTGCAATAGCTTCCACCCATTTGGATACATAATCCACTACCACCAGAATATAAGTGTTTGAGTATGATGGTGGGAAAGGCCCCATGAAGTTAATACCCCATACATCAAACAACTCAATCTCCAAGATCCCTTGTTGAGGCATGGCATAACTGTGAGGCAGATTGCCAGATCTTTAGCAACTATCACAATTAAGTACAAACACTCAAGAGTCTTTATAGAGAGTAGGCTAGTAGAAGCCACATTGGAGGACTCTTGTGGCTATTCGCTCACTTCCAAAATGTCCTCCATACTGTGACCCATGGCAGTGCCAGAGGATCTTCTGTGCTTATTCTTTAGGCACACATCTACGGATTACTCCATCTGCACATCTCTTAAAGAGTTATGGTTCATCCCAAAGATAGTACTTTGCATCCGTGATCAATTTCTTTGATTGCTGCCTACTGTACTCTTTGGGTATGAATCTCACTGCCTTATAGTTTGCAATGTCTGCGAACCATGGCACTTCCTGGATGGCAAAGAGGTGCTCATCCGGAAACTTTTCAGAGATCTCAGTAAGAGGGATGGATGCCCCTTCTACTGGTTCTATTCGGGACAGATGATCTGCTACTTGGTTCTCTGTCCTTTTTCTGTCTCTTATTTCTATATCGAACTCCTGCAGAAGCAACACCCATCTGATGAGTCTGGGTTTTGAATCATGCTTTGTGAGTAGATATTTAAGAGCAGCATGGTCAGTGTACACAATCACTTTTGATCCTACTAAATAAGATCTGAACTTGTCAATGGCGTAAACCACTGCAAGTAACTCTTTTTCTGTGGTTGTGTAGTTCTTCTGTGTGTCATTTAAAACACGACTGGCATAGTAAATGACGTGTAGAAGCTTGTGATGCCTTTGTCCCAACACTGCACCAATGGCATGGTCACTGGCATCACACATCAGTTCAAATGGTAATGTCCAGTCTGGTGCAGAGATGACGGTGTTGTGACCAGCTAAGCTTTCAGAGTCTCAAATGCCTACAGACACTCCTTATCAAAGATAAATGGCGTGTCAGCAACTAGCAGATTACTCAGAGGTTTGGCAATTTTTGAAAAATCTTTTATAAACCTCCTATAGAATCCTGCATGCCCCAGAAAGCTTCTGATTGCCTTAACATTGGCAGGTGGTGGTAATTTTTTAATTACCTCTACCTTAGCTTGATCCACCTCTATTCCCTTGTTCGAAATTTTGTGCCCAAGGACAATTCCTTCAGTCACCATAAAGTGACATTTTTCCCAGTTTAAAACCAGGTTAGTCTCTTGGCACCTCTTTAGAACAAGTGCCAGATAGTCAAGACAGGAGCTGAATGAGTCTCCAAATACTGAAAAGTCATCCATGAAGATTTCCAAAAATTTTTCCACCATATCAGAGAAAATTGAGAGCATGCACCTTTGAAATGTTGCAGGTGCATTGCACAGACCAAATGGCATCCCTCTGTATGCAAATACTCCGGATGGACATGTGAATGATGTTTTCTCTTGATCCTGGGGATCTACTACAATTTGATTATAACCTGAATTTCCATCCAGGAAGTAGTAATATTCATGACCTGCTAGTCTTTCTAGCATCTGGTCTATGAATGGTAAAGGAAAATGATCCTTTCTGGTAGCTGTATTGAGCCTTCTATAATCAATACACATACACCACCCTGTAACTGTTCTTGTAGGAACCAGTTCATTTTTTTCATTATGAACCACTGTCATGCCACCCTTCTTAGGGACGACTTGGATAGGGCTTACCCAGGGGCTATCAGAAATAGGATAAATAATTCCAGCCTCTAGTAATTTAGTGACCTCCTTCTGCACCACCTCCTTCATGGCTGGATTTAGCCGCCTCTGTGGTTGAACCACTGGTTTAGCGTCACCCTCCAATAGGATCTTGTGCATGCATCTGGCTGGGCTAATGCCCTTAAGATCACTGATGGACCACCCAAGAGCTGTCTTGTGTGTCCTAGCACTTGTATTAGTGCTTCCTCTTCCTGTGGTTCTAAGGTAGAGCTTATGATTACAGGAAAGGTATCACCTTCTCCCAGAAATGCATATTTCAGGGATGGTGGTAATGGTTTGAGCTCAGGTTTGGGGGGTTTCTCCTTTTCTTGAGGGATTTTCAGAGGTTCTATTATTCTCTCTGATTCCTCCAGATCAGGCTGAGCATCTTTAAAGATATCTTCTATCTCTGATTCGAGACTCTCAATCATATTGACCTCTTTTACTAGAGAGTCAATAATATCAATGCTCATGCAGTCATTTTGGGTATTTGGATGCTGCATAGCTTTGACAACATTCAACTTAAACTCGTCCTCATTGACTCTCAGGGTCACTTCCCCTTTTTGGACGTCAATGAAGATTCGTCCAGTTGCTAGGAAAGGTCTTTCTAGAATGAGAGTTGCACTCTTGTGCTCCTCTATTTCCAGCACCACAAAGTCAGTGGGAAAGGCAAATGGCCCAACCTTGACAATCATGTCTTCAATCACGCCTGATGGGTATTTAATGGAGCCATCAGCAAGTTGGAGACATATCCGGGTTAGTTTGACTTCTTCAGTCAAACCAAGCTTTCTGATAGTAGATGCAGGTATTAGGTTGATACTTGTCCCAAGGTCACATAGAGCTTGCTTGGTGCAAGTACCCTCTAATGTGCATGGTTTCATAAAACTTCTGGGATCTTTAAGCTTTTCTGGTAAGCTTTTCAGAATGAATGCACTGCATTCTTCAGTGAGGTAAACTTTTTCAGTTTCTCTCCAATCCTTCTTATGACTTCAGATCTCTTTCATGAACTTAGCATAAGATGGTATTTGCTCAAGTGCCTCTGCAAACGGAATCTTTATTTCAAGAGTCCTGAGATAGTCTACAAAGCGGGCAAATTGCTTATCCTGTTCCGCTTGGCAGAGTTTCTGAGGATAAGGCATTTTGGCTTTGTATTCCTCAACCTTAGTTGCTGCAGGTTTATTACCTACATATGTGGGTTAAGAAGCCTTTTTAGAGGCGTTGCTATCAGCACTTGTATGTGTCTAATCTCCCACTGGCGTTTGAATGCCAGGGGTGGAAGCTGGAGTGGCGTTAGACGCCAACTCCTTACCTGTTTCTGGCATCTGAACGCCAGAATTGTGCTTTCTTTGGGCGTTCAATGCCATTTCCTTGCCTGTTTCTGGCGTTGAACGCCAGGACTGAGCATGGGTTGGGTGTTCAACGCCAGCTTTCCACCCCTTTTCTGGTGTTTGAGCGCCAGAATTATTCCTCTCTGGGCTCTGACTATCCTCATAGGGATTTTGGGTAGCATTTTGTTCATTTCTTGGCTTCCTACTGCCTTGAAGTGAGGTATTTAATATTTTCCCACTTCTTAATTGAACTTCTTGGCACTCTTCTATTATTTGTTTTGATAACTGCTGTTCTGTTTGCTTCAACTGGGCTTCTATATTCATATTAGCCATTCTTGTTTCTTGCAATATCTCCTTGAATTCGGCTAACTGTTTTGTTAGAAAATCTAATTACTGATTGAATTCAATAGCTTGATCTGCAGGACTGAGTTCAGCAGTTACTGTTTTAGCCTCTTCGTTGATGGAAGGTTCACTGCTAGGTACAGATGCTGATTTCTGGCAACTGTATCAATGAGCTCTTGAGCTTCTTCAATTGTCTTTCTCATGTGTATAGATCTACCAAATGAGTGGTCTAGAGAAATCTGAGCTTTCTCTGTAAGCCCATAATAAAAGATGTCTAACTGCACCCACTCTGAAAACATTTCAGAGGGGCATTTTCTTAACATCTCTCTGTATCTCTCCCAGGCATCATAAATGGATTCATTATCTCCTTGTTTGAAGCCTTGGATGCTCAGTCTTAGCTGTGTCATCCGTTTTGGAGGAAAATAGTGATTCAGAAATTTTTCTGACAGCTATTTCCATGTCTTTATGCTGTCCTTAGGTTAGTTATTTAACCACATCTTAGCTTGGTCTTTTACAGCAAATGGAAACAGTAACAATCTGTAGACATCCTAATCTACTTCCTTATCATGTACTGTGTCAACAATTTATAAAAATTGTGCCAGAAACTTTGTTGGTTCTTCTTGTGGAAGACCGAAATACTGGCAACTTTACTGCACCATGATAATGAGCTGAGGGTATACAGATACTACTCCCATATGAAGCTGTAGTGGGGTTAGCATATGACCCCAGAGTCCTTCTGGACTGTTCATTTCCACTTAGGTACATGATGGAGAAAGGGAGATGATGTGGATTTATTTTATTTATTTTATTATATTAAAAAATTATTTTCGAAATAATAAAATAGAATAAAATAAAAAAAACAAAAATAAAAAACAAAAAATAAATAAAATAAATAAATAAAATAAATAAATAAAAAATTTGAAAATATTTTATGAAGATTTTCGAAAAAGTGAGGAGAGAGAAAGTGGTTAGGATATTTTTGAAAAATATATGATTTGAAAAATTTTGACCAAGTCAACCCAAGTAATTCGAAAATTATGAGAAATTAAGGGAAAAGATATTTTTTTTTTAAATTTTATGATGAAAAAAAAATACACAAAAGACACAAGACTTAAAATTTTTAGATCTAATGCTCCTTGTTTTCGAAAATTTGGAGGGAAAACTCCAAGGAACACCAAACTTAAAAATTTTAAGATCAAAATACAAAGAAGGCTCTAGAACACCTTGAAGATTCACAAGAACACCAAGAACAAAAGAAATAACACCAAACTTAAAATTTTTAGAAAACCAATTTAAAATTTTCGAAAACTAAAGAGAAATTAACAAGAAAACACCAAACTTAAAGTTTGGCACAAGATTTAATAAAAAAAATTATTTTTGAAAAAGTTTTGAAAAGAAGATACCTAATTACCAAGAACATAAACCAACGCTCTAGCCAATTGAGCTATAAATGTAACGTGTTTTAAAGAGGTATTTTTAATAATTAAAAATATTTTTTTAAAACTAATATTTTGAAAAAGCACAAGAAAAACAAGAAAAGACAGAAAACAAGACAAACCAAAGATCAAACAAGAAAAATTGACAAGAACAATTTGAAGATCAAGGAAAAATAAAGAACATGCAATTCAAAAATTGAAAGACAAAGAAAAGCATGCAATTGACACCAAACTTAAAACATGACACTAAACTCACAGAGAAATTAAAAATTAATAAAGAAAAATAATATTTTTGAAAAGAAATTTAAAAGGGATAATAAAAGATGCAATTCTAGTGACTCTAAACCAAAAAAGACTAATTTTTCCTAATCTAAGCAACAAGATTCACCGTCAGTTGTTCAAACTCAAACAATCACCGGTAACGGTGCCAAAAACTTGGTGCACAAAATTGCAATCACACTTTTTGCAATCCGCACAACTAACCAGCAAGTGCACTGGGTCGTCCAAGTAATACCTTATGCGAGTAAGGGTCGAATCCCACGGAAATTGTTGGCTTGAAATAAGCTATGGTTATCTTATTAATCTTAGTCAGGATACCAATTATAGTTATCAATTGACTTGCAAATAAACAAGAGAGCATGGATTAAATAATACTTATTATGCAGTAATAGAAAATATGTTGGAGTTTTGGACATGCTTTGTCTTCTGAATTCCTGCAACATAATGCTTTCTCACTTTCATAAATGCAAGGCTCCTTCCATGGCAAGCTGTATATAGGGCATCACCGTTGTCAATGGCTACTTTCCATCCTCTCAGTGAAAATGGTCCAAATGTTTTTGTCACAACATGGCTAATCATTTGTTGGTTCTCGATCATGTCGAAATAGGATCCATTGATCCTTTTACGTCTGTCACTACACCCAACACTCATGAGTTTGAAGCTCGTCACAGTCATCCAATCCCTGAATCCTACTGAGAATACCACAGACAAGGTTTAGACCTTTCGAATTCTCAAGGATGCTGCCAATAGATTCTAGCTTATACCACGAAGATTCTGATTAAGGAATCTAAGAGATACCCATTCAATCTAATGTAGAACGGAGGTGGTTGTCAGGCACACGTTCATGGGTTGAGAATGGTGATGAGTGTCACGGATAATCACCTTCTTCATATTGAAGTGCGAATGAACATCTTAGATAGAAACAAGCATGTTTGAAGGGAAAACAGAAATAATTGCATTAATTCATCGAGACGCTGCAGAGCTCCTCACCCCCAACAATGGAGTTTAGAGACATGCCGTCAAAAAGTACAAAGTTCAGATCTAAAAATGTCATGAGATACAAAATAAGTTTCTAAAAGTTGTTTAAATACTAAACTAGTAACCTAGGTTTACAGAAAATGAGTAAACTAAGATGGATAGTGCAGAAATCCACTTCTGGGGCCCACTTGGTGTGTACTGAGGCTGAAACTTAAGCTTCTCACATGCCTGGGCTGTTTCTGGAGTTGAACGCTAGGTTGTAACCTGTTTCTGGCGCTGAACTTCAACTTGCAACCTGTTTCTGGCGCTGAACGCCAGAATGCAACATGGAACTGGTGTTAAACGCCAGTTTACGTCGTTTGTCTTCACGCAAAGTATAAACTATTATATATTGCTGGAAAGCCCTGGATGTCTACTTTCCAACTCATTTGAGAGCGCGCCAATTGGACTCCTATAGCTCCAAAAAATCCATTCCGAGTGCAGGGAGGTCAGAATCCAATAGCATCAGCAGTCCTTTTTCAGCCTGATTCAGATTTTGGCTCAGCTCCCTCAATTTCAGGCAGAAAATACCTAAAATCATAGAAAAACACACAAACTCATAGTAAAGTCCAAAAATATGAATTTTTCCTAAAAACTAATAAAAATATACTAAAAACTAACTAAAACACACTAAAATCTACATGAAATTACCCCCAAAAAGCATATAAAATATCCGCTCATCAGTCATCTGCTTGTATCTTTCCCAAGCTTCATAGAAGGATTCACTATCTTTTTGCTTGAAGGTCTGAACATCCACTCTAAGCTTGCTCAACTTTTGAGGAGGAAAGAACTTGGCCAAGAAGGCAGTGACCAGCTTATCCCAAGAGTCCAGGCTATCTTTAGGTTGTGAGTCCAACCATGTTCTAGCTCTGTCTCTTATAGCAAAAGGGAAAAGCATGAGCCTGTAGACTTCAGGATCTACTCCATTAGTCTTAACAGTATCACAGATATGCAAGAACTCAGTTAAAAACTGATAGGGATCTTCTGATGGAAGTCCATGAAATTTGCAGTTCTGTTGCATTAGAGCATTTAGTTGAGGCTTCAGCTCAAAATTGTTTGCTCCAATGGCAGGGATTGAAATGCTTCTTCCATAAAAGTTAGAAGTAGGTGTAGTATAATCACCAAGCATCCTCCTTGCGCCTCCACCATTGTTATTGGGTTCGACCATGTCTCTTTCTTTTTCGAGATTCTCTGTAAGGTTTTCTCTGGATTGTTGTGCTTTAGCTTCTCTTAGCTTCTTCTTCAGAGTCCTTTCAGGTTCAGGATCTGCTTCAACAAGAATGTCCTTGTCCTTACTCCTGCTCATTTGAAAAATAAGAGAACAGAAAAGGAAGAGGAATCCTCTATGTCACAGTATATAGATTCCTTTATGTGAGTAGAAGAAGAAAAGAGAGAGTTCGAATTTTAGATGAAGAGAAGTGTTAGTAATTAAGTAAATAAATAGAAAGAGATGAGAGGGGGAGAATTTCGAAAATTATTTTTTTTAAAAAAAAGTTAGTGATTTTCAAAAATTAAGAGAAGAAATAAAATTAAAATTAAAATTTGAAACAATTAGTTAATTAAAAAGAATTTTCGAAAAAGAGGAGAGGAGTTTTCGAAAATTAGAGAGATAAAATTAGTTAGGTGGTTTTGAAAAAGATAAGAAACAAACAAAAAGTCAATTAGTTAGTTGAAAAAGATTTGAAAATCAATTTTGAAAAGATAGGAAGTTAGAAAAGATTTTTGAAAAAGATATGATTGGAAAAGATTTGATTTTTAAAATTAAAATTGATTACTTGACTAAAAAGAAACTAAAAGATATGATTCTAGAATTTAAAGATTGAACCTTTCTTAACAAGAAAGTAACAAACTTCAAATTTTTTAATCAATCACATTAATTGTTAGTAAAGTTTTTGAAAATCATGAAGTAAAGATAAGAAAAAGATTTTGAAAATCAATTTTAAAAATATTTTCGAAAATATAAAAAAAATGAAAAAGATTTGATTTTTGAAAAAAGATTTTGAAAAGATAAGATTTTTAAAATTGAAATCTTGACTTGACTAACAAGAAACAACTTATTTTAAAATTTTTTGACTAAGTCAACCCAAAATTTCAAAAATTATGAGTAAAACAAGGAAAAGATATTTTTTTTATTTTTGAATTTTTTTTACGATGAGAGAAAAACACAAATTTGACCCAAAACATGAAAATTTTGGATCAAAACCAATGATGCATGCAAGAACACTATGAATGTCAAGATGAACACTAAGAACACTTTGAATGTCAAGATGAACATCAAGACTTTTTTTTTTAAATTTTCAAGAAAAGAAAACATGCAAGACACCAAAGTTAGAAATTTTTAATGCTTAGACACTATGAAGGCAAAAATGCATATGAAAAACAAGAAAAGATACAAAACAAGAAAATATGAAGATCAAACAAGAAGACTTACCAAGAACAACTTGAAGATCATGAAGAACACATGCATGAATTTTCGAAAAATACAAAAGTTTTTAAAACATGCAATTGACACCAATCTTAAAAATTGACTCAAGACTCAAATAAGAAATACAAAATATTTTTTATTTTTATGATTTTATTATTTTTTTGGA
The DNA here is from genome assembly GCF_014773155.1 of Arachis stenosperma. NCBI lineage: Eukaryota > Viridiplantae > Streptophyta > Magnoliopsida > Fabales > Fabaceae > Arachis > Arachis stenosperma. The sequence continues at coordinate 62,028,005 of NC_080377.1, read as the reverse complement.
TTTTTCGAAAATTAATTTTTGGAAAAACGAAAACAAAGAAAAAAATTTTGAAAAATTTTTGAAAACTTTTTGAAAAGAAAATTACCTAATCTGAGCAACAAGATGAACCGTCAGTTGTCCAAACTCGAACAATCCCCGGCAACGGCGCCAAAAACTTGGTGCACGAAATTGTGATCATCAACAATAGCGCCAATAGGCTTGGAGCTCTCAAACGTGAATCACACTTTGTCACAACTTCGCACAACTAACCAGCAAGTGTACTGGGTCGTCCAAGTAATACCTTACGTGAGTAAGGGTCGATCCCACGGAGATTGTTGGTATGAAGCAAGTTATGGTCATTTAGTAAATCTCAATTAGGCGGATTCAAATGATTATAATGGTTTTTGAAGATAAAGATAAATAATGTATGAAATAGAGATAGAGATAGTTATGTAAATCGTTGGTGGAAATTTCAGATAAGTGTATGGAGATGCTTTGTTCCTGTTGAATCTCTGCTTTCCTACTGCCTTCATCCAATCCTTCATACTCCTTTCTATGGCAAGCTGTATGTAGGGCGTCACCGTTGTCAATGGCTACTTCCCATCCTCTCAGTGAAAATGGTCCAAATGCTCTGTCACAGCACGGCTAATCATCTGTCGATTCTCAATCATATCGGAATAGATTCCAGTGATTCTTTTGCGTCTGTCACTACGCCCAACACTCGCGAGTTTGAAGCTCGTCACAATCATTCAATCCTTGAATCCTACTCGGAATACTACAGACAAGTTTTAGACTTTTCGGATTCTCAAGAATGCAGCCAATGGGTTCTAGCTTATACCACGAAGATTCTGATTAAGGAATTGATGAGCGGATAATTTGTACGCTTTTTGGCATTGTTTTTAGTATGTTTTTAGTATGATCTAGTTAGTTTTTAGCATATTTTTATTAGTTTTTAGTTAAAATTCACCTTTCTGGACTTTACTATGAGTTTGTGTGTTTTTCTATGATTTCAGGTATTTTCTGGCTGAAATTGAGGGTCCTGAGCAAAAATCTGATTCAGAGACTGAAAAGGACTGCAGATGCTGTTGGATTCTGACCTCCCTGCACTCGAAGTGGATTTTCTGGAGCTACAGAAGCCCAATTGGCACGCTCTCAACGGCATTGGAAAGTAGACATCCTGGGCTTTCCAGCAATGTATAATAGTCCATACTTTGCCCGAGATTTGATGGCCCAAACCGGCGTTGCAAATCAGCCTCAGAATTTCCAGCGTTTAACGCTGGAACTGGCATAAAAATTGGAGTTAAACGCCCAAACTGGCATGAAAGCTGGCGTTTAACTCCAGAAAAGGTGTCTACACATGAAAGCTTCAATGCTCAGCCCAAGCACACATCAAGTGGGCCCGGAAGTGGATTTTTCTGTCATTTACTCATTTCTGTAAACCTTAGGTTACTAGTTCACTATTAATAGGATCTTTTGACATTGTATCTGTACCTTATGACACTTTACACGTTTCTTTGTGTACTTCTTACAGCATGAGTCTCTAAACCCCATGGTTGGGGGTGAGGAGCTCTGCTGTGTCTTGATGGATTAATGCAATTACTACTGTTTCTTATTCAATCATGCTTGCTTCCATTCTAAGATATCACTTGCTCTTAACCCGGATGAATGTGATGACCCGTGACACTCATCATATTCTCAACTATGAACGTGTGCCTGACAACCACCTCCGTTCTACTTTAGATTGAGTAGATACCTCTTGGATTCTTTAATCAGAATCTTCGTGGTATAAGCTAGAACTGATGGCGGCATTCAAGAGAATCCGGAAGGTCTAAACCTTGTCTGTGGTATTCTGAGTAGGATTCAATGATTGAATGACTGTGACGAGCTTCAAACTCCTGAAGGCGGGGCGTTAGTGACAGACGCAAAAGAATCACTGGATTCTATTCCGGCCTGATTGAGAACCGACAGATGGATAGCCGTGCCGTGACAGGGTGCGTTGAACATTTCCACTGAGAGGATGGGAGGTAGCCATTGACAACGGTGAAACCCTACATACAGCTTGCCATGGAAGGAGCCTTGCGTGTTTGATGAAGAAGACAGTAGGAAAGCAGAGATTCAGAAGATGGAGCATCTCCAAAACCTCAACCTATTCTCCATTACTGCATAACAAGTACTTATTTCATGTTCTTTTGCTTTTCACCATCAATCCTGATAATTTCTGATATCCTGACTAAGATTTACAAGATAACCATAGCTTACTTCAAGCCGACAATCTCCGTGGGATCGACCCTTACTCACGTAAGGTATTACTTGGACGACCCAGTGCGCTTGCTGGTTAGTTGTGCGGAGTTGCAAAAGTGTGATTGCAATTTCGTGCACCAAGTTTTTGGCGCCGTTGCCGGGGATTGTTCGAGTTTGGACAACTGACGGCTTATCTTGTTGCTTAGATTAGGACTGTTTTGTTTTTATTGGTTTAGAATCTTTTAGTTGAGTCTAGTTTCATATTTTAAGTTTGGTGTCAATTGCATGCTTTTGTTTTTCTTTTAATTTTCGATTTTGCATGTCCTTAATCCCTTTTTGATTCGTAAAAGTTCTAAGTTTGGTGTCCTCTTTGTGTTTTTCTCTTAAAAATTTTCGAAAAAAATTGTGTTTGATTTTCTAAAAATTTTAAGTTTGGTGTCATTTTGTTGTTTTTCTCTTTCCTCTTTTCAAAAATCAAATCTTTTTCATAAAAATTTTTCAATCATATCTTTCTAATTGCTAATCTCAAAATCTTTTTAATTAACTACTTGATTCAGTTTTCAATTTGCTTTGATCTTATTTTCTTTCAATTTTCGAATTTTTTTTATTTTATTTTATTTTCTTTTTGTTTTTATTTTATTTTTCGGTTAATTCAAAAAAAAAAAAACAAAAACAAAAAAGAAAACAAAATTTATCTATTGGCAATCCATATCATTTCCCTTTATCCATTATGGACCTAAGTGGGATTGATCAGTCCAGAAGGACTCTGGGGTCATATGCTAACCCCATTACAGCTGCATATGGGAGTAGCATCTGCACGCCTCCCATCAAAGCAAGCAGCTTTGAGCTAAATCCTCAACTCATTATCATAGTGCAGCAAAATTGCCAGTATTCCGGTCTTCCTCAGGAAGAGCCTACTGAGTTTCTGGCACAGTTCTTACAAATTGCTGACACAGTACATGATAAAGAGGTGGATCAGGATGTCTACAGACTATTACTGTTTCCATTTGCTGTAAAAGATCAAGCTAAAAGGTGGTTGAATAACCAACCTACAGCAAGCATAAAGACATGGAAACAGTTATCAGACAAATTCCTGAATCATTTTTACCCGCCAAAGAGGATGACACAGCTAAGGCTGGACATCCAAGGCTTTAAACAAGAGGATAATGAATCCCTTTATAATGCCTGGGAGAGGTATAGAGGTATGCTAAGAAAATGCCCCTCTGAAATGTTTTCAGAGTGGGTACAGTTAGACATCTTCTACTATGGGCTTACAGAAAAAGCTCAGATGTCTTTAGACCACTCAGCTGGTGGATCTATACACATGAGGAAGACAATTGAAGAGGCTCAAGAGCTTATAGACACTGTTGCTAGAAACCAATATTTGTACTCTAGCAATGAATTCTCTCCAGAAGAGGAAGTCATGACAGTAGTCACTGACCCTAATCCTCAAGAACAGATGATTGAGCTTAATCAACAATTGCTCCTGATGACAGAACAGTTAGCAGAATTTAAAGAGATGCTCTATGAAACTAAAGTTGCTAACAAGAACATAGAACTGCAGTTGAATCAAGCAAAACAGCAAATATCTAAACAGATAACAGAGGAATGTCAAGCAGTTCAACTGAGGAGTGGGAAGACATTGGATAACACTGCTCAAAAGAGCAAAAGGCCAAATAAGGAACAATTGACAGAGGATAACCAACCCACTGTTCAAAATCCCTCTGAGGACAGTAAGAACCCAGAGAGGAATATTTTTGGCGTTCAAACGCCAGAAAGGGAAGGAAAGCTGGCGTTAAACGCCCATTCCTTGCCCAGTTCTGGCGTTCAAACACTAGAAAAGGGAGAGAAGCTGGCGTTTAACGCCCAAACTTCACCCATTCCTAGCGTTCAGACGCCAAGGGAGGATCAGACACCTGAGAGTGCTGACAGTAATCCCTCTAAAAAGGCTTCTTCAACCACTTCTGTAAGGAATAAGCCTGCAGCAACTAAGGTTGAAGAATATAAAGCCAAGATGCCTTATCCTCAGAAACTCTGCCAAGCGGAGCAGGATAAGCAATTTGCCCGCTTTGCAGATTATCTAAGGACTCTTGAAATAAAGATTCCGTTTGCAGAGGCACTTGAGCAAATACCTTCTTATGCTAAGTTCATGAAAGAGATCTTAAGTCATAAGAAGGATTGGAGAGAAACTGAAAAAGTATTTCTCACTGAAGAATGCAGTGCAGTCATTTTGAAAAGCTTACCAGAAAAGCTTCAAGATCCAGGAAGCTTTATGATACCATGCACATTAGAAGGCGCTTGCACCAAGACAGCCCTATGTGATCTTGGAGCAAGCATCAATCTAATACCTGCATCCACTATCAGAAAGCTTGGGTTGACTGGAGAAGTCAAACCAACCCGGATATGCCTCCAACTTGCTGATGGCTCCATTAAACACCCATCAGGCATAATAGAGGATATGATTGTCAAGGTTGGACCATTTGCCTTTCCAACTGACTTTGTGGTACTGGAAATGGAGGAGCACAAAAGTGCAACTCTCATTCTAGGAAGACCTTTCCTAGCAACTGGACGAACTCTCATTGATGTACAAAAAGGGGAAGTAACCCTGAGAGTCAATGAGGATGAGTTCAAGTTGAATGCTGTGAAAGCTATGCAGCATCCAGACACACCAAATGACTGCATGGGCGCTGACATTATTGACTCTTTAGTGGAAGAGATCAATATGACTGAAAGCCTAGAATCAGAGCTTGAAGACATCTTCAAGGATGCTCAGCCTGATCAAGAAGAACCACAAGAGACAAAGGAATTTTCGAAAATTCCTCAGGAGGAGGATAAGCCTCCCAAACCTGAACTCAAACCACTACCACCATCCCTGAAGTATGTATTTCTGGGAAAGGGTGACACTTTTCCAGTGATTATAAGCTCTGCTTTGAATCCACAGGAAGAGGAAGCACTGATTCAAGTGCTAAGGACACACAAGACAGTTCTTGGGTGGTCCATAAGTGATCTTAAGGGCATTAGCCCAGCTAGATGCATGCACAAGATCCTGTTGGAGGATAATGCCAAACCAGTGGTCCAACCACAAAGGAGGCTAAATCCAGCCATGAAGGAGGTGGTGCAGAAAGAGGTCACTAAATTACTAGAGGCTGGGATTATTTATCCTATTTCTGATAGCCCCTGGGTGAGCCCTGTCCAAGTTGTCCCCAAAAAGGGAGGCATGACAGTGGTTCATAATGAAAAAAAATGAACTGGTTCCTACAAGAACAGTCACAAGGTGGTGTATGTGTATTGACTACAGAAGGCTCAATACAGCCACCAGAAAGGATCATTTTCCTTTACCATTCATAGACCAAATGCTAGAAAGACTAGCTGGTCATGATTATTACTACTTTTTGGATAGCTATTCAGGTTACAACCAAATTGCAGTAGATCCTCAGGACCAAGAGAAAACAGCATTTACTTGCCCTTCTGGCGTGTTTGCCTACAGAAGGATGCCTTTTGGTCTGTGTAATGCTCCTGCAACCTTTCAGAGATGCATGCTATCCATCTTCTCTGATATGGTGGAGAAATTCCTGGAAGTCTTCATGGATGACTTCTCAGTATATGGAGACTCATTCAGCTCCTGTCTTAATCACCTAGCACTTGTCCTGAAAAGGTGCCAAGAGACTAACCTGGTTTTAAATTGGGAGAAATGTCACTTTATGGTGACTGAAGGAATTGTCCTTGGGCACAAAATTTCAAGCAGGGGAATAGAGGTGGATAAGGCAAAGGTAGAGGTAATTGAAAAATTACCACCACCTGCCAATGTTAAGGCAATCAGAAGCTTTCTGGGGCATGCAGGATTCTACAGAAGGTTCATAAAGGATTTTTCGAAAATTGCAAAACCTTTGAGTAACCTGCTAGCTGCTGACACACCATTTGTGTTTGACACACAATGTCAGCAGGCGTTTGAGACCCTGAAAGCTAAGCTGGTCACAGCACCAGTCATCTCTGCACCAGATTGGGCATTGCCATTTGAATTAATGTGTGATGCCAGTGACCATACCATTGGTGCAGTGTTGGGACAGAGGCATAACAAGCTTCTGCATGTCATTTATTATGCTAGCCGTGTTCTAAATGATGCACAGAAGAATTACACAACCACAGAAAAAGAATTACTTGCAGTGGTTTATGCCATTGACAAGTTTAGATCTTATCTAGTGGGATCCAAAGTGATTGTGTACACTGACCATGCTGCTCTTAAATACTTACTCACAAAGCAGGATTCAAAACCCAGGCTTATAAGATGGGTGTTGCTTCTGCAAGAGTTTGATATAGAAATAAGAGACAGAAAAGGGACAGAGAACCAAGTAGCTGATCATCTGTCCCGAATAGAACCAGTAGCTGGGACGTCCCTCCCTTCTACTGAGATTTCTGAGACTTTTCCAGATGAGCAACTCTTTGCCATTCAGGAAGCTCCATGGTTTGCAGATATTGCAAACTACAAAGCTGTGAGGTTCATACCCCAGGAGTACAGCAGAGTGCAAAAAAAGAAATTAATTTCAGATGCCAAGTACTACCTATGGGATGAGCCATATCTCTTTAAGAGATGTGCAGACGGAATGATCCGCAGATGTGTACCCAGAGAAGAAGCACAAAGGATCCTATGGCATTGCCATGGATCACAGTATGGAGGACATTTTGGAAGTGAGCGAACAGCCACTAAAGTCCTCCAATGTGGCTTCTACTGGCCTACTCTCTATAAAGATTCCCGAGAGTTTGTGCGTAACTGTGACAGTTGCCAAAGAGCTGGTAACTTGCCTCACGGATATGCCATGCCTCAACAAGGGATATTAGAGATAGAATTGTTTGATGTATGGGGAATTGACTTCATGGGTCCATTCCCACCATCATACTCAAACACTTACATTCTGGTGGCAGTGGACTATGTATCTAAGTGGGTAGAAGCAATTGCTACACCCACTAATGATACCAAGACCGTGCTGAAATTCCTCCAGAAACACATCTTCAGCAAGTTTGGTGTTCCCAGAGTACTAATCAGTGACGGGGGCACTCATTTCTGCAATAGACAGTTATACTCTGCTATGGTTAGTTATGGAATTAGCCACAAAGTGGCAACTCCGTATCATCCACAGACAAATGGGCAAGCTGAAGTCTCTAACAGAGAGCTAAAAAGAATCCTAGAACGGACTGTGATAGCCCGAAGAAAGGATTGGGCAAAGAGCTTGGATGATGCTCTGTGGGCATACAGAACAGCATTCAAGACTCCTATAGGAACCTCTCCATACCAACTGGTGTATGGGAAGGCCTGTCATCTGCCCGTGAAACTGGAACATAAAGCCTACTGGGCAACAAGATTCCTAAACATGGATGCTCAGTTGGCTGGTGAAAAAAGATTACTCCAGCTAAATGAGCTAGAGGAGTTCAGACTCAATGCCTTTGAAAATGCAAAAATTTATAAGGAAAAGGCAAAGAAATGGCATGACAAGAAGTTGTCATCCAGAGTCTTTGAGCCAGGACAAAAAGTTCTGCTCTTCAACTCTAGGCTCAGATTGTTTCCAGGAAAACTTAAATCCCGGTGGAGGGGTCCGTATGTGATTACAGGAGTGTCACCATATGGATATGTTAAGCTTCAAGATATTGATTCTGACAAAAAGTTCATTGTTAATGGACAGAGAATCAAGCATTATCTTGAAAGCAATTTTGAGCAGGAATGCTCAAAAATGAGACTTGAGTGATTCTCAGTAAAGGTCCAGCTAAAGACAGTAAAGAAGCGCTTGCTAGGAGGCAACCCAGTCATTAGGAGGTTATATGATTTGTTTTACAGAGGCAAGTATCAAAAATGAAGGAATTCACAGAGTTACAGAAGGATTCAGCTCAAAAAGCAGAGAAAAAGAGCTTACTGGCGAAAAAACGCCAGTAAGGGGCATTTTGGGCGTTAAACGCCAGAATGGGCACCATTCTGGGCGTTTAACGCCAGTAAAGGTGCCATTTTGGGCGTTAAACGCCAGAATGGGCACCATTCTGGGCGTTTAACGCCAGGTGTGCAGTATCCTGGGCGTTTAGAAAAACGCCCAGTGATAAAGGAATTCTGGCGTTTAACGCCAGCCAGGGCACCTGGATGGGCGTTAAACGCCCAAAAGGGGCAACAAATGGGCGTTAAACGCCAGAATGGGTGCCATTCTGGGCGTTTAACGCCAGAAAGGTGGGGGGACCACAATTTTGTTTTCAAACCAAATTTTTTTTCAAACTTTCCTTTTCTTACCCATACTTTTCTACAAAATCATATCTCAACCCTTCATCATTCACTTTCAAATTTTCAAAAATCTAAAATCATTCTTCAAAATCAATCCCAAATCTTGTTCAAAAACTCACCATTCTCTCAAATTCTTTCCATATCTTCTCAAATCTTCTTTCAAACTTTTCTTTTTTTCGAAATCTCTCCTCCCCACCTTATAAATACACGTTTGGACCCCTAATTGCCCACACCATTCGAATTTGCTTCTCCTCTCTCTCTCTTCCTTCCTTTCTTTTGCTTGAGGACAAGCAAACCTCTAAGTTTGGTGTGCTTTTCTGTGATCACTAAGCCAAGATTCATCAAGATCATGGCTCCTAAGGGAAAACAAACCAATTTAAGAGGAAAGAAAGAGAATAATCCAAAGAATCTTTGGAATCAAGAGAAGTTCTTAACCAAAGAACATGAAGACCATTATCACAAGATAATGGGTCTGAGGTCAGTGATCCCGGAAGTTAAATTTGATCTGAAAGAAGATGAATATCCGGAGATCCAAGAGCAAATTCAAAATAGAGGATGGGAAGTTCTAACCAATCCTGAGATAAAGGTTGGAAGGAACATGGTTCAGGAATTCTACTCAAATCTGTGGCTAACAGATAAGCAGAGAATGACTGGAACTGCTTACCATACCTACAGAACCATGGTCAGAGGGAAAGTTATGTACTTCCATCTGGACAAAATAAGAGAAATCTTCAAACTGCCTCAACTGCAAGATGATCCTGAATCCTTTAATAGGAGAATGGTGAGAGCAGATAAAGGGTTGGATCAAGTTCTAGAGGACATATGCCTCCCTGGAACTAAGTGGATAACCAATTCTAAGGGTGTCCCAAACCAACTCAAGAGGGGAGACCTCAAACCAATTGCAAGAGGTTGGCTAGACTTTATTGGGCGTTCCATACTGCCCACTAGCAACCGTTCTGAGGTCACTATCAAGAGAGCAGTGATGATTCATTGCATTATGCTTGGAAAAGAAGTGGAGGTTCATCATGTGATTGCTTGTGAGATCTACACAATTGCAAATAAGAATTCCACTGAAGCCAAACTGGCTTACCCAAGCTTGATCTCCTTGCTCTGTAAAGAGGCTGGGGTAAAGATGGGAGTAGATGAATTCATACCCATTGAACACCCAATCACCAAGAAGTCAATGGAAGGACAAATGCAAGACAACTCTATCAAAAGGAGGGCGCAGGAGTTCCTCCCTGAATTCCCTGAAATTGGCTACTGGGCCAGCCTAGAAGCATCTATCACCAAGTTACAAAAGACTATGGAGCAACTTAAGGAAGAACAGCAGAATCAGAACTGCATGCTCTGCAAATTGCTGAAGGAACAAGAGAAGCAGGGGCGTGAACTCCAAGAGTTGAAACGCCAAAAGCTGTCCTCTCAAGCTGAGGGAGCATCCACTTCTCAAAATCAAGGTTGTTGAGTCCTAACTCTGTGAAAACCTCTATCATTAGGAGCCTAGTTTAAATTTTTGTTTTCTAATTTTTTCTTTTAGTATCATCTTATATCTATTTTTGAGACTTGTTCTTAATTCATAATTAATAAAATTTAGAATTCATGTCTTAAAGCTATGAATGTCCTATGAATCCATCACCTCTCTTAAATGAAAAATGCTTTAATCACAAAAGAACAAGAAGTACAGGATTTCAAAATTTATCCTTGAAACTAGTTGAATTAGTTTGATGTGGTGACAATACTTTTTGTTTTCTGAATGAATGCTTGAACAGTGCATATGTCTCTTGAATTTGTTGTTTTGAGAATGTTAAAGATTATTGGCTCTTGAAAGAATGAGGAAAAAGAGAACTGTTATTGAGGATCTAAAAAAATCATCTAATTGATTCTTGAAGCAAGAAAAAGCAGTGAATACAAAAAAAAAATTTTTTTTCAAAAAAAAAATTTTAAAGTTGTGAACCAAGGCAAAAAGAGTGTGCTTAAGAACCCTGGACACCTCTAATTGGGGACTCTAGCAAAGCTGAGTCACAATCTAAAAAGGTTCACCCAATTATGTGTCTGTGGCATGTATGTATCCGGTGGTAATACTGGAAGACAGAGTGCTTTGGGCCACAGCCAAGACTCATACACTAGCTATGTTCAAGAATCATTATACTTAACTAGGAGAATCAATAACACTATCTGAGTTCTGAGTTCTTATAGATGCCAATCATTCTGAACTTCAAAGGATAGAGTGAGATGCCAAAACTGTTCGGAGGCAAAAAGCTACTAGTCCCGCTCATCTAATTGGAGCTAAGTTTCCTTGATATTTTTGAGTCTATAGTATATTCTCTTCTTTTTATCCTATTTTGATTTTCAGTTGCTTGGGGACAAGCAACAATTTAAGTTTGGTGTTGTGATGAGCGGATAATTTGTACGCTTTTTGGCATTGTTTTTAGTATGTTTTTAGTATGATCTAGTTAGTTTTTAGTATATTTTTATTAGTTTTTAGTTAAAATTCACCTTTCTGGACTTTACTATGAGTTTGTGTATTTTTCTGTGATTTCAGGTATTTTCTGGCTGAAATTGAGGGTCCTGAGCAAAAATCTGATTCAGAGACTGAAAAGGACTGCAGATGCTGTTGGATTCTGACCTCCCTGCACTCGAAGTGGATTTTCTGGAGCTACAGAAGCCCAATTGGCACGCTCTTAACGGCATTGGAAAGTAGACATCCTGGGCTTTCCAGCAATCTATAATAGTCTATACTTTGCCCGAGATTTGATGGCCCAAACCGGCGTTGCAAATCAGCCTCAGAATTTCCAGCGTTTAACGCTGGAACTGGCATAAAAATTAGAGTTAAACGCCCAAACTGGCATGAAAGCTGGCATTTAACTCCAGAAAAGGTCTCTACACATGAAAGCTTCAATGCTCAGCCCAAGCACACATCAAGTGGGCCTGGAAGTGGATTTTTCTGTCATTTACTCATTTCTGTAAACCTTAGGTTACTAGTTCACTATTAATAGGATCTTTTGACATTGTATCTGTACCTTATGACACTTTACACGTTTCTTTGTGTACTTCTTACAGCATGAGTCTCTAAACCCCATGGTTGGGGGTGAGGAGCTCTGCTGTGTCTTGATGGATTAATGCAATTACTACTGTTTCTTATTCAATCATGCTTGCTTCCATTCTAAGATATCACTTGCTCTTAACCCGGATGAATGTGATGACCCGTGACACTCATCATATTCTCAACTATGAACGTGTGCCTGACAACCACCTCCGTTCTACTTTAGATTGAGTAGATATCTCTTGGATTCTTTAATCAGAATCTTCGTGGTATAAGCTAGAACTGATGGCGGCATTCAAGAGAATCCGGAAGGTCTAAACCTTGTCTGTGGTATTCTGAGTAGGATTCAATGATTGAATGACTGTGACGAGCTTCAAACTCCTGAAGGCAGGGCGTTAGTGACAGACGCAAAAGAATCACTAGATTCTATTCCGGCCTGATTGAGAACCGACAGATGGATAGTCGTGCCGTGACAGGGTGCGTTGAACATTTCCACTGAGAGGATGGGAGGTAGCCATTGACAACGGTGAAACCCTACATACAGCTTGCCATGGAAGGAGCCTTGCGTGTTTGATGAAGAAGACAGTAGGAAAGCAGAGATTCAGAAGATGGAGCATCTCCAAAACCTCAACCTATTCTCCATTACTGCATAACAAGTACTTATTTCATGTTCTTTTGCTTTTCACCATCAATCCTGATAATTTCTGATATCCTGACTAAGATTTACAAGATAACCATAGCTTGCTTCAAGCCGACAATCTCCGTGGGATCGACCCTTACTCACGTAAGGTATTACTTGGACGACCCAGTGCACTTGATGGTTAGTTGTGCGGAGTTGCAAAAGTGTGATTGCAATTTCGTGCACCAGGAATCCAAGAGATATGCGCTTGATCTATGGTAGAACGGAAGTGGTTGTCAAGCACACGTTCATAAGAACGGATGATGATGAGTGTCACGGATCATCACATCCATCAGGTTGAAGTGCAGCGAATATCTTAGAATAAGAATAAGCTTGAATCGAATAGAAGAACAATAGTAATTGCATTAATTCTCGAGGTACATCAGAGCTCCACACCTTAATCTATGGTATGTAGAAACTCCACCGTTGAAAATACATAAGTGATAGTGGTCTAGGCATGGCCGAGAGGCCAGCCTCCGAAACGTGATCAATAGTCTCCTAAGATGAGCAATCGATTAAAACTGAGACCAAAGATATTTTTTTAGTACAATAGTAAAAACTTATATTTATACTAAACTAGCTACTAGGGTTTACAGAAATAAGTCTAAGTGCAGAAATCCACTTCCGGGGCCCACTTTGGTGTGTTCTTGGGCTGAGCTTGAGCTTTACACATGCAGAGGCTTCTCTTGGGGTTAAACGCCAAGTTGTAACGTGTTTTTGGCGTTTAACTCTGGTTTGGGACGTGTTTCTGGTGTTTTACTCCAGAATGCAGCATGGAACTGGTGTTGAACGCCAGTTTGCATCATCTAAACTCGAATAAAGTATGGACTATCATATCCTGGATGTCTACTTTCCAACTAAATTGAGAGCGCGTCATTTAGAGTTCTGTAGCTCCAGAAAATTCATTTCGAGTGCAGGGAGGTCAGAATCCAACAGCATCAGCAGTCCTTTTTCAGCCTGAATCAGATTTTTGCTCAGGTCCCTCAATTTCAGCCAGAAAATACCTGAAATCACAGAAAAACACACAAACTCATAGTAAAGTCCATAAATGTGAATTTTGCATAAAAACTAATAAAACATCCCTAAAAGTAGCTAGATCCTACTAAAAACTACCTAAAAACAATGCCAAAAAGCGTATAAATTATCCGCTCATCACATGTCATATTGAATGCTACAACCTCCGGTACAAAAACTAGAGAGTTGCGTTGGAACCATATGGGTGGGGTGCCAGGCGCACAATCCACACGTGCGCCTCGCTGACGCGTACATGTCATTTGCATTTTGGGCCACCCACGCGTAGCATGGATGACGCGCACGCGTCGTATGATAATGCTGCCATCCTGGTACAATAACCAGAGAGTTGCGATGGAATGCTGCCAGCTTTGTGTGTCTAGCACAAACACTTATCATGCGTACGCATGACCGAGGCTTACACGTCGTCCCCTCTTTTCTACTTCCCACGCGTACGCATGGAAGACGCGTACTGATGAGCGGATAATTTATACGCTTTTTGGCATTGTTTTTAGGTAGTTTTTAGTAAGTTCAAGCTACTTTTAGGGATGTTTTCACTAGTTTTTATGTTAAATTCACATTTTTGGACTTGACTATGAGTTTGTGTGTTTTTCTGTGATTTCAGGTAATTTCTGGCTGAAATTGAGGGACTTGAGCAAAACTCTGAAAAAGGCTGACAAAAGGACTGCTGATGCTGTTGGAATCTGACCTCCCTGCACTCGAAATGGATTTTCTGGAGCTATAGAACTCCAATTGGCGCTCTCTCAACGGCGTTGGAAAGTAGACATCCAGGGCTTTCCAGCAATATATAATAGTCCATACTTTATTCGGAAATTGACGACGTAACTTGGCGTTGAACGCCAAGTACATGCTGCTGTCTGGAGTTAAACGCCAGAAAAACGTCATGATCCGGAGTTGAACGCCCAAAACACGTCATAACTCGGAGTTCAACTCCAAAAGAAGCCTCAGCTCGTGGATTGGTCAAGCTCAGCCCAAGCATACACCAAGTGGGCCCCGGAAGTGGATTTATGCATCAATTACTTACTCATGTAAACCCTAGGAGCTAGTTTATTATAAATAGAACATTTAACTAATGTTTTTTGACATCTCTGGACGCCTAGTCCTTAGACCATGGGGGCTGGCCATTCGGCCATGCCTGAACCTTTCAATTATGTATTTTCAACAGTGGAGTTTCTGCACACCATAGATTAAGGGTGTGGAGCTCTGCTGTACCTCAAGTTTCAATACAATTACTATTACTTTCTATTCAATTCTCTTTTATTCTTATTCCAAGATATACGTTGCACTTAACTTTGATGAATGTGATGATCCGTGACACTCATCATCATTCTCACCTATGAACGCACGTGACTGACAACCACTTCCGTTCTACTCTAGGCCGGGCGCATATCTCTTAGATTCCCCAACAGAATCTTCGTGGTATAAGCTAGATAGATGGCAGCATTCATGAGGATCCGGAAAGTCTAAACCTTGTCTATGGTATTCCGAGTAGGATTCTGGGATTGAATGACTGTGACGAGCTTCAAACTTCTGAAGGCTGGGCGTGATGACAAACGCAAAAGAATCAAGGGATTCTATTCCAACCTGATTGAGAACCGACAGATGATTAGCCGTGCTGTGACAGAGCATAGGAACGTTTTCACTGAGAGGATGGGATGTAGCCATTGACAACGGTGATGCCCTACATACAGCTTGCCATGGAAAGGAGTAAGAAGGATTGGATGAATGTAATAAGAAAGTAGAGATTCAAGAGGTGCACAACATCTCCATACGCCTATCTGAAATTTCCACTATTGATTTACATAAGTATCTCTATCCATTTTTTTTCTGTTTATTTTTATTAATCATATTTGATTTTCTAAATTCCATAATTTTATCCTCCTGACTGGGATTTACAAGATGACCATAGCTTGCTTCATACCAACAATCTCTGTGGGATCGACCCTTACTCACGTAAGGTATTACTTGGACGACCCAGTACACTTGCTGGTTAGTTGAACGGAGTTGTGTCCACACATAAGTGCCATAATAATGATTCCATACAACAACAAAAAAATACTACATTGATGTGATCACAATTTCGTCCACCACGTACGCGTCACCTTCTTCTTTTGCACCTCATGCATACGCATGAGCGATGCGTCCGCATCGCATTCCCGCGCTGTTCCAATCCCCATTTATCTCTTCTCTCTTCTCTCTTCTTTCTTCACTTCTTTCCTACTTCTTCTTCTTCTTTCTTCCATTCTTCTTCTCTTTTCCTATTTTTTTCTTCTTTCCGCTCTCCTTTCTTCTTCTTTCTTCTTTCTTTCTTACTTTCTTCTTCTCCTTCTCTTCACATTTTCACTTCTCATTTTTATCCTCTTTCTTTTCTTTTGTTTATTACATTTGCATACATACATTCATTGAATTTTAACTTTGTTGTTTGTTCCTTTTTTCTTTTCTATAATTGTTGTTTTAACATTGGTGTTGAATTCTCTTCCTTAACTGTTAAATATTCCTTGCATTATTTCGGTGCTTCATGACTTGTTTTGTATTATTGTGTGATGATATTTATATGTCAATGCTTATCTTTTGTGACACTTGCATCTTTTGTTCATTGATATGAACTCATATTGTCTTTCATGACCCACTCTTTCCTATTTGAGCTTGATGCTTCTGAGTGTTCTCTTCATGCTATTTACTTATGCTTAAACTTTACTCTTGCATCAAATGTTTGTTGATATGCCATTCGCTTATATTGCTCTCTCATTTACATGTTGTAGCTATCATGTAGTTGAGAACCCCACTCTTATTTGGCATTAGCCCACCTATATTATATTTTTGATATCTTTCTTTGTGGGCTGTTATTCTTCCTTTTTCTCTCCTTTCAGGCTGGCCACAAAAAAGGGGAACGAAAAAGCTTTTAAATGGGACGATAAACAAGTAAATCTTCACAATCCTTTGTAGGAGATCATCAGTTGTAGTAACCGTACTCCACTTTGCTCATCTTTGCATACAATGAGAACGGTGCACTCTTTAAGTGTGGGGAGGTCGAGACCGGCTTCTGTGGGTAACTATTCTTTTTCCCAACACCAGTTCTTAATATTCTTTGTTAGTTAGTTGTTGTATTGTATGATAGATTGCATGTGTAGTTAGCTGCTTGCATTTATGTACTACTTGGTTGAAGTAATAATTTCTTTTCCAGGAAACTGTTTAGGGCATTTAACTAATTTGAATTAAAATTTTTGTTGATCTTGCCTGAGAAAATTTATTTTGGAACATGGTTTTAGAGTTCGAACACACAAGCTTAGTGAGCTTTTAGAACTCATTTGATTGGTTGCATCTTATCAACCAATGTTTTATTTTAGTGTGTGTTGTTCTCTCTAAAATTGTGATCTTTGTCTTGTTTGATTCTATATTTCCATTGTTTGATTTATACATGCACTTGTATAATTAAGGCCTTTGTTTCACTATAGCTCACATACCCATATGGCCTTAACCTTTCATTATCCTTTGCAACCCAATATTGAGCCTATTTTACCCTATTTGTTCGTTATTTTATCACATCACTAACACTAAGTGGAAAACAATGAATGTCCCTAATTTAAATCCTTGGTTAGCTTAGACGAGTGAGAGTGTGCACAATTTAAGTGTGGGAAAATTCGGTTTGGAAACATTTGGTTTAGGAATTGGGTATTGTATATTTTTGTAAAAATGTGAAAAAGATAGTTGAGCACATATTCTTACATTCAATACCTTAATTATATGTATTGAGAAAAATAAGAAACAAAAAAGAAAAAAAAAGAAACAAAAAAGACAATAATAAAAAGGGGACAAAATGCCCCAAAATAAATAGTGGTAGCAATGCATATGTATTGTACTCAAAGTTGGGATACATGAATATGTGAAAAACATAGTTAATGGGTATTAGATTTTGTATTTTGATTACATGGATTGTCTTAGGTTAGGTTCAAAGTTTAGGTTAATCAAGGATTCAGATTTTAGTCCACTTGACCAAATACAATCCTACCTTGACCCTAACTCCATTACAACCCTTAAAAGACCTCTTGATATGTGTATTCATGCATTAAATTTTTGTTGATTGGTAGAAAAAGAGCAAGCCTTAGAAAGTAGGATTAGTACAGAACCGAGAGAATCGACCCTCAAACACTAGAGTGATTAGAGTGTATACACTTCCGGTGAAGGTTCGATGCCTTGTTCTCGCCTTTCACAAGTTTTCTTCTTGCAAGTCTACTTGTACTTTATTTTGAGATTTGAATTAGTGGGATCTAGTTTATATTTGTTCTTGGAAGATTTATTTAGTTTTAACCAAGTAGGTAGCAGCATTTAGCATGTAGTTGCATTCACATAGATAAGTTGCATTGCATAAGTCTCACCATTTCCCCTTCACTCTTTTGGTTCTCTTGAGCTTAGCATGAGGATATGCTAATATTTAAGTGTGGGGATATTGATAAACCACTATTTTATGGTATATTTTGGATTGAATTAATGAATTTTCTCAATTATTCCCACACTTATCCATATAAATTGCATGCTTTTAAATTTCCTTCCTAATTTTGTGCTATAACAGAAAACATACTTCTTTGGACTTAAAATGCCTAATTTGTAATCTTCTCGTATTACCATTCGATGTTGTAATATGTGTGTTAAGTGTTTTCAGGTTTTATAGGGCAGGAATGGCTTAGAGGATGGAAAGGAAGCATGCAAAGGTGGGAGGAACACAAGAATTTGGAGATTTGAAAAGCTGGCCTCGACGCGCACGCATGGACGACGTGTACGCGTGACTGGTGCAGCAGACAAACGATGCGCACGCGAGGCTGACATGTACGCATGGCTAGTACAGAGTCTTAGCGACACGTACGCTTGACGAGCGTCACGTGCTGCAATTAAACAAAAACGTTGGGGGCGATTTCTAGGTTGCTTTTGACCCAGTTTCAAGCCCAAAAATGAAGATTAGAGGCTGGGGATGGAGCTGGGGCGTCATTCACTATACACCTTTCATTCATTCACACTTTAGGTTTTAGATGTAGGTTTCTAGAGAGAGAGAGGCTTTAGGATTTTTAGTCTTATTTCTTCTTAGATTCAGAATTTTATCTTGCTTTAATTTAGTTTTCCTCTACCTTTTTTATTGTTTTAGTATCTTAGTTTATCTTCTCTTATTGATTTTTTTATTTTCCCAATTTAGTTTATGAACTATTCTTGTTAGATTCAATTCCTTTTTAATAAAATTTGAGGTATTTCATGTTTATTGCTTATTTCTTCATTTGTTGTTATTGATTCCTTGCAATTGTTAGTCTTAGATTTTACATTCTCTTTTTACTTTTCCATGCTTTCATTTTATGGCTTCCAAGTGTTTGATATAATGCTTGGTTGGACTTTAAAATAGATTTCTATGTTCTTGACTTGGATGGATTAATTAGAGACTATTGAGTTATCAAAATTCTCTTGTTGATTGGTAATTAAAGATTGTTGGTTAGCTTGAACTTTACTAAATCTAGTTTCTCCTTATAAGTTGACTAGGACTTGTGAACTCAAGTTTATTGTATGCACTTGACTTTCCTTCATTGATTAGAGGTTAACTAAGTGAAGGCAATTTACATTTACCATTACAATTGACGACAATAATGAGGATAGGACTTCTAATTCTCTTTCCTTGCTAAGAGATTTCTTAGTTACTGTTTTATTTTCTTGCCATTTTACTTTGTTGTTTCTTATTACAAAATCCCAAAAATATACTTTCCCATAACCAATAATAAACTACACTTCCCTGCAATTCCTTTGAGAGACGACCCGAGGTTTAAATACTTCGGTTAATTTCATTTGGTTTGCTTAAGTGACAAACAAATAAAATGTTGACCGAGGGTAATTGTTGGTTTAGAACTATACTTGCAATGCGATCTTTTTGTGAAAATATTTACCAAAAATTTTCCTCTGTCAACAACATATCGGCTAAGCAAACCCATAAGTTTTATATAAAAGATTTTGCCTTAAAGCGTCCATCGATACAATCAAATGATTAACATTTCAAGCTTGTGTTTTTTTTAACAAAATGAGAGTTCTGAGTCCAAGAATTAAAGAAATTTTTTTTTGAATAGTTGAAACTTTTGACTTATAATAAAGAAGTGAAAGCAGGTGTTTTGAAGAATGACCCCTAAAAATGCAATATAGATATTGCATGTTATTCAAAAAGAAATGTTACATGTTTTTGCTAGAAAAATACAAAATAAAATTTGCAATGAGATTGATGATGCAAAATTTTGTTTGATTGTTAATGAATTTATAGATGAATTTAAAAGAGAACAAATGATTCTTGTCCTTAGATTTGTTGATAAGCATAAATTTGTCAAAGAACAACTAATATATGTTGTGTATGTCAAAAATACTACTTCTGACTTTTAAACAAGATATTTCTTATGTACTATCTTATCATAATCTCAGCCTTTGAAATGTTTAAAGTCAAAGATTTAATGGGCTTAGTAATATACATGGAGAGGGAAAGGGTTATAAGTTTTAATTATTCAAGAGTTCCATCATGCATATTATGTTCATTGCTTTACTCATCAATCAAAATTAGCTCTTGTTGTTACGACTAGAAAAGTTTTTTATATTTGAAGGTTTTCAATGGCCTAGGGAAGGGGGTAAATCTATAGCATCCTTTTATACTTTTAACCTGAATAGTAAAATAGATTCTCTAACTTTGTTACCACTGTGTTTGTGATATTGATTATGCAGGAGACAATTTATTTTATCTCATAACGAATGAAATAAAACAGAACAGAGAAGAGAATAGAACACAATCATGTATCTTGGTTCAACCACCTTGTGCAATATGGTCTATATCCAGTCTCCACCACAACTATGGTAGAATTTTTACTATTTTTTTAAAGATTACAAATACCAATTCCCTAAGATTCTTTCTAATTGTATCCGGGACAAACCAATCTTCTTACCAAGCTTGATTTGGCTAGATTCACTCCCTAGACTCTCAATACTAAGTGCTCATCCAACTTAGCATAGAAAAACTCTCAACTCATTATTACAAAACAAAAATATATCAAAATATTTAGACATAAAAATGGCTTTTCTCTTAAAGTTAACTCTCTTTTTCTTTTTTTTTTAAACGAATTTTTCTTATACCTCACACATTGTCTTTTACCATGAGAAATCAACGAAAGATAAACTGAGAAAACAAGATATACAATGTAATCTCATGAAGGAGAAGAAATATAGTATCTTAAAAGCTATGAGAAAAACCAGATTTCAACACTTTTTCTGGTTGCCCTCTATCTTAGTAGAATGTCCCTTTAGTGTAGGTGCATTGCTTGCAAAACTTCAAGCTAGGTTAGTGGAGATGCTATAAAAACTCATATTTTTTTGGTTGACTCTCTTGGCTCAATTTCTCTAGCAAATTCCACTTTATTTCGGACAAAATCTGCATTACAATAACCAACTGCAGAAAAATCATCAGACCTTGGGTACCATAAACCAAAATTGGATGTACCATGAACATATCTAATGATTCTCTTAACTGCAAAAAGATGTGATTCTTTAGGTAGTGATTGGAATTTAGAATAAACTCTAACACTTTGTAGAATGTCCGGTCTAGAGAAGGTGAGATACATAAGAGAACCAATCATTCCTCTATACCTCGTTTTATCCACATCTTTTCCAGTTTCATCTTTTTCTAGCCTTGAATTCAGATGCATTGGAATGCCTATGGGTATGGTATTTTCCAATCCGAATTTCTTCATTAATTCCTTGGCATAATTCTCTTGCTGCACAAAAGTGTCCTTAGAGGTTTGCTTAATTTGAAGTCTAAGAAAAAAGGTGAGTTTTCCATCATGCTTATGTCAAACTCACTTGTCATGAGCTTGCCAAAATCAGCACATAGAGAGAAAAAGAACTAAGTCTTTTATACCAAGCTCTAGGAGCTTGTCTTAAACCATTAAGAGCTTTTGAAAATTTGGAAACATGGTTTAAAAATTCTTTATTTTCAAATCCAAGAGGTTGGGTCACAGATAGTTATCTATCTATGATTTCATTTAGAAATACACATTTCACATCCATTTGAAAAAGTTTAAAGCCACAATGAGAAGCATATGCAAGGAGAAGTCTAGTTCCTTCTATTTGAGCCACTGGTGCAAAGGATTCATCAAAATATATTCCTTCTTCTTGGTCATATCCTTGAGCTACCAATCTTGCCTTGTTCCTAGCTATGCTTCCATCTTCTCCCAACTTATTCCTAAATATCCACATGATTCCTGTCACTTTCTTTTCTTTTAGATCCGATACAAATGTCTACACATTGTTCTTCTCAAATTAGTGCAGCTCCTTTTCCATGGCCTTGATCCAAGAAGGGTCTCCAAGAGCTTCATTCACATTTTGAGGTTCAATTTAAGAGATTAGTACCAAAATATTTTCTTCCATCCTTCTGCTAAAAGAGGATCTTGTTGTGACTCCTTGTGATAGATCTCTAATGATGAACTCTTAAGGATAGTTTTTTAGAAATATTCATTCTCGTGGTTTAGGAGATTTAGGAATAGATTTTGAGTGAGTTGGTTCAGAGTTGCTGGAACTTCAAAAAAATTTGTAGTTATCGGAGATAAAATAAAATTGTCTCCTGCAGAATTATCTATTGCATCAGTTTCAAGAACTGCTCGCAAGAATTTTGATTTTTCATTGACTTGGGCTTTATTTCTGGTGTTCTCAACTTGATTACCTGCATCAACATCTTCCAAAACACTTGGAATAGCATTAGTATCACAAAATGTAACATGTATGGTTTCTTTAACAATTTTAGAGTCTTTGTGATATACTCTATAGGCTTTTGAATATCGAACAAAAATACATTCATATGACTTTCGATCAAATTTTTTCAAGTTATCTTTTGTATTTAAAACAAAATATTTACATATAAACACATGAAAGTATTTAAGATTCAGTGAAGTTCCCTTCCAAAGCTCATATATATGGAGTTTTCTTCAAGAACTTTCTAATGATGGTTTTATTTAAAATATAGCATGATGTATTTACAGTTTCATCCCAAAGGAATTTAGATACATCACTTTCATAAAGCATTGCTCTAGCTATTTCTTGAAGGCTTTTATTTCTTCTTTTCACAACACCATTTTGTTTAGGTATTTTAGGACAAGAGAAATTCTGTGAAATATCAAATTCACTACAAAAGGATTAAAAAATTTTAATTTTCAAATTTTTTTTCCATGATCACTTCTAATAAAAGCAATTTTTAAATTCTTTTCATTTTGAACCTTTTTGCAAAAAATATTAAAGGCTAAAAATGCATCATTCTTATGAGCAAGAATGGAAAAACAACCAAAAATATAGTGAAATCATCGACAATAGCTAAGCCATAGTGTTTTCTTCCAAGACTTTGAGTTCTAGTAGCACCAAAAAGATCAATATGTAACAATTCCAAAGGTCTTTTAGCTGAGATATCTCCATTTGATTTAAAAAAGCTTTTGGTTTGTTTTTCCATTTAACAAGTATTACATGTGATATCTTTGTCAAACTTAATATTAGGAAGACCCCTAACTAAATCCTTTTTTTACTAGCTTAGTGATTTGAAACATGCTTGCATGTCCAATCTCTTATGCCATAAATATTTTTCTTAATTCACAGAGGTAAAACAAGCTACATTTTATCCTTTTAGTTCATCTAAAGTGAGACAATATACATTATCACATCTATTAGCGACAAATAACACATCACCAGAAATTCATTCACAACTAAGCATTCTAACCTTTTAAAAATAACCCAATAGCCCAAATCACAAAGTTTACTAATGCTTAGAAGATTATGCTTCAATCTATCAACCAAGAATATATTATCAATGAAGGTAGAAAAATCTGTACCCAATTTTTCTATGGCAATGATTTTGCGCTTTCCATCATCGCTGAATATCACAAATCCTCCATCATATGCCTTGAACATCCACTATCTAAGTAACACATGTCCTTTTTCTTCTTGGATGCAAGAAAAAGCTGCACAAAGCTTTAAGTAATCTTTGGAATGCAAATTAATTTGGAATCCACCTTGGTTGTCCAAGGGTATTGAATTCATTTACCATTTTGTACACTTTGTTACCAATTTTTCTTTCAATAATAAAACATTGAGGAGATGTGTGACAATGTCTTTTATAATTTTGGTGATGATTCCTCTTTGCTGATCTTTTAGACTGATAAAAAGTTTGATGGTTTTTGGTTTTTGAAGTTGAAGCTTTGGTTTTAACATAAAGTTTTTCAAAAATAGCTTCACTTTTATCAACATACGCCAAACCAGATGTTTCAAACAAGGTTTGATTAGCTATGTCTAAGTTGCTGGAACTTTGAGCAAATTGTGCTATGTCTTGATTCAAATCTCTAATCACTTTATGCAATCTCTCATTTTCAGCAATGAGGTCTAATGATGCATTAACCGTGTACTTTTCCTTAAATTTCTCAATTTCATTTTTAAGAAATCTATTTTTCTCAATTAAATCCACAGCACTTTCAGTTTCCATCAAATTTTCTTTTCGAAAAATATTTTCAACTTTCAAGGAATATTTTTTAGCTTACATTTATCATACTTAACCAGAAGTTTGTTAGCATGTGCAGTTAAATCATCTAAGATAATATACAAATCCTCATTAGATAGGTCAAAGTAATCTACCTCATCTAGTTGGTTGTGACCAGCCATGAATCACGCTTGAGATTCATATTCAGATTCCTCTTCTTCATCCGAGTCATTTTCAAGGTCCTCTCATAAAGCCATCGACACTTTCTTCTTCTCCTTCTTCATCTTGTCCTCCTTTTTGAGTTTTTGGCAATCATATTTGTAGGGGCCAACTTCCTTGAAATGATGACAAATGAATTTGCTAAGGTACTTCTTATAATCCTTCAAACTTGAGATTCTATTTTTTCCTTTCCACTTCATCAATCTTCTCAACTTCCTAGCAAAAAATACAAATTCACCATCTGAAAAACTGTTATTGGAATCGTCTTCTAATGGTTTTATTTTTTATTTGAATGCCACTCTTTTTTTGACTCACAGGTGAAGTGTACAGTTTCCTAGGCTAGTAACTTTTCTCTCAACTCATATGTCATCCTATCTAAGTTGTTACTTTTGGCTATGACGGTGCTCTTGGTTTTCCACTCTTTTGTTAAACTCCTAAATATTTTTCTCACAAGAATTAGTTTAGTGTGGGTGATTCCCGTAGCATCCAAATTGTTAATGATGATTGAGAATCTCCCAAACATTTCATCAATGGTTTCTCATTCCTTCATGAAGAATATTTCATACTCCTTTCAAAGCATATCAATCCTTGTCTCTTTTACTCGTTGTGTGCCTTCATGTGTGACTTGGAGTTTATCCCAAATCTGTTTTACTGTTTTGCATCTTGACACATTTCAAAATTTCTCAAAGCTAGTGGCGTAATGCATCATCTTGATAGCCTTCGCATTGAGTTTCACTTTCTTTTTATCTTCATCATTCCACTCAATGTCTTCTTTTGGAACAACTTCACCTTCGATGTTGGTTTTTGTTGGAACATCCGAGCCATTTATGATTATCTTCCATATATTTTAGTCTAGGGACTATACAAAGATCCGCATCTTTTTCTTCCAGTAGGTGTAATTTTTGCCATTGAAGAGTGGTGGTCTGTTGTTGGATTGCCCTTCAGTAAGAGTGTAAGCAACCACATTGTCTTCCATGTTGGCTATTTGGATCTTTCCTCTAAATTGTTAGACTTGATACTTGAGATCTTGGCTCTTGATACCAATTGAAGGTTTTCAATGGCCAAGAGAATGTGCGTTGGATCTATGGCCACTTTTTATGCTTATGCTTTTAAACTTGAACTGTAAAACAGATTTTTGCAATTTTGTTACTGTTGTGTCTATGATATCGATTATGTAGGAGATAATTTATTTTTGTCTCATAACGAATGACATAAAATAGAGCAAAGAAGAGAATAGAACACAACCATGTATCCTAGTTCAATCACCTTGTGCAATGTGGCCTACATCTAGTCTCCACCACAACTATGGTAGCATTTTCATAATCCTTTTCAAAGATTACAAATACCAATTTTCTAGAATTTTTCCTAATCCTACCTAGGACAAACCAAACTTCTAACCAAGCTTGATTTGGCTAGGTTCACTCCTCAGACTCCTAACACTGAGTGCTCACCCAACTTAACAAGGAAAACCTCTCTGATTCATGATTACAAAATAGAAATACATCAAAAGAATTTTGACATAAAAAATGACTTTTCTCTCCAAGTTAACTCTCTTTGCCTTTTCTCTCAAATGGCTTTTTCTAATACCTTACACATTGCCTTTTACCATAAGAAATCAAAGAAAGATAAACTAAGAAAGCAAGATATACAATGTAACCTCATGAAGGAGAAGAAATATGGTAGCTTGAAAGCTATGAGAAAAATCGGATTTTAGCACTTTCTCTTGTTGCCTTCCATTTTGGCAGAATGCCCCTTTAGTGTACACTACAAGAAAATCACCCATTCAACAACACTTTTTTCAGGCTACATTTGAAAACGTAGCTTATTCATAGAATAAGCTATGCTTTTCTCTCTGTTACCTTTTTATAGTAGAATAGAAAACACATTTATGACATCACTTGAAAATTATTTCCTTAAATATTAAAAAGATCACTTATAAAGCGTTGCCTTATCTCAATATATATGGATACAGTTTTCTTACCAAAGAAAATGCTTTTGAAGAATAACCTATTCTTTAGGTTTTGGGTCCGCTTAAAAAATGTTTCCTATACCTAGCACGCGCTTAATGAAAATTTTTTGAGGCCAGGTTTTTACGCTACTAAAGTAACCTGCCATTCAAATTCACACAGAGGATTTTCTTGTAACGCCCTTGCTACCAGAATGTCACATTTCTGGCTGTGCCACTCTGATAGCATAGATATTACGACGACTTTCATATATGTATATATATCTTCTACTAATATATGAGCCTTTTTTAACACTTGAAACTGTATAAACTTTTTCTTTTCAAATGAGAAACCCAAAATACTTTTGAACTTAAAAATATACATACTTATATACAAATTAGATATAACACTTAAAGTATATATACATACATAATAATAACTTACAAGCAGTACATACCACAACTCCTATCCCTCTTACAAAATTTATAAAGATAATGGCGAGGGAAACTAATACTTAAAATAATACAAACATCGTATAATCAGAAACTAAATAAACTCTTTATAATCGTCTTTGTCCATATCCTGAAAAGAAAAATCTGTAGGGAAGTGAGAACATCATCCTTTGTAGGGTTCTCAGTAGAGGGTTAAGGAATTACTATAACAAGATATGTAAAAGGAAATTCATTTCAAATATAGTAATCATGGCTCATCTCATGTACCTTTTTGGAAAACACTGGTTTAACACTCAGAATCCAAAATCCTTTTGAAAAGAAAAATCAGTTAATTATCCAAAGCTTACAAAGAACATTTTCCTTTCTTATAAAAATATTAAAAGTTTTTCCTAAATAGTATGAATGACCAACCTGTTCCAAGCATAGGTTCATTGAGTCTATGCTGAACCAGCTTGATTTTTCATACTTTACTAAACTTCAAACACAAACCAATCACAGCCTTAGACCCAAGCAACTCAACTAACATCCAATTCACCACAATTCAACCAATTACAGTCACAAACATAAGTAATGAGGTTCAAACACAAATAAGAGCAATTACATCAAGTATTAAACAGAATTATGCATAGGCAAACTAATTACAATATGCACATCCAAACAATGTCACATAGATGCATATGATGAATGTTTGTCCTAGTTGGCTTTGATATCAATTGTCGGTTCAACTACCAACCCAACACATTCTGTTGGGATGTCACTTTTCGGTCACGAATATAAATGGGTACCCCCAGGGATATAGTGCCCGGCTCACTCTTCTAGAGATATAGTGCTCGACTCACTCTTGTAACTGGAAAGGATGCGAGCGTCCTCACATTACCCCAGGGATATAGTGCCCGGCACACTTTTGCAACTTAACAGATCTCGTCTCAATCAAAATCAAACTCATCATTATCCTGATTTCAAAATCATTCTTGTTCACTTACTTTCAAAAATAATAAGTATTCAGTTCACATCCCGCCAAGAGTAACTTTTTCTCAAATCAATTTCCTTTAAAACCAAACCGCTTTTGGTAACATTCTCCGAAAACGCCAAGCAACTTCAAAATCACATCAATCGTAATTCTCTTTGAAAAGACTCAGAAATCATTCATTCTTAAACCATTCACTTAACCACTTTAAATCAGGAGTTATTAATTAAACTCCACGGCAAAACCTCAAGACATTAGGGGAGGACAAGCAATCTCTTTTCTGTAAATTCATTAAAGATTCTTAAAATAATAGCTTTTTGATTTAAATCAACCAAAATAAAATTTAGACCAAAAGTCCCAAAGCAATTTCGAAACCAAATCATTTAAAATAAAACCAATTCATTTAAATCAAAAACCAATTTCAGTTTCATTCTTAAATTTGAAACATTCCCAAAGGCTCAGAAACCGCTTTTCTAAACCAAAATTTAAAGATACTATAACTTCTTCCAAAAGGTTGCAAAACGAAATTATTCAATCAAAGTTCAATTACTTTTAAATTCACTGAAACTCCTTCGAATGTAATTCGTTAATCAAATTTAAAACATAAGTCATTTTCATATTTAAATCAACCTTAACAACATAATTTCTTTTTAAATAAATCAAACTCAAAACATAGCTCTTTTCTTAATAAATAAAACCCAAAACAACATTCTTTTCTCCATAATTCAAACTGATAGCATAATTCATTTCTTTCTTATAAGTCAAAATTAAATAATACAATTTCTCATATCCAAATCTTTTTAAATAACATTTCAAGCAAAGTCTTAAATTTTATAACAAAATTTCGCCAGCACCTCCCCTAAAACTCGAACTTTGCCACCCTTCTCGGGTCCCAACTAAACAATTTCTCAACCTTTTCGAACGAATTTAAAACTAAATAATTTCTCAATAAAATAAAATTCAAATTTTCAAATATCAAACCATTTTCAATGTCAACCATCTCAAAATCCAATCAATTCCCAAAATCAAGTCATTTCTAGTCAATCAAACCCATTTCCAAAACTTAAATAGAACCAATTCAGCAACTGCCAGTTTAACAAAATGAATCAGTAATTCAATCAAATAAACAGTCATATTCAGCCAAAACACATCAGACAATACATAAGACTTACATAATCACCAAAAATGTATTTTTCACATCAATATTCATTTATAATAATTCTCAAATATAAAATAAGTTTTTAGAAAAACCCCTACCCCGAAAAGTCGAAACCCATAAACCAAACGCGTCAAAGAAACCTTTTTTCTCTTGACCCGCAATTAGCTGCAGCTGCAACCACAGGTCCACTAAATCTGCAGCCACGGCAGCAGCATAAATTCACTAACATGCAGTAACCGAAACTCGATCCTAAGGCATTAATATCGCAAGAAACTTAGCAACATATAACAAAACAGTGACTAACAGAGTTCGAAATAAGGAACAGCTTACCAGACTTTCAAATAACTGAGAAAACAGAGCAGCAGCAGCTCTGATAATGACGCAGCAGCTTGATGTCGCAAGCAACAGCCATTGAACTCAGCATGCAATACCCGGTACTCGAGTCTACGTTACCAACATCTCAAAACCATTAATAACTCATAACAAAATACTAATTTTAGAGTTTCCAGAACGAAATGGTTATTGACAAGATAGAGGCTTCATTGGCAATTTTCGGTGGTCAAAACAACAACGCGAAGCTTCGACGATGACTGAGCAACGACGAACGATAGCACACAGCAACCCAGACGCAACGACTACCCCATGGCAGCAATGGAATGCGAACGGCATGGCGACAAAGACCCCAACGACTGCGACCCCCGGCACTTGCGGCGATGGGACTGGTTGTAGCCCTCTCTTCCTCGCACGTTTTCCTCTCTTCGCGGTTCTGTTGCGCGACGGTGGTTCGTGGACGGTTTGGCAGCGACGGCTCGGCGATGTGATCTCCCTCTAAGGTCCAACGAGCACACGACGGTAGTGGCGAGGCGTGGTACAGTGGCGGCGCGGCTTCTCTTCTTTTCTCTCTCTCGGATTTCCTCTCTTTCTTTCTTTGTCGCACTCTGCCCCTTCTGCTCGGTCCCTCGATGGCGCAGCGGCAATGATGCCCGCCAACACCGTCTTACCTCTCTCCTCTTCTCCACCGTCGCAACTCTCCCTCCGTTCTTTCTTTCTTTCTTTCCTTTTCGGCAGCTGCTGCTGTGTTGTTTTGTGTGCGTTGAGTTTGCTGAAGGAGGAGGGTAGCGGCTAGGGTTTTGGGAAGAAGGGGGAGTGTGAGTGAGTGTAATTAGGGTTAGGGTTAGGATTTCAATTTGGAAATTTTGTGATTAATTTGGGTTTGTGTTAATTTTAATCAAATTAGGATATAGAGTATTAATTTGAAATCTAATTAAACCCTTAAATTTACTTTAAAAATATTATTTATTGTATCAAAATACTAATTGGTTTTCAATCAAATACTCTAATTAAAAATATAAGATAATATAATTAATTTTCTTTATTTATAAAACTTAAAGTATTAAATTACAAAAATATTAATTATTTAAATCAAATCATATAAAATTCTTATTATTTTACAAAAATTAAGTTTTATAATTTAAATATAAAAAATATTCAATAATCATAAAATTAGATAAAATTTTAATCTAAATAGTCAAAACCTCATTATTTTAAATTTCTAAAACTTTAAATTGTAATTAGGCAAAAAGTATAGGGACCTAATTGAAAATTTTGCAAAACTATAGGATCAACAGAGTAATTAAACCTTAGAAAAATACTCAATAATTATGAAGTTGTTTAAAAATTCGAATTTAATTATAAAAACTTGATTTAATTACCTTTAGAAAAATAATTTCTGAAATTAAAGTCTTTAATGAATAACTTAAATTGAAATTGACTCTTAATCAAATTTCCAAAAGTTTTGGGTATTACATTTCTTCTTCACCTTCCTTCATCTATCTCCTCTTCTTCATCTTCGTTCATCTCTCGTCGTTGCCGCCACTCACTACCGCCATCTCGTGCGCTCACCATCGTTGTCTCATGAGCTCACCGTCGCAACTCACAATTGTCGTCTCAGGCGCTCACCGTCACTGCTCACCATTGTCGCAAGCCTCATGTGCTCATCATCGTCACTTACATTGTCGTCTCGTCATCTACATTGTTGCTTACCATCGTGCGCTCACTAAGTAATCATTATGTGGATCACTCTCTATCTTTTCTTTTTCGCTAATGACCCCACTCCCTCTCTCGTTTCAGTGTCGAAGAAGGTGTGTGTGGATATAATGATGATGATAAACAACAATAGGCCAACGAGACAGAGAAGGTATGTTTCATTTTTTTAAATTTGGTTCTGTAAATTGAGGAGGTTTTGCAATTATAAAGTTTTTAATTTTGGGAGTTTTAGATTCTGATTGTTAAAGAATGTAAGTTTCTGATTGTTAGGATTTTAGGTTCTGATTATTAGAAAAGGTATATTTAACTGCATTTTATATATAATTAAAAGCTGAATTTGAGATTTGTGTGGTATAAATAACTGAATGCTTTTGATGGTCAAACTTACTTCAACTATAATCTATGTATGGCAATTGATCTGGAGGCCATGGGCATTAGAGGAAAGTCTAGTATTGTTTAGGTCATTATTAATACTCATAGTGCAATTTCTATTAGTTCCATTATTTTCAAATTGCCTTTCTTCTTTGCTAAATGAAACAGATAGAATGTAATAATAATAGTGTCATAGTCGTGTCTTTTGAATCATAATGAAATTAATATTTTCATTCTAAGCCTTTTTCATAACCTACAAATGTTCATGCCTCAAGTTTGAAAACTGTATTTTCCATAAAAAAAAGTAGTTAAATCAATTTTCAAAAGTAGCGTGGTGATTTAGCTATTTTTGGTCTACATTATTATTAGTGGCTTTGCACCTTTTGGCTATATTCTTGATTATTTAGAGTTCATGTATGACTTTCTCCAATCATATGATATCTAAATATTTCTTATGCTTTTGCATTGATACATTTATTCTTAGAGGGCTGCTCGTGTTTATTCGGAGCCAGAGGGGTAAAAAATGTAACACTGTAACTTTTAGAACCTCATAATTGCACTAAAAATTTAGGTGTTATCTATCTCTACTCTTTTAATTTTATACTATATATGTTTATTTAATATTGAGTCTTTGCGAATTCAAACTGGAAGTTTAATTAAGAAATTGAAAAAATCTCTTTATTTTAAATCACTTAATAACATAAGAATATATATTCATATAGCATTATATACATAGACTTATTTAAAGATTCTTAAATACAAGTCCTACCCCTCTAAAAACCAAAGCAATAAATGACGAAGGGAAAATAAAATCTAAGACTAAACCAAATATAGAAAATACGAATATATAAAACTCCGTAGTTCGGTCGCAACTCCGCACCAAGGATTCCTGAACCTGCTGCTGAAAAGAAAATCTGTAAGGGGTGAGAACATCGTCCTCACAAGTTCTCAACAGGAAAAGGGAATGTTGTAAGAGTAAAGAAATAAAATTCAAATAATTAGTTTATAACTTTAAAATAAATACCTTTATTCAACTTTTAGAATTCTTTAAAACTCACTTCACAGACTTTAGTTAGTTTCTTCAAATTATATTACTTTAAGCAAATCCTAGTCACGTCATTCGATGTTGAGTTACAGTGATCAGTTCTCGGTTATCTTCAAACATGCAATACAAGCAAACAAACAATTCACACATAAATAATCAATCATACCCCAACATCACCACATGATCATTCACATCTCCGCATCACCATATAATCATTCAGACCTCTACATCACTAGAATGGTACACTTTTGGTCGTTCATCAATCATAATATCAAAACATTTAGTTTCTAAGTATCCAAACTTCTTTAACATTTAATCAAGATAAAATTCTTTTTCTTAATAAACCGAACTCAAATCGTAAATTAAAACAAAATCTTTTCTCAATAGATTGAACATAAAACATAGTACTTTACTTAATAGTTGAACTAAAAACAAGATTCTTTCCATAATAAATCAAAAATCAAATAATACGATTCTTAAATTAAAAGCATTTTCTCTGAATTCGGGCTTTGTCACCCTTCAAGGGTCCCAACCAAACCATTTCTCAACTATTCTTGAATATCAAATCCTTTTCAATAATTAAACTATTTTCAAATATCAAATAAGTTTCAACACTCAAATCATTTTCTTTGAAGCTAAGCCACTTTCTATTTCAACAAAAAAATTAACCCCCTTTCAAATCTTTTGCTATTGAAACTAAAAGAAATTCACTCGTTCATTCAAACTTTACAAGACCCCCCGACCATATTCGTTTAACATTTAATATTAACCAAAATCATCCTTTCGTATATTTTTACAAGAACTCGGACAAAATCTCCCCATAAAATTAGACATCACCACCCTTACAGGCTCTCCCACTTTCATAATTTCTCATTTTATCTTGATCCAAACCAGCACTCAATCTAGAATCAATCAAATCAATTAATAAATCACTCAAGCAAAAAATTTCACCCATTCCACACAATTCAGACAATATACTATTCTCAATTCATACATCATTTAACTAAAACGTAAACATAACGTATTCACAGCCACAATTTCAGCAATTCTCATCACAACCAGCTAAATACCAGAATTGTCAGCATTCTCAAACAATCAGGAAATCAAACATATATTCATCGAATTCAATACTTTTCACAGTCACAAATCCAACTCATACTCATCATTCAATCAGTACAAATAATCATGAATTATTTGCAATTATTCAATAGACCTTATTGACATTCTTAAATCAAAACCTTTAATTTTAAAAACGAAATCCCCCTACCTCAGTTAGTCAAAATCCACAAAGTCAAGCCTGACTCCAACTTCGTCCTAGCTCATAGTAGTAGCAACAGACTCAAACCAAACTAACAATAGCGGCGGCATTAGAACCACCGACAACTCCCGGCAGCGGCAATACCATCGAATAGTTTGTAGTGGCAGTAACAGTGACTTAGTCCTAATACATTAATATCTCAAAATTCTCAAAAACCATAAAAATAAAGCAGTAATGGTGAGGGTTTTGGAACAAAAACAACTTACAAAAACTTGAAAAGAACATGGGAAAGGAGTGGTAGCGGTAATAGCTTCGTTAAACACAAACAACCTCTACAACCACCACCACTGAAGCAATGACTTTGGCGCACAAAAAGGGAACCAAGAATAGGGACAAGGCTGAGCAGGTGACGGAGACAGTGGCTTCGGCGATGGCAACGGCAGTGATACCCACCAGTGACGGTGACAAGCTCCCACGACGATGACGGCGATTGGGCATGGGGCTGGTGACAAAATAAGCTTCCCCTCTCACTCACTTCACTGGCTTTCATCAATCTCTCTCTCTGAGCATTGCTCTTCCTTTCTCCTTCGAGCTCGACGGCAACGGCAGTAACGCATGGCAGCGATAAGGAGGAACGGCGCAAACGTCTCCGTCGATCTCTCTCTCTTCGCAGTTCTGCTTCTCTCTCCTTCTTCCACATGGTAACTCGACGGCAATACAAGTGGCAGTGACACCCATCGTACCCTCTCCCTCTTTCCCCTCCTTCTTCCTTTCTTCTCCCTCTTTGTTTTTCCTTCCCTCTTATCTAACTTCTTTCATCCTTTCTGCGTGGGTGTGGGTGGGGTTAAGGAGTAGGTTAGGGTTAAGGTAAGGCTGAGAGTGAAATTAGTGTCAGTATACGTTGATGAAGGTGAGGGATGAGAAATTATACATGTAAAATACTTTAATTATTCTTAATAAGTTAGTTTCTAAATATAAGGAGCACAAATTAATAAAATAAATTAGAAACTTTTTTCTATTTAGATTTTCAAAAATGCGGGTCGTTACATCCTACCCACCTTGTAAAAATTTTCGTCCTCAAATATTGATATAAGATGGAAGAAATTTAAACTGACATTACCTTTGAACACATTTTGGGAAAAAGCAAAAAGTTTTTGCATATACAGATTTCAAATATTAAGAACACTTATGATTTGAATATAAGAGAAAAGTGTGATGTGAAGTAGAAGAAGCTACAAGCTGATTTGAGGACCATTTTGTTGTACTAGAATAAATTCAAGATCGTATCAAAGAGTACAAAATTTATGAAAGGAATTATAAACAACAACAAGGAGAGATAGTCCAAAAGATTTAAGCATACATTTACAAATAGGGTCAAGCAAGGATACATTCGAATAAAAGAATAGGATTGGAAAGATTAAGCAAATCACATTCCATGAAAGAAATCCAAACAAAGGACTTCAATGCAATTATAAAAGAACAGACAGTGTACCAAGTCATAGGATTCAAACAGGAATTGTGATTCAAGACCGAGTTAATCGTGAAAAATAACCTCCAATGTTCCCAAAATCCGTGATTCACATCACATATTAATTTTATTTCGTCTATGACAATCTGTTAGTGTTTTCGTATACACAAATCATCAGTTTTAAGTTGGCCAGACTTAATACCATGAGAGATGTAATGGTCGACTAACAGCATTAATCAATAGAAAATCATGCAGTTAAAACTCAAACTCTTGTCATTAGGACAAGTCCTACTACATGACAGACAATCAGAGTATGCAGTGAAGCATAGTTAGTCCATTCCCAAGGCTCTAACAAGAACGGACTGCTCTGATATCATAATGTAACACCCTAACTTTTAGCACCTCATTGTCGCACAAAAAGTCCATGCGTTACCTACCTCTACTCCTTTAATTTCATACTATGTTTATTTAATATTGAGCCTTTGCGAATACGAACCGGAATTTTAATTAAGAAATCGAAAAAAATCTTTATTTTAAATTACTCAATCACATAAGTATATATAGTATATATATTCACATAGCATTATATACATAGACTTATTTAAAGATTCTCAAATACAAGTCATACCCCTATAAAAAACAAAACAATAAATGACGAGGGGAAGAAATCTAAGACTAAACCAAATACAGAAAATACAAATATATAAAACTCCGTTTTTCAGTCGCAGCTCTGCACCAAGAATTCATGAACCTGTTGCTAAAAAGAAAATCTTGTAGGGGGTGAGAATATCGTCCTCACAGGTTCTCAGTAAGGAAAGGAAATGTCGTAAGAGTAAAGAAATAAAATGAAAATAATTACTTTATAACTTTAAAATAAATACCAGTATTCAACTTTTAGAATTCTTTAAAACTAATTTTATAGACTTTTGTTAGTTTCTTCAAATTATGTTACTTTAAGCAAATGCCAGTCACGTCATTCGATTTTGAGTTACAGTGATCAGTTCTCGGTTATCTTAATCCTTAACTTATACAGGAACTAACAAGCACAAGCAGACACGCAATACAAGCACACAAACAATTCACACATAAATCAAATACAAGGAATTCACAAATAATACAGCACAGAACACAGGAACACTCAAGCAATTCACACAAGTTCATATGAAGATTTCCTTTCGAATGCAAGCCATGATCTCATGCGTCGGTTGTCTACCCGCAACCCGACGTTACCCAGGGCGAAACCCGAATATGATTTCTCACTGAGTCAGTCAGGCACTGGTATCATCATGGGCGAACCCACAAGGATGAATGGCACAAATGTCTCCATCAATCTCTCTCTATTTGAGGTTCTGCTTCTCTCTCCTCCCCTGTGGTGATTTGACGGTGGCGCCGTTGGCAGTGACACCCACCACAGTGTCTCCCTCTTTTCCATCCTTCTTCCTTTATTCTCCCTCTTTGTTTTCCTTTCCCTCTTATCTGATTTCTTTCTTCCTTTCTACGTAGGTGTGGGTGGGATAAAGGGGTAGGTTAGGATTAAGGTAAGGCTTATAGTGAGATTAGTGTCAGTATACATGTGTGAAGGTGAGAGATGAGATATTATAGGTGTTAAACAATAGGGGTGTGTATAAATATAAGAAACTTAGTAATAAAAATACATACTAATAGTATAAGAATTTTACAAAATCTTTATATTAAAATAATTTAAAATGTAATTATGATATCAAAAATTATTTTGGGAACATATAAAAATATATCTATCATCATACTAATAAAATCAAATAATTATTTTAAATTTAAAACTACAATAATCAAATTAATCATCTCTTTTTTTATAAAATAAAATTTGAATTCAAAGTATTCATTAAAAATTAATTGAATTATTCTTAATAAGTTAGTTTCTAAAAATAAAGAGTCTAAATTAATAAAATAAATTAAAACTTTTTTTTCTATTTAGATTACTAAAAATGCGGATCGTTACAAAAAACACTCATTTATATCATTTTAACCCTAGGAAATTTAAATTATAGTTAAATCTGAATTCTGTTTGAGCGAATATTTTATTTTATTGTATGAATAGTACAAGAATAGTTGACTCAAGCTTCCTGTACAGTCCAAACTTCAAACTGTGTTATATATATACTTGATAGTTTGCCTTACTTTCTGGGTTTTTCTCAATAATCGCCCCAAAAAGAGGGTAAAAAAATTCTAAAAAAGGAATCTATTTACGACATATGCTGTGACATGGTCAAGCGGCTGGCATTGCACCTGACTTTGTAAACTAATGCCTCCACCATGCTTATTTGATTTTGGCTTCCCTTCTAAAATATAATTGAATGCTTTTCTCATTTCTTTGGATGACATCATCTTGTTATATGTATGTATGTATCTATCATTTCATTTATTTATTGCTTTTCAGGAGACTAATCCCTTTTCGAATGTAGTTAGCCTTTGTCTTGAATCTAAGTTTTCTCTACTTTTATGACTACATCGCACCCTTGTCGACAAATATCTTCATCATATTCTATAATTACTAATACAACTTTAGCCTCCAGAATATCCAAAATGGAAGAGTAAAGTAAAGAGAGATATTTTGTCAAAGTGGCTTGATTTTATCGTATCTAAGATAATTATATACATATTTCTTGAGTTGATTATTACAGAAAAAAGCTTCATTTTGGTTTAACATGTGTTTTAAACATAATTGGTTTCTTCTGAACAGATTGAAGCTTTTGGTTGAAGTTTCCAAGCAGATTTTGTCAAAACAAAAGTAATAGTGTCATGGCAAGGTACAATACTCACTTTCCATTCTTTGCACTTTATGAACATGTGTAGCTCCACCTTGATTGTTGTTATTTTTGAAGTTACAATTTAACTTTTTATAAAGTTGTAAGAGGAAACAATAATTATATGAACATAGAGTGTTTGATATCTCATTGGCTTATCTTCAAGGGGATGAGGACCACTCATTCCAGGAGATTAGATTGAGAGTGAAGTTCAAGGGAGGAATGTTCTAACCAACAATAATATTGGGCTGTAATATTTTTTTGCACTATACTAAGTTAATTTTCCCCTCATAGGGAATGGATTTCACAATTGACAAGTGGAGGTCATTGGTTCAAAAATGGCAAGCACTCATTGAAACCCATGTTGATGTCAAGACAACTGATAACTACACATGATGATATTCTGCATTGGATTCACCAATAGGAGATTTAACCAGATTAAAAGGACTTGTTATGCATAATCAAGCTAAATAAGAAATGTATGTTCAGTACCATGTTAATTAGGTTCTTAACAGTGGTATGTCACGAGTCCACTTATTTATGCGTACTTGTATATGTTTAGCATAAGGTGTGATTGGTTTTATGTTTCATATTAGTAATTAAGACTACTCTGTTATCTTTTCAGATCCGTAGAAAGATGAGAAAGATCAGGACGAACCTGGCTACATCCTGTGATTTAAAGGAGTTGGTCCACAAGTTCATTCCTGAGATGATTGGAAAGGAGATTGAGAAGGCAACCTCCAGTATTTATCCCCTGCAGAATGTTTTCATTAGAATAGTCAAGATCTTGAAAGCTCCTAAGTTTGATCTTGCAAAATTGATGGAGGTATTTTTAAAATAACTTTCAATAATCCCCTCCTTCATATGCATCATGAAACAAGTTCAATAGTTTAATATCTTGATTGATTCATATTTTCCAATGTTTAAAAAATGAATCTGCCAAACTAGTTTAGTTATTTACCTTGATAGTTTGACATGTTTTGATACAACCAATTATAACACGAATTTTTCTCTTTACCATAGTGGTAGCACGAATCCCCACACTTTCGTACTGTTGTACCGATAAGTGCACTGAGTCATCCAACTAATACCTGAGCGAGTCAGGGTCGATCCCATGAAGATTGCAGTTTGAAGCAAGCTATGATTATCTTGCAGGTCTTAGTCAGGAAGATCATAAGATTGTTGGATATGGAATTGTATCAGCAATAGGGATATGTTGAAGGATTGGAGTTGCTTTGCCTTTCTGAATTAACTCTGGTATTACTGTCTTCTCTGCTTGTGAATGATCTTCTTCTATGGCAGGCTATATCTGATCAACGCCATGGGCCGTGGTCATTGATATCCTCTGCTATAGATTGAACGCCATTGGCCGTGGTCATCCAATCTAACAAAGGGGGCAGGTAGCTGGCGTTAGACGCTAGTTTTGGGTCTTTTAATCCGAAGTAAAGTATAGACTATTATATATTGTTGAAAAGCTATGGAAATCAGCTTTCCAGAGCCATTGAGAGCGCTCCATTTGGATTTCTATAGCTCCAGAAAAGTTCTTCTGAATGAAAGGAGGTCAGATTCGGACAGCATCTGTAGTGCTTTCTCTGTCTCTAAGTCAGACTTTTGCTCCAGCTCCTCAATTTCAACCAGAAATTACCTGAAATTGTACAAATATACAAAAACTCATAGTAGAATCCAAAAATATGATTTTAACACTAAAACCTATAAAAACTTAATATAAACTAAATAAAACATGCTAAAAACTATATGAAAATAATGTCAAAAAGCGTATAAAATATCTGCTCATCACAACACCAAAGTTAAACTGTTGCTTGTCCCCAAGCAACTAAAAACACAGTAGGATAAAAACAAAATTAAGATACAATAAATTTCAAAGTTTTCAATGAAGCTCAGTTTTAATTAGATGAGCGGGATTTAGTAACTTTTTGCTTCTAAATAGTTTTGGCATCTCTCTATCCATTGAAACTCAGAGATGTTGGCATCCTTGAGAACTTAGAGAATCCAGATGATATTATTGACTTTCCTAGTTAAGCTTATTTTGCTTCTTGAACACAGCTTTCAGAGTCTTGGCTGTGACCCTAAGCACTCTATTTTCCAGTATTACCACTGGATACATTCATGCCACAGACACTTTAACTGGGTGAACCTTTTCAGATTGTGACTCTGTTTTGCTATAGTCTCCAGATAGAGGTGTCCAGAGTTCTTCAGCTCACTCTTTTCGCTTTGGACCATAACTTTAACCGCTCAGTCTCAAGCTTTCACTTAACACCTACATGCCACAAGCACATGGTTAGCGATAGCTTGGTTGAGCTGCTTAGGCTAGGATTTTTATTCCTTTAGGTCCTCCTATCTATTAATGCTCAAAGCCTTGGGTCTTTTTACCCTTACCTTTTGGTTCAAATAGTTATTGGCTTTTTTAATTTGCCCTCATTTTCTTCCATTTTTGAGCAGTAATAGATTTTTCTGATTTTTTTTCTTTTTTTCGCCATTTTTTTCTTGCATGCATATATTTTTTCTTTTGCAACATTCTTTTTCTTCTCTTTTTGCTGCTTTTTCTTACTTCATGAATCAATTTTTAGATTATTCAGATTATCAATAATATTTTTTTCTTTTTCCTTATTCTTTTAAGAGCCAACATTCTAAAGTTACAACTTCAAATATGCACTGTTTAATCATACATTTAGAAAGAAAAAGCAAATGATACCACATCAACATAATTAAACTAATTTTATTTTAAACTTGAAATCATGCATCTCTCAGTTCTTTTCAATAAAATTTTTGTTTAAGCAAGATGAGAGATATATGAAATATTTTACAACTTTAAGACATCAAATGCAAATGATCATGCAACTAAAACAAGAAAACAAATAACATAACAGAAAAACAGAAAAGGAAAGGAAGTAAAAGAGAATGAGTCCACCTTTAATGGTGGCACCTAGTGCTCCTCCTTGAGGATCCAATGTGATGCTTCATCTCTTCTATGTCATTCCTTTGCCTTTGTTGCTCTTCCCTTATAGCTCTTTGGTCTTCCCTTATGGCTCTTTAATCTTCTCTTATTTCATTAAGGGTGGTAGCATACTCTTGATGCTCCATCCTCAATTCCTCCATGTTAGTGCTCAATTCTCCAAGAGAAGTTTACCATTAATTCCAATAGCTTTGGGGAGGAAAATACATCCCTTGAGGCATCTCAGGGATCTCATAATGAGGCAGATGCACAAGCTCTTATGCATGCTCTCTAGTTTGCCACATTCACTTCTTAGTGATATGGGCTTATTCTACCCAATGGGGACATCTCCATTTATGACAATCCCAGCTGAATTGCATAGATGAGATGAGGTGGGGGAATTCTAACCTTGCGTTGGTGTGAGGCTTCTCAGCTACCTAGTACAATTCTTGAGGAATCACCTCATGTACTTCCAACCATCCTCTAGCTATGGGCTTTAGGGCAACCCTTCTTAACTGAATAGGCTTACCTTAGGAATCCCTTTTCCACTGTGTGCCTTCTACACAGATATCTGAGAGCACTTGATCCAATCTCTGATCATAGTTAACTCTCCTAGTGTAAGGATGAGAATCTCCTTGCATTAGAGGCAAGTTGAATGCCAATCTCACACTTTTCGGGCTGAAATCTAAGATTCTTCCTCGGACCATGGTGATCCAATTCCTTGGATTTGAGTTCACACTAGTGTCATGGTTTTTAGTAACCCATGCATTAGCATAGAACTCTTGCACCATGAGAATCCCAACATCTTTAATGGGATTGGTTGGGACTTCCCAACCTCTTCTCCGGATCTCTCTTCGGATTTTCGAATACTCATTCTTCTTAAGCATGAAAGGGACCTCAGGGATCACTTTCTTCTCAGCCACTACTTCATAGAAGTGGTCTTGGTCAGTTTTGGTGATGAATCTCTCCATCTCCCAAGATTTAAAGGGATTGGCTACTGCCTTTCCTTTCCTCTTCCTAGAGGATTCTCCAACCTTGGGTGCCATGAATGGTAATTGAAAGAAAAAAAGCTATGCTTTTTCAACACTAAACTTAAAACTTTGCTCGTCCTCGAGAAAAAATAAAGGAGAAGAATGGAGTAGAAGAAGAAGAAAATAGAATGAGGGAGAGGGAGAGAGAGGGCTCGGCTTTGTCGGTATATTAGTGGATGAGAGGTGTGTGTATGAAGGGTTAGAAGAGGGGTATTTATAGCAGTGGAGAAGTGTTAGGGTTTGGCCATAAGGTGGGTTTTGGTGGGAAATTCAATTTTTAAGTGGGTGGGGGTAGGTGGTAGTTATGATGGTCATGGGGAAGTGGTATGGGTGTGATTAGGATAGGGTTTATAGGAAAATGTGTATGGGGAAGTGTGAAAGTAGGTGGGGGTAGGTGAAACGTGTTGTGGGACACACAGGTCATGAGAGGCTAGAGAATTCCAGATTTTCTACTTCTCTGCACTGGCATTTGAACGCCCAGGGGCTGCTCCCTGGTTGGTGTTCAACGCCAGCAATGCTCCCCTATTGGGGCGTTGAACGCCCAGTAGGGATACCCTGGCTTGCATTCAACTTTGACACTCTATCCGGAGTATTCTGTTTTCACTGCTGTGAATTTTATCTCTTGACTGAATGTTGCATATGATCATGACTCTAAAATTGAAAGAAAAATGAAAAATAAATATAGTTGAGTAAGTGGTGGACGAAATTGTGATCCTCAAAGTTTGTCTCTTTGTACTTGTATGAAATTTAAATATTGGCTCTGTCAAAAATACCCCAAAGTGATCATGGTATAATGAATTGGGATCTTAATAATCCCTGGTAATGGCACGTGTGATCACAACTCCGTTCAACTTAACCAGCAAGTGTACTGGGTCATCCAAGTAATACCTTACGTGAGTAAGGGTCGATCCCACAGAGATTGTTGGTATGAAGCAAGCTATGGTCATCTTGTAAATCTCAGTCAGGCGGATTATAATTGATTATGGATTTTTGAATAATAATAAATAATAAACAGAAAATAAAATAGTAAATAGTAACTCATATAATTCCATGGTGGGAATTTCAGATAGGCATATAG
The DNA here is from genome assembly GCF_014773155.1 of Arachis stenosperma. NCBI lineage: Eukaryota > Viridiplantae > Streptophyta > Magnoliopsida > Fabales > Fabaceae > Arachis > Arachis stenosperma. Next base: position 61,985,488 of record NC_080377.1, on the reverse strand, counting down.
AGATGCTGTGCTCCTCTCGAATCTCTACTTTCTTATTACATTCATCCAATCCTTCTTACTCCTTTCCATGGCAAGCTGTATGTAGGGCATCACCGTTGTCAATGGCTACATCCCATCCTCTTAGTGAAAATGGTCCTATGCTCTGTCACAGCACGGCTAATCATCTATCGGTTCTCAGTCAGGTTGGAATAGAATCCCTTGATTCTTTTGCATCTATCACTAACGCCTAGCCTTCAGGAGTTTGAAGCTCGTCACAGTCATTCAGTCCCAGAATCCTACTCGGAATACCACAGACAAGGTTAGAATTTCCGGATTCCCAGAATCCTACTCAGAATACCACAGACAAGGTTAGACTTTCCGGATTCCCATGAATGCCGCCATCTATCTAGCTTATACCACGAAGATTCTGTTGGAAGATCTAAGAGATATGCGCCCGGCCTAAAGTAGAACGGAAGTGGTTGTCAGTCACGCGTGTTCATAGGTGAGAATGATGATGAGTGTCACGGATCATCACATTCATCAAGTTGAAGTGCAACGTATATCTTGGAATAAGAATAAAAGAGAATTGAATAGAAAATAATAGTAATTGTATTGAAACTTGAGGTACAGCAGACCTCCACACCCTTAATCTATGGTGTGTAGAAACTCCACCGTTGAAAATACATAAGTGAAAGGTTCAGGCATGGCCAAATAGCCAGCCCCCATGGTCTAAGGACTAGGCGTCCAGAGATGTCTAATACACTAGTAAAAAGTCCTATTTATAATAAACTAGCTATTAGGGTTTACATGAGTAAGTAATTGATGCATAAATCCACTTCCGGGGCCCACTTGGTGTATGTTTGGGCTGAGCTTGATCTATCCACAAGCTGAGGCTTCTCTTGGAGTTGAACGCCAAGTTATAACGTGTTTTGGGCGTTTAACTCCGGGTCGTGACGTGTTTCTGGCGTTTGACTCCAGACAGCAGCATGTACTTGGCGTTGAGCGCCACTTTACGTCGTCAATTCCCGAATAAAGTATGGACTATTATATATTGCTGGAAAGCTCTGGATGTCTACTTTCCAACGCCGTTAAGATCGCGCCATTTGGAGTTCTGTAGCTCCAAAAAAATCCATTTTGAGTGCAGAGAGGTCAGATTCCAACAGCATCAGCAGTCCTTTTGTCAGCCTTTTTCAGAGTTTTGCTTAATTCCCTCAATTTTCAATTTCAGCCAGAAATTACCTGAAATTACAGAAAAACACACAAACTCATAGTAAAGTCCAGAAATGTGAATTTATCATAAAAATTAATGAAAACATCCCTAAAAGTAGCTTGAACTTACTAAAAACTACCTAAAAACAATGCCAAAAAGCGTATAAATTATCCGCTCATCACAACACCAAACTTAAATTGTTGCTTGTCCCCAAGCAACTGAAAATCAATTAGGATAAAAAGAAGAGAATATACTATAAATTCCAGAATATCAATGAATATTAATTATAATTAGATGAGCGGGACTTGTAGCTTTTTGCTTCTGAATTGTTTTGGCATCTCACTTTTTCCTTTGAAGTTCAGAATGATTGGCTTCTCTAGGAACTTAGAATTTTGGATAGTGTTATTGACTTTTCTAGTTAAGCATGTTGATTCTTGAACACAGCTACTTATGAGTCTTGGCCGTGGCCCTAAGCACTTTGTTTTCCAGTATTACCACCGGATACATAAATGCCACAGACACATAACTGGGTGAACCTTTTCAGATTGTGACTCAGCTTTGCTAGAGTCCCCAGTTAGTGGTGTCCAAAGCTCTTAAGCACACTCTTTTGCTTTGGATCATGACTTTAACCACTCAGTCTCAAGCTTTTCACTTGGACCTGCATGACACAAGCACATGGTTAGGGACAGCTTAGTTTAGCCGCTTAGGCCTGGATTTATTTCCTTGGGCCCTCCTATCCATTGATGCTCAAAGCCTTGGATCCTTTTTACCCTTGCCTTTTGGTTTTAAGGGCTATTGGCTTTTTCTGCTTGCTTTCTCTCTCTCTCTCTCTCTATATATATATATATATATATATATATATATATATATATATATATATATATATATATATATATTTTCGCAAGCTTTTACTTTTCACTGCTTTTTCTTGCTTCAAGAATCAATTTCATGATTTTTCAGATCATCAATAACATTTCTCTTTGTTCATCATTCTTTCAAGAGCCAACAATTTTAACATTCATAAACAACAAGATAAAAAAATATGCACTGTTTAAGCATTCATTCAGAAAACCAAAAGTATTATCACCACATCAATATAATTGAACTAAATTCAAGGATAAATTCGAAATTCATGTACTTCTTGTTCTTTTGAATTAAAACATTTTTCATTTAAGAGAGGTGAAGGATTAATGGAATTATTCATAACTTTAAGACATAGTTACTAACTACTAATGATCATGAAATAGAGACACAAAACATAGATAAACACAACATAAAAACCAAAAAACAGAAAGAAATAAGAACAAGGAATGAATCCACCTTAGTGGCGTCTTCTTCTTGAAGGACCAACAATGTCCTTAAGCTCTTCTATGTCCCTTCCTTGCCTTTTTTGCTCCTCCCTCATTGCTCTTTGATCTTCTCTTATTTCATGGAGAATGATGGAGTGCTCATGATGTTCCACCCTTAATTGTTCCACATTGTGGCTCAAATCTTCTAAGAAAGTGTTGAGTTGTTCCCAATAGTTGTTGGGAGGAAAGTACATCCCTTGAGGCATCTCAGGAATTTCTTGATGATGAGCTTCCTCATGCATCTCTTGAGATCCGTGGAGGGTCTCTCTTGCTTGCCCCATCCTCTTCTTGGTGATGGGCTTATCCTCTTCAATGGAGATGTCTCCTTCTATGATAACTCCAGCTGAGTAACATAGATGGCAAATAAGGTGAGGAAAAGCTAGCCTTGCCATGGTGGAAGGCTTTTCGGCTATTTTGTAGAATTCATTGGAGATGACTTCATGAACTTCTACTTCCTCTCCAATCATGATGCTATGAATCATGATGGCCCGATCCACAGTAACTTCAGATCGGTTGCTAGTCGGAATGATGGAGCGTTGAATGAACTCCAACCATCCTCTAGCCACAGGCTTGAGATCCAGTCTTCTTAGTTGAACTGGCTTGCCTTTGGAGTCTCTTTTCCATTGAGCTCCTTCCACACATATGTCCATAAGGACTTGGTCCAACCTTTGATTAAAGTTGACCCTTCTAGTGTAGGGGCGTACATCTCCTTGCATCATGGGCAAGTGGAATGCCAACCTCACATTCTCCGGACTAAAATCTAAGTATTTCCCCCGAATCATTGTAAGATAATTCTTTGGACTTCGGGTTCATACTTTGATCATGGTTCCTAGTGATCCATGCATTGGCATAGAACTCTTGAACCATTAATATTCCGACTTGTTGCATGGGGTTAGTTAGGACTTCCCAACCTCTTCTTCGGATCTCATGTCGGATCTCCGGATACTCATTTTTCTTGAGCTTAAAAGGGACCTCAGGGATCACCTTCTTCTTTGCCACAACATCATAGAAGTGGTCTTGATGGCTTTTAAAGATGAATCTTTCCATCTCCCATGACTCGAAGGTGGAAGCTTTTGTCTTCCCTTTTCCTTTTCTAGAGGATTCTCCGGCCTTAGGTGCCATTGATGGTAATGGAAAACAAAAAAGATTATGCTTTGACCACACCAAACTTAAAAAAATTGCTCGCCCTCGAGCAAGAGAAGAAAGAAGAGAAGAAGAAGAAGAAGAAAATATGGAGGAGAAGGGTGAATGTGTATTCGGCCAAGGTGTAGAAGAGGGGGTTGTGTTGTGTGAAAATGAAGTAGAATGGAAGGGTTTATATAGGAAAAGGGGAGAGGGTAGGTTTGGCCATTTAGGGTGGGATTGGGTGGGAAAGTGTTTTTGAATTTTGGAGGTAGGTGGGGTTTTTGGGGAAGAGTAGATGGATGTGAGTGGTGAAGAGGTGATGGGGAAGAGAGATTGAGGTGATTGGTGAAGAGTTTTGGGAAAGAGTGTTTATTGGGAGGAGAGATTCAGAGATTGAAGTTGTTGGGAAGTGTGACATGGGGAAGAGTGTTATAGGATTAGGAGGTAAAGTGGGAATATGTTAGGTGGGGATCCTGTGGGGTCCACAGATCCTGAAGTGATCCTATGGGGTCCACAGATCCTGAGATGTCAAGGATTTACATCCCTGCACCAATTAGGCATGTAAAATGCCTTTGCACACCATTCTGGCGTTTAAACGCCGAGATGATGCACACTCTGGGTGTTCAACGCCCATGTGTAGCATGTTTCTGGCGTTGAACGCCAGTTCCATGCTTGTTACTGGCGTTCAGCGCCAGCTTTCCTCAAGGCACATTCCTGACGTTCAAACGCCAGGATGTTGCTTGTTTCTGGCATTCAGCGCCAGATTCATGCTCTGTTCTGGCGTTGAATGCCAGCCAGATGCTCCTTACTGGCGTTGAACGCCAGTATGTCCTCCCTCCAGGGTGTGATTTTTCTTCTGCTGTTTTTTATTCTGTTTTTAATTTTTATATTTTTTTCGTGACTCCTCATGATCATGTACCTAATAAAACACAAAATAATAATAAAATAAAATAAAAATAAAAATTAGATAAATAAAATTGGGTTGCCTCCCAACAAGCACTCTTTTAATGTCAATAGCTTGACAGTGGGCTCCCATGGAGCCACAAAGGTGATCAGGTCAATGTTGTATAGTCCCAACACCAAACTTAGAGTTTGGATATGGGGTCTTAACACCAAACTTAGAGTTTGGTTGTGGCCTCCCAACACCAAACTTAGAGTCTGACTGTGGGGGCTCTTCTTGACTCTGAATTGAGAGAAGCTCTTCATGCTTACTCTCTTTTGTCACAGAGGGATGGCCATGTGCCTTAAACACAAGGTAGTCCCCATTCAATTGAAGGACTAATTCACCTCTGTTGACATCTATCACAACTCCTGCTGTAGCTAGGAAAGGTCTTCCAAGGATGATGCATTCATCCTCTTCCTTCCTAGTGTCTAAGATTATGAAATCAGCAGGGATGTAAAGGCCTTCAACCTTTACTAACACGTTCTCTACTATTCCATAAGCTTATCTCAATGACTTGTCTGCCAATTGTAATAAGAACAAGGCAGGTTGTGCCTCAATGATCCCCAGCTTCTCCATTACAGAGAGTGGCATAAGATTTATCCCTGACCCCAGATCACATAGAGCTTTTTCAAAGGTCATGGTGCCTATGGTACAAGGTATTAAGAACTTGCCAGGATCTTTGTCTCTTTTGAGGTAAAATTTGCTGAATCCAGGTATCTAGTTCATTAATGAGCAAGGGAGGTTCACTTTCCAAAGTCTCATTACCAAACAACTTGGCATTCAGCTTCATGATAGCTCCTAAATATTGAGCAACTTGCTCTCCAGTCACATCTTCATCCTCCTCAGAGGAAGAATAGTCTTCAGAGCTCATGAATGGCAGAAGGAGATTTAATGGAATCTCTATGGTCTCTATATGAGCCTCAGATTCCTTTGGATCCTTAATAGGAAACTCCTTCTTGCTTGAGAGACGTCCTAGGAGGTTTTCCTCACTAGGATTTTTGTCCTTCTCCTCCCTTGTGCATTCGGCCATATTGATCACATCAATGGCCTTGCACTCTCCTTTTGGATTCTCTTCTGTACTGCTTGGGAGAATACTAGGAGGAGTTTCAATGACTTTCTTACTCAGCTGACCCACTTGTGCCTCCAGATTTCTGATGGAGGATCTTGTTTCACTCATGAAACTGAAAGTGGCTTTTGACAGATCATATACTAGATTGGCTAAATTAGAAGTGTTTTGTTCAGAATTCTCTGTCTGTTGCTGAGAAGATGATGGAAAAGGCTTGCTATTGCTCAGCCTATTGCGTCCACCATTGTTGAGGCTTTTGTTGATCCTTCCATGAGAAATTTGGATGATTTCTCCATGATGAATTATAGGTGTTTCCATAAGGTTCACCCATGTAATTAACCTCTGCTATTGCAGGGTTCTCATGATCATAAGCTTCTTCAGAAGCTGCCTCTTTAGTACTGTTGGATGCATTTTGCCATCCATTCAGACTTTGAGAGATCATGTTGACTTGCTGAGTCAACACTTTGTTCTGAGCCAATATGGCATTCAGAGCATCAATTTCAAGAACTCCCTTCCTCTGAGGTGTCCCATTATTCACGGAATTCCTCTCAGAGGTGTACATGAACTGGTTGTTTGCAACCATATCAATAAGTTCTTGAGCTTCTGCAGGTATTTTCTTTAGGTGAATGGATCCACCTGCAGAATGGTCCAATGACATTTTCGAAAATTCAGATAGACCATAATAGAATATATCTAATATGGTCCATTCTGAAAACATGTCAGATGGACACCTTTTGGTCAGCTGCTTGTATCTTTCCCAAGCTTCATAGAGGGATTCACCATCTTTTTGTTTGAAGGTCTGAACATCCACTCTAAGCTTGCTCAGCTTTTGAGGAGGAAAGAATTTATCCAAGAAGGCCGTGACCAGCTTATCCCAGGAGTCCAGGCTATCCTTAGGTTGTGAATCCAACCATATTCTAGCTCTGTCTCTTACAGCAAAAGGGAAAAGCATGAGTCTGTAGACTTCAGGATCAACTCTATTCGTCTTAACAGTCTCACAAATCTGCAAGAACTCAGTTAAAAACTGGTAAGGATCTTCAGATGGAAGTCCATAAAACTTGCAGTTCTGTTGCATTAAAGCAACTAGTTGAGGTTTAAGCTCAAAATTATTGGCTCCAATGGCAGGAATGGAGATGCTTCTTCCATCAAATTTGGACGTTGGTTTTGTGAAGTCACCAAGCATTCTCCTTGCATTATTGTTGTTGGGTTTGGCTGCCATCTCCTTCTCTTGTTCTAATATTTCTGAAAGGTTACCTTTAGATTGTTGTAATTTAGCTTCTCTTAGTTTCCTCTTCAAAGTCCTTTCAGGTTCGGGATCAATTTCAACAAGAGTGCCTTTTTCCTTGTTCCTGCTCATATGAAAGAGAAGAAAACAAGAAAAGAAGAGGAATCCTCTATGTCACAGTATAGAGATTCCTTTATGTTATTAGAAGAAGAAAAGGGGGAAGAGTGAAGAAGAATGGGTTCGGATTTTTAGATGAAGAGAGGTGAAGAGAAGTGTTAGTAAATAAATAATAAAATAAGAAAAGAGAGGGAGAATTCCGAAAATAATTTTGAAAAAGAGGTTAGTATTTTCGAAAATTAAAGATAAGATAAGATTAAAATTAAAATTTAAAACAAAAAGAGTTTTTGAAAAAGAGATGAGATATTTTCGAAAATTAGAGAGGGAAAAGTAGTTAGGTAGTTTTGAAAAAGATAAGAAACAAACACAAAGTCAAAGAGTTAGTTGAAAAAGATATTAAAATCAAATTTGAAAAGATAAGAAGATAAGAAGTTAGATAAGGTATTTTAAAATTAAATTTTTGAAAAAGATAAAATTTTTGAAAAAGATATGATAAAAGATAAAAAGATTTAATTTTTAAAATTAAAATTAATTACTTAACTAACAAGAAACTAAAAGATAGGATTCTAAAATTTAAAGATTGAACCTTTCTTAACAAGAAAGTAACAAACTTCAAATTTTTGAATCAATCATATTACTTGTTAGTGTAATTTCGAAAATTAGATATAAAGATAAGAAAAAGATTTTGAAAATATTTTGAAAAAGATTTTTGAAGTTTTCGAAAAAGAGGAAAAATTGGAAAATATATGATTTTTGAAAAAGATTTTGAAAAGATAAGATTTTTAAATTTGAAAATTTGACTTGACTTGTAAGAAATAACTAATTTTGAAAATTTTTGACCAAGTCAACCCAAAATTTCAAAAATTTGGAGAGAAATAAGGAAAAGATATATTTTTTGATTTTTGAATTTTTTTATGATGAGAGAGAAAAACACAATTATGACCCAAAACTTAAAAATTTTGGATCAAAACACATGATGCATGCAAGAACACTATGAATGTCAAGATGAACACCAAGAACACTTTGAAGATCATGATGAACATCAAGAACATTTTTTGAAAAATTTTTTATGCAAAGAAAATATGCAAGACACCAAACTTAGAAATTTTTAATGCATGGACTCTTAACAAACGAAAAATGCATATGAAAAACAACAAGCAACACAAAACAAGAAAACATCAAGATCAAATAAGAAGACTTGTCAAGAACAACTTGAAGATCATGAAGAACACCATGAATGTATGAATTTTCGAAAAAATGCAAGAAAAATTTTTAAAGCATGCAATTGACACCAAACTTAAAAGTTGACTCAAGACTCAAACAAGAAACACAAAATATTTTTGATTTTTATGATTTTATGATTTTTTTTGGATTTTTATTGATTTTTTTCGAAAATATTTTTGAAAAAAAACGAAAAAAATAAGGATTTTGAAAAAGATTTTTGAAAAGTTTTTGAAAAGAAAATTACCTAATCTGAGCAACAAGATGAACCGTCAGTTGTTCAAACTCAACAATCCCCGGCAACGGCGCCAAAAACTTGGTGGACGAAATTGTGATCCTCAAAGTTGGTCTCTTTGTACTTGTATGAAATTTAAATATTGGCTCTGTCAAAAATACCCCAAACAGATCATGGTATGATGAATTGGGATCTTAATAATCCCTGGTAATGGCACGTGTGATCATAACTCCGTTCAACTTAACCAGCAAGTGTACTGGGTCATCCAAGTAATACCTTACGTGAGTAAGGGTCGATCCCACAGAGATTGTTGGTATGAAGCAAGCTATGGTCATCTTGTAAATCTCAGTCAGGCGGATTATAATTGATTATGGATTTTCGAATAATAATAAATAATAAACAGAAAATAAAATAGTAAATAGTTACTCATATAATTCCATGGTGGGAATTTCAGATAGGCATATGGAGATGCTGTGCTCCTCTCGAATCTCTACTTTCTTATTACATTCATCCAATCCTTCTTACTCCTTTCCATGGCAAGCTGTATGTAGGGCATCACCGTTGTCAATGGCTACATCCCATCCTCTCAGTGAAAATGGTCCTATGCTCTGTCACAGCACGGCTAATCATCTGTCGGTTCTCAATCAGGTTGGAATAGAATCCCTTGATTCTTTTGCATCTATCACTAACGCCCAGCCTTCAGGAGTTTGAAGCTCGTCACAGTCATTCAGTCCCAGAATCCTACTCGGAATACCACAGACAAGGTTAGAATTTCCGACTTCCCGGAATCCTACTCGGAATACCACAGACAAGGTTAGACTTTCCGGATTCCCATGAATGCCGCCATCTATCTAGCTTATACCACGAAGATTCTGTTGGGAGATCTAAGAGATATGCGCCCGGCCTAAAGTAGAATGGAAGTGGTTGTCAGTCACGCGCGTTCATAGGTGAGAATGATGATGAGTGTCACGGATCATCACATTCATCAAGTTAAAGTGCAACGTATATCTTGGAATAAGAATAAAAGAGAATTGAATAGAAAATAATAGTAATTGTATTGAAACTTAAGGTACAGCAGAGCTCCACACCCTTAATCTATGGTGTGTAGAAACTCCACCGTTGAAAATACATAAGTGAAAGGTTCAGGCATGGCCGAATGGCCAGCCCCCATGGTTTAAGGACTAGGCGTCTAGAGATGTCTAATACACTAGTAAAAAGTCCTATTTATAATAAACTAGCTATTAGGGTTTACATGAGTAAGTAATTGATGCATAAATCCACTTCTGGGCCCCACTTGGTGTATGTTTGGGCTGAGCTTGATCTATCCACGAGCTGAGGCTTCTCTTGGAGTTGAACGCCAAGTTATAACGTGTTTTGGGCGTTCAACTCCGGGTCGTGACGTGTTTCTGGCGTTTGACTCCAGACAGCAGCATGTACTTGGCGTTGAGCGCCACTTTACGTCGTCAATTCCCAAATAAAGTATGGACTATTATATATTGCTGGAAAGCTCTGGATGTCCACTTTCCAACGCCGTTGAGAGCGCGCTATTTGGAGTTCTGTAGCTCCAGAAAATCTATTTTGAGTGCAGGGAGGTCAGATTCCAACAGCATCAGCAGTCCTTTTGTCAGCATTTTTCAGAGTTTTGCTCAATTCCCTCAATTTCAGCCAGAAATTACCTGAAATTACAGAAAAATACACAAACTCATAGTAAAATCCAGAAATGTGAATTTATCATAAAAACTAATGAAAACATCCCTAAAAGTAGCTTGAACTTACTAAAAACTACCTAAAAACAATGCCAAAAAGCGTATAAATTATCCGCTCATCAGTAAGGTTGGGTTGCCTCCCAACAAGCGTTTCTTTAAAGTCACTAACTTAACCTTTAGCTCCTTACAGAGGTGAGTATGGGCTCAGATTTTTATCCCTGACAGTGAATTCTCTTCCTGTCCTCTCATGAATAAGCTCTATATGCTCTAGAGATAGGACACGACTCACTGTATGTGGTAAGACTAGCTTCTTAGTGAAGACAACTCTCATGCCAGGTGAGAGGTCTTCAATAGGAACTTTCTTGGTCCTCCAGCCTTTAGGTACTTTCTTTTTAGAACCTTTGTGCTTAAAGCTTGTTGATGGTTGCCCAACACCAAACTTAGAATTGATGTCTGGGGGCTCTACACAGAAAGAGAGGATTGGTACACTAGTGTTGCATTGTTATCTCTCTTTTAGAGGGAGAATTAGGATGAGGCATCTTGAATAAGATGTGGTCTTTCCCTAACTTTAGGGTTAGTTCTCCCTTAGCCACATTAATGATAGCATTGGTTGTGGCTAGGAAAGGTCTTCCAACGATGACACAGTCATCCTCATCCTCTCCAATGTCCAAGACAATGAAGTTTGCTGGGATGTAGTGGTTTTCAACTTTAACCAATACATCCTCCACTGAGCCATATGGCTTCTTCATGGTCTTGTCTGCCATCTCTAATGAGATGTGTGCAGCTTGTACCTCAAAGATTCCCAACTTATCTATTACAGAGAGTGGCATGAGGTTGATGCTTAACCCTAGGTCACACAGAGCCTTTTCAAAGGTCATGGTGCCTATGGTGCAAGGAATCAAAAAGCGTCCAGGATCTCGAAGCTTTTGAGGTAGCTCTTGCTGAACCAAAGCATGGAGTTCATTGGTAAGTAGTGGAGGTTCTTCCTCTAGAGGCTTTGTAAAAAATAACTAGGTATTCAGCTTTATTAGAGAACCTAGGAAATGAGCAACTTACTCTTCCCTAGTGTCTTCATCTTCATCTGAGGATAAGTAGTCATCAGAACTTAAGCATTGTAGAAGTGCATTCAAAGGAACCTCAATTATCTTCCTTTGGTTCTGGGCTAGAGGGTTCTTGAGTGGGATTTAGGCACTCAAAGGGAGTGCTGTGACTGGCGTTCAATGCCAACTCTGTCAGCTTATTGAGCGTTAAACGCCCTTGCTGTCCACCCTGACTGGCATTAAATGCCAGTCCCTCTAGCATTCTGGGCATTGAATGCACAGTAGGGATGTCCTTGCTGGCGTTCAATGCCAGCTTTTCTGGGTGAGTGGGCGTTGAACGCCCAGTGAGAGGTTCCTCACTGGCGTTCAACGCCAAAATGGTTGGGAGTTTGGGCGTTGAACGCCTAGTGAGGGGTTCTTCACTGGCGTTCAGCGCCAGAAAGCCTTCCTGTTTGGGCGTTGAACGCCCAGCCAGTGCTCCCTGGCTGGCGTTTAACACCAGCATTTCTACCAGGATGGGAGTTAAACGCCCAGTGAGGGGTTCCTTTTTGGCGTTTAACGGCAAGCTTACTGGCATTATGGGCATTGAACGCCCAATGAATGCTTCTTCATTGGAGTTCAACGCCTTCCCACTTTCCTCTAATTTGGCCTCTACCTCCATGGTTATGGCCTTCTAGTCTTCTTTTGGATTCACCTCAGTGTTACTATGAAGAGTGTCAAGAGGAGTCTCAGGGATTCTCTTGCTCAGTTGACCAATCTGTACCTCCATGTCTCTAATGGTGGACCTTGTTTCATTAATGAAACTATGGGTGGTCTTAGTGAGGCTGGAGACTAGAATGGGTAAGTCAGAAAGGCTCTGCTTAGAGGTCTCCATATTCCCTTGAGAAGATGGGAATGGTGGTCTATTGTTGAACCTATTATGGTTCCTACCACCTTGATTGTTATTGAAACCTTGCTGAGGTTTCTGTTGATCCTTCCATGACAGGTTAGGATGGTTCCTGATAAACCACTATTTTATGGTTTATCTTGTGCTTAATTGAGTAGATTTTATCAACTCTTTACCCACTTATTCATATGATTTGCATGTTTTATATTTTCCTTCCTGATTCTGTGCTATGATTGAAAACATGCTTCTTTGGCTTTTATTTCCTTTTATTTTAAATCCTCTCTTATTACCATTAGATGCCTTGATATGTGTGTTAAGTGATTTCAGAAATTACAGGGCAGGAATGGCTTAGAGGATGGAAAGGAAGCATGCAAAAGTGGAAGGAATACAAGAAGTTGAAGGAACTGCAAAGCTGTCAGCCTGACCCTATCGCACTAAAACGATCATAACTTGAGCTACAGAGGTCCAAATGATGCGGTTCCATTTGCGTTGGAAAGCTAACGTCCGGGGCTTCGATTTGATATATAATTCGCCATAGTGGCCGTATAGATAGGCGACGCGAATGCGCGCTCCACGTGAACACGTCGCATCTGCGAACTTCAATCCGCACGGACGCGTGGATGACGCCTCCGCGTCACTTTGCCGCGACCTGTACGGACCAGATTGCACAATCAGCGACTTCTGGGCTGTTTCTGACCCAGTTTTTGGCCCGGAGAACACAGATTAGAGGCTATAAAGTGGGGGAATGCATCCATTCATAATCAAGGTTTTCATAATTCACTTTTCATTGTTTTAGATGTAGTTTTTAGAGAGAGAGGTTCTCTCCTCTCTCTTAGGATTAGGATTAGGATTTTTAGAACTTAGGAATATTTTTATCTCATCTTTTTATCAGGTTCAATATCTTTTTATTTCGACTCCTCTTAATTGTTGATTATTGATGTTGCTTATTTGGCTTATGACTCTTCATATTTGGATTGATTTTATTTTGTTAATGCAATTGAGGTATTTTAGATTTATGATTATTTTCTCTAATTTATGTTATTGATGCTTGTGCTCCATCCAAATTATTTTCATTCAAGTATGTTTTATTCCCTTTTGGCTTTGGTTGATTAATTGGTAACTCTTGAGTTATCAAACTCATTGTTGACTGAAAATTGGAATTCTTCAAGAATTAATTCGAGATCCAATAATTCTAACTTTTCCCAAGGAAAGACTGGAATTTGAAGATTCGAATTAATTCATCCACTTAACTTACCTTCATAGTTAGAGGTTAACAAAGTGGGAGAAAAAAAATCTAATTCTCATCACAATTGATAAGGATAACTAGGATAGGACTTCTAATTTCTCATACCTTGCCAAGAGTTTATTTTACAATCAATTATTTATTTTATTCGTCATTTATCATAATTGCCCCTCATTCTTAAAACCCCCAATTTACAAACTCATAACCAATAATAAGAACATACCTCCCTGCAATTCCTTGAGAAGACGACCCGATGTTTAAATACTTCGGTTATCAATTTATTTAGGGGTTTGTTACTTGTGACAACCAAAATGTTTGTACGAAGGGATTTCTGTTGGTTCAGAATCTATACTTACAACGTGACTTTATAAAATTCTTTACTAGCAAAAATTCTAACGTCAGTTCCTCCATAAAGGGTTGTAAGTGTTTTCATAGGGTTCTCCCATGTAATTCACCTCTTCCTTGGTGGGTTGATCAGGATCATAAGCTTCTTCTTCAAGAGAAGCTTCCTAAGTACTGTCAGCTGCACTTTGCATTCCAGTCAGATGCTGGGAAATCATATTGACTTGCTGAGTCAATATCTTATTCTGAGCCAAGATGGCATTCATAGTCTCAACTTCATGAACTCCTTTCTTCTGAGAGATTCCATGATTTACAAGATTCCTTTCAAAAGTATACATGAATTGTTTGTTAGCAACCATTTCAATGAGTTCTCTTACTTCTGTAGGCGTTTTCTTCAAGTGGAGGGATCCACCTGCAGAGCTATCCAATGAAATTTTAGATATCTCATATAGACCATCATAAAACACACCTATAATGGACATTCTAAGAGCATGTCAAGAGGATATCTCTTGATTAGTTGCTTGTATCTTTTCGAAGCTTCAATAGGGATTCACCTTCTCTTTGCCTGAAGGTTTGAACTTCCACTCTAATCTTGCTCATCCTTTGAGGAGGAAAGAATTTAGCCAGAAAAGCATTAACTAGTTTTTTCCAAGAGTCAAGACTCTCTCTAGGCTGGGCATCCAACCAGAACTTGGCTCTGTATCTCAAAGCAAAGGGAAAGAGCATAAGCTTGTAGACTTCAGGGTTAACTCCATTAGTCTTTAAGTATCACAAATCTGTAAAAACTCAGCTGAAAAATGATGTGGATCTTCCATTGGAAGTCCACGGAATTTGCAATTCTATTGCAAAAGAGAGACTAACTGAGGCTTAAGCTCAAATTGTTAGCTCCAATGGCAGGTACAGAGATACTTCTACCATAAAAGTCAAAGGTAGGCATGGTGAAGTCACCAAGAACCTTTCTTGGCTCCTCTTGAGGTTCGGCCATGTCCTCTATTTCTTGTCCAAAATTTTCTGAAAGATCTTTTTCGAAGTGTTGTGCTTTAGCTTATTGTAAAAACCTCCTCATAGTCTTCTCAAGTTCAGGATCAGGAGTCAAGAGGGGTTCTTTATCCTTATTCCTGGTCATAAACAAGAAGAAAAGAAAAGAAAGAAAAGAAGAAAGCTTTTTGTACCACTTGGACCAAAGAGCTTCCAGTTAAATGTGAAGAGAGAAGAAGATAGAAAAGAAATAACAGAAGTAGAAGAAGGATACTTTGAAAATAGGAGATAGAAGTAGAGAAGTATAAATAGAAGAGAAGAAGTATAAATAGAAAAAGTAAGTACGAATTAAAATATTTTTTTGTTTTTATTTTATTTATTAATTATTTTTGAAAATTAAGGTTATTAATTTAAAAAGAGTTGAAAATTAGTTAATGAATTTTTGAAAATAGAAGAAAGAGAAGAGGAAGTAGTTTTTTGAAAATTAAGAGAGATGAGAGTTAGTTAGGAAGTTTTGAAAAAGAAGAGAGAGAAGATAAGATATTAATTAAGAAAAGATTTGAATTTTAAGATAAGATAGAAGATAAGATAAGAAAAGATTTGAAATTAAAATTTGAAATTAGAAAAAGATAAGATAAGATTTTAAAAATATTTGAAAAATATTGAATTTTAAAATTGGAAGTTAGAAAAGATAAGATAAGAAACAAAAAAGATAAGATTAGAAATTTGATTTTGAAAAAAAAAGATTAAATTTTAAATTTTGAAATTTGAAAAGATAAGATAAGATTTTTGAATTTTGAAAAAGATATGATAAGATTTTGAAAAAAGATAAGAATTTTTTGAAAAAGATATAATTTTTATTTTTGAAAAGATTTGATTTTTGAAAACTTGACAACTAAGATATGATAAGATAAAATTTTGAAATTAAAATCTGAATTTTTATGTTAATTTTCGAAAATTATGGTTGAAACTAAGTTAGAAAAGATATTTTTTATTTTTGAGTTTAATGATGAATGAGAAAAACAAGTAAAAGACACAAGACTGAAAATTTTTAGATCTAATGCTCCTTATTTTCGAAAATTTGGAGGAAAAACACAAAGGAATACCAAACTTAAAAATTTTAAGATTAAAACACAAAAAAGACTCAAGAACACTTTGAAGACTAACAAGAACACAAGAACAACACTCAAAGAACACAAGAACATAAAAAGAACACTAAACTTAAAATTTTTTAGAAAATCAACAAGAAATTTTCGAAAAACACAAGAAAAATAACAAGAAGACACCAAACTTAATGATTAAAAATAAGACTCCAAAGACACTAATTTTGAAAAATTTTTAGAAAAAGGACTTAAGATTTTCGAAAATTACCAAGAACATAAATAAAAATCTCAAATAGAAAGTTAAGGATGCTTGAAAATAAACTGCATGAAAAAAGGTTTTTGGAAAAGTTTTAAAATTTTTGTAATTGAAAACAAGAACAAAGATTAAACAAAGAAAATAAAAATATTTTTGAAAAAGCTTTTTAATTTTTTTTTGAAAAATTGAGAAGAAGAAAATAAAAATAAAAGACTCAACAAAAACACAAACAAAGACTAAATTGAAATAAAAAGACTCAATTAGGAATGATAAAGAAAAGAAAATAAAAATTACCTGATCTAGGGAGCAAGACAATCCGTCAGTTTGTCGAAACTCAACAATCCCCGGCAACGGCCCCAAAAACTTGGTACCATGAATTCCCACACTTTCGTACTGTTGTACCAGTAAGTGCACTGGGTCGTCCAAGTAATACCTGAGCGAGTCAGGGTAGATCCCACGAGGATTGTGATTTGAAGCAAGCTATGGTTATCTTGCAGGTCTTAGTCAAGCAGATCAAAAAGTTGTTGGATATGGAATTGTATTAGGACTTTTGGAATCAGCAATAGGGATATGTTGAAGGATTGGAGTGTCTTTGCCTTTCTGAATTAACTCTGGTATTACTGTCTTCTCTACTTGTGAATGATCTTCTTCTATAGCAGGCTGTATGTGATCAACGCCATGGGTTGTGGTTGTAAAACCCGGTCAAACTATAATTACTTAAATAATAAATTAAACAAGAGGAAATACGGTTAGAAAATTTAGCAATCGGAATTTGATAATTTAAATATGATATTTGAATTCAGTGAATTTTTCTAAGTCGAAAAATATAGTTTTCTCCGTAAAAATGCGCACTGAAATTTTGACCGACAGTACCGACTAAGATTTGTCTGGTACTGCAGCTAAGAAAAAATTGATTAAAAGTAAATAATGCTAAGAAATTAGGATTTATAATTAGGACAGGTAGAAATATTTAAAATATGATTTAAAACTCTAATCTTAAAGGTTTTGGCCCAAAATTGGGCCAACGAACTAAACCAAGTGAATTGGGCCCAAGTGGACCCAAGCTCAGCATATATAAGCCTTAACTTAAAGCCATTGAGCCACCATAACCCTCATTTAGTGTGTTTGTTGCTGAAATGAAAAGAGAGAGATGAGAAGAGAGAAACTCTAACTCTCTTTGATCTTCAAATCACCATAACTTGAGCTACGGAGCTCCGATTGACAAGCCGTTTGTGATCACGCATCACTCTTCTCCTCCTCTTTGAATCTATTTAAGCTTTGTGGTGATTATTTAACTCACCTCTGACCAATTCATTTTTCCTCTTGTATTTCGAATTTGGTTTGGGTTTTGAGGAAACCTTGTAATTTTGGTTGTTTAACGGTGCTCTAGTATGAGCCATTGGTGATATTCATCACAAAAATTTCGTGGGTTAAGGTAAGGAACCCCTTAACCCTTGTGATTTATCAATTTCATGAACCCTAGGTTGATTATTAGTGTGAAATTGGTTATGTTAGAGTATTGGTTGATTTTGGTGCACAATTGGGAGGTTGGTGTTGCTTGTGGATGTTTGGTGAGGCTTGGAGTTAAGGGTTGGCGGAGACTTCCAAGAAGAAGCTCAATTATTTTGGCTACAAGAGGTACGGTTTAAGTTTCATTTAAGTACCGTGTGGTGTGATGAGAATTCCTAGGCTAGATGTCCCTATGATTGAGTTTGGATTGTGTAAATGGTTGGTACTAATATGCATAGTTAATATGTAATGTAAATTAATGATTGGGTTGGGAATTATGTGAATTTGTATGTTTGGTGTGTTGAGAATTTGATGAATTGGATAATGAATATTGGTTTGTGGAATATGCATTTAAATTGTGAATTTGGGCCGGAGGCCGTGAATTTTGGGCCGGAAGCCGGAAAGAGGTAAGGAAGGTAAGTTGATGTGTGTATTGTGTGATGATATAAGAGATTGGATGGATTTTAGATATTGAATGTGTGAATAATTGGTTTGATTATTGAATAATAGGGTTTGAGGAATTGAGGTGTGAAGTTTGATAGTTTTGGGTGAAATTGTGTAGATGAGGTAGGTTTGGTTTTAGTTAAGTGTAATTATGTGAATGTGGTTGGATTGTGGTTATTTAGATGAGTGGAAATGAATTTAGCTTATGAACATTGAAAAAATTGGTGATTTCTATTTTTGAGTAAAAACTAAATTTTGACCAACTTTGGTGGTTTGTAACTTGATCCACAAAGTTTGGAATTCTTAAAAATTAAATTTTTATGAAAGTTTATTCAACGATCTTTCCAACGAGTCAGAAATGGTTGAAAAACGAATTTTGTAGAAGAAGTTATGTGTGTTGGAAGTTTGGGGTTTGAAAATGTAATTCTACAACTTTATAAATTAGTAAAATTTTTGGTAAAACATACTCCGACACGTACAAATGGCCGACGCGCACGCCTCACTCATGATTTTTACTCTCTCACGCGTGTGCCTGGCCGACGCGTACGTGTGGTGCACGAAATTGTGATCATCAATGGCGCCATCAACATGGTACGCTCATTGCAATCTCAACTCTTTATCACAACTCCGCACAACTAACCAGCAAGTGCACTGGGTCGTCCAAGTAATAAACCTTACGCGAGTAAGGGTCGATCCCACGGAGATTGTTGGTATGAAGCAAGCTATGGTCACCTTGTAAATCTTAATCAGGCAGACTCAAATGGTTATGGATGATATATGAATAAAACATAAAGATAAAGATAGAGATACTTATGCAATTCATTGGTAAGAACTTCAGATAAGCGAATGGAGATGCTTTGTCCCTTCCGTCTCTCTGCTTTCCTACTGTCTTCATCTAATCCTTCTTATTTCTTTCCATGGCAAGCTTATGCAAGGGTTTCACCGTTGTTAGTGGCTACCTCCCATCCTCTCAGTGGAAATGTTCAACGCACCCTGTCACGGCACGGCTATCCAGCTGTCGGTTCTCGATCATGTCGGAATAGAATCCAGTGATTCTTTTGCGTCTGTCACTAACGCCCCACAATCGCGAGTTTGAAGCACGTCACAGTCATTCAATCATTGAATCCTACTCAGAATACCACAGACAAGGTTTAGACCTTCCGGATTCTCTTGAATGCCGCCATCAGTTCTGGCCTATACCACGAAGACTCTGATCTCACGGAATGGCTGGCTCGTTTGTCACGCGAGCGCTCGGTTGTCAGGCGATCAACCATGCATCGTGTATCAAGAATCTAAGAGATATTCACCCAATCTAAGGTAGAACGGAGGTGGTTGTCAGTCACACGTTCATAGGTGAGAATGATGATGAGTGTCACGGATCATCACATTCATCAAGTTGAAGAACAAGTGATATCTTGGAACAAGAACCAGCGGAATTGAATAGAAGAACAATAGTAATTGCATTAATACTCGAGGTACAGCAGAGCTCCAAACCTTAATCTATGCTGTGTAGAAACTCCACCGTTGAAAATACATAAGAACAATAGTGATCATTGGCTTCGGTCCCAGAGAGGGAACTAGAAAAACCAAGATGAAAATACAATAGTAAACGGTCCTACTTATAGGGAACTAGTAGCTTAAGAATTACAAAGATGAGTAAATGACATAAAAATCCACTTCCGGGCCCACTTGGTGTGTGCTTGGGCTGAGCATTGAAGCATTTTCGTGTAGAGACTCTTCTTGGAGTTAAACGCCAGCTTTTGTGCCAGTTTGGGCGTTTAACTCCCACTTTGGTGCCAGTTCCGGCGTTTAACGCTGGGAATTCTGAAGGTGACTTTGAACGCCGGTTTGGGCCATCAAATATTGGGCAAAGTATGGACTATCATATATTGCTGGAAAGTCCAGGATGTCTACTTTCCAACGCCGTTGAGAGCGCGCCATTTGGGCTTCTGTAGCTCCAAAAAATCCACTTCGAGTGTAGGGAGGTCAGAATCCAACAGCATCTGCAGTCCTTTTCAGTCTCTGAATCAGATTTTTGCTCAGGTCCCTCAATTTCAGCCAGAAAATACCTGAAATCACAGAAAAATACACAAACTCATAGTAAAGTCCAGAAAAGTGAATTTTAACTAAAAACTAATAAAAATATACTAAAAACTAACTAAATCCTACTAGAAACATACTAAAAACAATGCCAAAAAGCGTCCAAATTATCCGCTCATCACAACACCAAACTTAAATTGTTGCTTGTCCCCAAGCAACTGAAAATCAAATAAGATAAAAAGAAGAGAATATACTATAGACTCCAAATTATCAATGAAACTTAGCTCCAAATTAGATGAGCGGGACTAGTAGCTTTTTGCCTCCGAACAGTTTTGGCATCTCACTTTATCCTTTGAAATTCAGAATGATTGGCTTCTTTAGGAACTCAGAATCCAGATAGTGTTATTGATTCTCCTAGTTAAGTATGATGATTCTTGAACACAACTACTTATTGAGTCTTGGCCGTGGCCCAAAGCACTCTGTTTTCCAGTATTACCACCGGATACATACATGCCACAGACACGTAATTGGGTGAACCTTTTCAGATTGTGACTCAGCTCTGCTAGAGTCCCCAATTAGAGGTGTCCAGGGTTCTTAAGCACACTCTTTTTGCCTTGGATCACAACTTTATTTCTTTCTTTTTCTTTCTTTTTTTCTTTTTCTTCCTTTTTTTTTGTTTTTTTTTTTGTATTCACTGCTTTTTCTTGCTTCAAGAATCATTTTTATGATTTTTCAGATCCTCAGTAACATGTCTCCTTTTTCATCATTCTTTCAAGAGCCAACAATTTTAACATTCATGAACAACAAATTCAAAAGACATATGCACTGTTCAAGCATACATTCAGAAAACAAAAAGTATTGTCACCACATTAAACTAATTAAGCTAGTTTTAAAGATGAATTCGAAATCCTGTACTTCTTGTTCTTTTGTAATAAAAACAGTTTTCATTTAAGAAAGGTGATGGATTCATAGGACATTCATAACTTTAAGGCATAGACACTAAGACACTAATGATCATAAGACACAAACATGGACAAACATAAGCATTAATTTTCGAAAAACAGGAAAATAAAGAACAAGGAAATTAAAGAACGGGTCCACCTTAGTGATGGCGGCTTGTTCTTCCTCTTGACGGTCTTATGGAGTGCTTGAGCTCCTCAATGTCTCTTCCTTGCCTTTGTTGCTCCTCTCTCATGATTCTTTGATCTTCTCTAATTTCATGGAGGATGATGGAATGTTCTTGGTGCTCCACCCTTAGTTGTCCCATGTTGGAACTCAATTCTCCTAGGGAGGTGTTGATTTGCTCCCAGTAGTTTTGTGGAGGAAAGTGCATCCCTTGAGGCATCTCAGGGATTTCATGATGAGTGGGGTCTCTTGTTTGCTCCATCCTTTTCTTAGTGATGGGCTTGAGGTCATGCCTTCTCAGTTGAACCGGCTTTCCTCTTGAATCTCTCTTCCATTGAGCGCCCTCTTCACAAATGTCTGTGAGGACTTGGTCCAACCTTTGATCAAAGTTGACCCTTTTTGAGTTTGAAAGGGACCTCATGGATCACCTTCTTCATGGCCATAACTTCATAGAAGTGGTCTTGATGCACCCTTGAGATGAATCTCTCCATCTCCCATGACTCGGAGGTGAAAGCTTTTGCCTTCCCTTTCCTCTTTCTAGAGGTTTCTCCGGCCTTGGATGCCATAAATGGTTATGGAAAAACAAAAAGCAATGCTTTTACCACACCAAACTTAAAAGGTTTGCTCGTCCTCGAGCAAAAGAAGAAATAAGAGAGTAGAAGAAGAAGAAGATGGAGGAGATGGAGGAGGCTTATGTTTCGGCCAAAGGGGGAAGAAGTAGTGTTTAGGGTGTGTGAAAATGAAGGAGTGAAGATGGGTTTATATAGGGGTGAGGGGAGGGGTAGGGTTCGGCCATTATGGGTGGGTTTGGGAGGGAAAGTGGTTTGAATTGGAATGTTGAGGTAGGTGGGGTTTTAGGAAGGATGGATGTGAGTGGTGAAGAGAAAGATGGGATTTGATAGGTGAAGGGTTTTTGGGGAAGAGCGGTTGAGGTGATTGGTGAATGGGTGAAGAAGAGAGAGGGTGGTGGGGTTGGTGGGGATCCTGTGGGGTCCACAGATCCTGAGGTGTCAAGGAAAAGTCATCCCTGCACCAAATGGCATGCAGAAATGTATTCTGAGCCAATTCTGGCGTTAAACGCCGGGCTGGTGCCCATTTCTGGCGTTTAACGCCAGGTTCTTGCCCTTTCCTGGCGTTTAACGCCAGTCTGGTGCCCCTTTCTGGCGTTAAACGCCCAGAATGGTGCCAGACTGGGCGTTAAACGCCCATCTGCTAGCCTTAATGGCGTTTAAACGCCAGTAGGTTCTTCCTCCAGGGTGTGCTGTTCTTCTTCCTTTTTTTCATTCTGTTTTTGCTTTTTCAATTGATTTTGTGACTTCTCATGATCATCAACCTACAGAAAACATAAAATAACAAAGAAAAATAGATAAAATATAACATTGGGTTGCCTCCCAACAAGCGCTTCTTTAGTGTCAGTAGCTTGACAGAGGGCTCTCATGGAGCCTCACAGATACTCAGAGCAATTTTGGAACCTCCCAATACCAAACTTAGAGTTTGAATGTGGGGGTTCAACACCAAACTTAGAGTTTGGTTGTGGCCTCCCAACACCAAACTTAGAGTTTGACTGTGGGGGCTCTGTTCGGCTTTGTTTTGAGAGAAGCTCTTCATGCTTCCTCTCCATGGTGACAGGGGGATATCCTTGAGCCTTAAACACAAAGGATTCTTCATTCACTTGAATGATCAATTCTCCTCTGTCCACATCAATCACAGCCTTTGCTGTGGCTAGGAAGGGTCTGCCAAGGATGATGGATTCATCCATGCATTTCCCAGTCTCTAGGACTATGAAATCAGCAGGGATGTAATGGTCTTTAATCTTCACCAGAACATCCTCTACAAGTCCATAAGCTTGTTTTCTTGAGTTGTCTACCATCTCTAGTGAGATTCTTGCAGCTTGTACCTCAAAGATCCCTAGCTTCTCCATTACAGAGAGAGGCATGAGGTTTACACTTGACCCTAAGTCACACAGAGCCTTCTTGAAGGTCATGGTGCCTATGGTACAAGGTATTGAAAACTTCCCAGGATCTTGTCTCTTTTGAGGTAATTTCTGCCTAGACAAGTCATCCAGTTCTTTGGTGAGCAAAGGGAGTTCATCCTCCCAAGTCTCATTATCAAACAACTTGTCATTTAGCTTCATGATTGCTCCAAGGTATTTAGCAACTTGCTCTTCAGTGACATACTCATCCTCTTCAGAGGAAGAATACTCATTAGAGCTCATGAATGGCAGAAGTAGGTCCAATGGAATCTCTATGGTCTCAATATGAGCCTCAGAGTCACATGGTTCCTCATTAGGGAACTCATTGGAGGCCAGTGGACGTCCATTGATGTCTTCCTCAGTGGCGTTCACTGCCTCTCCTTCCTCTCCAAATTCGGCCATGTTGATGGCCTTGCACTCTCCTTTTGGATTTTCTTCTGTATTGCTTGGAAGAGTACTAGGAGGGAGTTCAGTAATCTTCTTGCTCAGCTGTCCCACTTGTGCCTCCAAATTCCTAATGGAGGACCTTGTTTCAGTCATGAAACTTTGAGTGGTTTTGATTAGATCAGAGACCATGGTTGCTAAGTCAGAGTGGTTCTGCTTAGAATTCTCTGTCTGTTGCTGAGAAGATGATGGAAAAGGCTTGCCATTGCAAAATCTGTTTCTTCCACCATTATTGTTATTGAAACCTTGTTGAGGTCTCTCTTGATCCTTCCATGAGAAATTTGGATGATTTCTCCATGAAGAATTATAGGTGTTTCCATAGGGTTCTCCCATGTAATTCACCTCTTCTATTGAAGGGTTCTCAGGATCATAAGCTTCTTCTTCAGATGAAGCATCCTTAGTACTGCTTGGTGCATTTTGCATTCCAGACAGACTTTGAGAGATCAAATTGACTTGTTGGGTCAATATTTTGTTCTGAGCCAGTATGGCATTCAGAGTATCAATCTCAAGAACTCCTTTCTTCTGATTTGTCCCATTGTTCACAGGATTCCTTTCAGAAGTGTACATGAATTGGTTATTTGCAACCATTTCAATTAGCTCTTGAGCTTCTGCAGGCGTCTTCTTCAAATGAAGAGATCCTCCAGCAGAGCTATCCAAAGACATCTTGGATAGTTCAGAGAGACCATCATAGAAAATACCTATGATGCTCCATTCAGAAAGCATATCAGAGGGACACTTTCTGATCAATTGTTTGTATCTTTCCCAAGCTTCATAGAGGGATTCTCCTTCCTTCTGTCTGAAGGTTTGGACTTCCACTCTAAGCTTACTCAATTTTTGAGGTGGAAAGAACTTTGCCAAGAAGGCATTGACTAGCTTTTCCCAAGAGTTCAGGCTTTCTTTAGGTTGTGAGTTCAACCATGTCCTAGCTCTATCTCTTACAGCAAAAGGGAATAGCATTAGTCTGTAGACCTCAGGGTCAACCCCATTAGTCTTGACAGTGTCACAGATTTGCAAGAATTCAGCTAAGAACTGATGAGGATCTTCCAATGGAAGTCCATGGAACTTGCAATTCTGTTGCATTAGAGAAACTAATTGAGGCTTAAGCTCAAAGTTGTTTGCTCCAATGGCAGGGATAGAGATGCTTCTCCCATAGAAGTCGGGAGTAGGTGCAGTAAAGTCACCCAGCACCTTCCTTGCATTTTTGGCATTGTTGTTGTTTTTGGCTGCCATGGGTTCTTCTTCTTTGAAGATTTCTGTCAGGTCCTCTATAGAGAGTTGTGCCTTAGCTTCTCTTAGCTTTCGCTTCAAGGTCCTTTCAGGTTCAGGGTCAGCTTCAACAAGAATGCCTTTATCTTTGTTCCTGCTCATATGAAAGAAAAGAGAACAAGAAAATATGGAATCCTCTATGTCACAGTATAGAGATTCCTTGAGGTGTCAGAGAAAAAGAAAAATAGAAGGAAGAGGGAGAAGAATTCGAACTTAGTGAGATAGAGTTCGAATTGTGCATTGAGAAGGAGTGGTACTCCATAAATAGAAGGATGTGAGAAGAGAGGAAGAAATTTTCGAAAATTAAGTGAAAGATTTTGAAAACATTTTGAAAAAAACTTTAATTGATTTTCGAAAACCAAGAGTGGGAAAGAAATCAAGTAATTTTTGAAAAAGATTTTGAAATTAGAATTTAAAAAGATATGATTGAAAAGGTATGATTTGAAAACAATTTTAAAAAGATTTGATTTTAAAAATTATTGACTTGCATAACAAGAAAAGATATGATTCAAACATTAAACCTTCCTCAACAGAAAAGGCAACATACTTGAAATGTTGAATCAAATCATTAATTGTTAGCAAGTATCTTTGAAAAGGGAAAGAAATTGATTTTGAAAAAGATTTGATTGAAAAGATTTTATTTGAAAAAGATTTGATTTTGAAAAACTTTGAAAACTTGAAAAAAAAAATTGATTTGAAAACAAAATCTTCCCTCTTGTGCCATCCTGGCGTTAAACGCCCAGAATGGTGCACATTCTGGCGTTTAACGCCCAATGCACTACCCTTTTGGGCGTTAAACGCCCAGCCAGGCACCCTGGCTGGCGTTTAAACGCCAGTCTGTCCTTCTTCACTGGGCGTTTTGAACGCCCAGCTTTTTCTGTGTAATTCCTCTGCTGCATGTTCTGAATCTTCAGTTTCCTATACTATTGACTTGAAAATAGAACCAAGATCAAATAAACAATGCATGCAAGACACCAAACTTAAAATAAGACACTAGACTCAACAAGAAACATAAAATCTTTTTTGGTTTTTTATGATTTTGAAATTTTTTTGTGCTTTTTCGAAAATTATATGAAAATAGAAAATGAAGGTTTCAGAATTCTTAATTTGAATTCCAGGAATCATTGCAATGCTAGTCTAAGACTCCGGTCTAGGAATTAGACATGGCTTCACAGCCAGCCAAGCTTTCAAAGAAAGCTTCGGTCCAAAACACTAGACATGGCCAATGGCCAGCCAAGCCTCAGCAGATCATTGCTCCAATCGCAAGTTTGATAGAAATCAACAAGCTCTTGTGATAGATAAGTTGAAACCTCGGTCCAATAAGATTAGACATGGCTTCTCAACCAGCCAGATTTCAACAGATCATCATGAAACTCTAGAATTCATTTTTAAAGAAATTCTGAAAAAAAATTACCTAATCTAAGCAACAAGATGAACCGTCAGTTGTCCATACACGAAACAATCCCCGGCAACGGCGCCAAAAACTTGGTGCACGAAATTGTGATCATCAATGGCGCCATCAACAAGGTACGCTGGTGCGCGAAATTGTGAACTATACTTTTTCACAACTCTCATAATCCCTGGTAATGGCTCCAAAAACTTGGTGCGCTCAATACCATGGCATTACACAACTTCGCACAACTAACCAGCAAGTGCACTGGGTCGTCCAAGTAATAAACCTTACGTGAGTAAGGGTCGATCCCACGGAGATTGTTAGTATTGAAGCAAGCTATGGTCATCTTGTAAATCTTAGTCAGGCAAACTCAAATGTATATGATGATGAACGAAAATAACATAAAAGATAAAGATAGTGATACTTATGTAATTCATTGGTAGGAACTTCAGATAAGCGCATGAAGATGCCTTCCCTTCCGTCTCTCTGCTTTCCTACTGTCTTCATCCAACCCTTCTTACTCCTTTCCATGGCAAGCTCGTGTAGGGTCTCACTGTTGTCAGCAGCTACCTCCCATCCGCGCAGTGAAAGCTAATGCACACACTCTGTCACAGTGCTGCCAATCACCGGTTTGGTTCCCTCCCCTACCGGAATAGAATAACTCTTTTGCGTCTGTCACTAACGCCCAGTAGGTTACAGGTTTGAAGCACGTCACAGTCATTCAATCATTGAATCCTACTCAGAACACCACAGACAAGGTTAGACCTTCCGGATTCTCTTGAATGCTGCCATCAGTTCTTGCCTATACCACAAAGACTCTGATCTCACGGAATGGCTGGCTCGTTTGTCAGGCGAGCACTCGGTTGTCAGGCGATCAACCATGCATCATGCAATCAGAAATCCAAGAGATATTCACTAAGCCTCAGATGCTTGTAGAACAAGAATGGTTGTCAGTCACCTTGTTCATGTTGAAGAACGAGTGATATCTTGGTAAAAGAACAAGTGGAATTGAATGGAAGAACAATAGTAATTGCATTAATACTCGAGGTACAGCAGAGCTCCACACCTTAATCTATGGTGTGTAGAAACTCCACCGTTGAAAATACATAAGCATAAGGTCTAGGCATGGCCGAATGGCCAGCCTCCCAATGATCTAAGAACAAAATGTCCAAAGATGATCTAGAGATCTAAAAGTGATCAAAAGATTTCTATACAATAGTAAAAGGTCCTACTTATAAGAAACTAGTAGCCTAGGGTGTACAGAAATGAGTAAATGACATAAAAATCCTCTTCCGGGCCCACTTGGTGTGTGCTTGGGCTGAGCAATGAAGCAATTTCGTGTAGAGACTCTTCTTGGAGTTAAACGCCAGCTTTAATCCAGTTTGGGCGTTTAACTCCCATTTAGGTGCCAGTTCCGGCGTTTAACGCTGGGATTTCTTGAGGTGACTTTGAACGCCGGTTTGGGCCATCAAATCTTGGGCAAAGTATGGACTATTATATATTGCTGGAAAGCCCAGGATGTCTACTTTCCAACGCCGTTGAGAGCGCGCCAATTGGGCTTCTGTAGCTCCAGAAAATCCACTTCGAGTGCAGGGAGGTCAGAATCCAACAGCATCTGCAGTCCTTTTCAGTCTCTGAATCAGATTTTTGCTCAGGTCCCTCAATTTCAGCCAGAAAATACCTGAAATCACAGAAAAACACACAAACTCATAGTAAAGTCCAGAAAAGTGAATTTTAATTAAAAACTAATAAAAATATACTAAAAACTAAACTAAAACTACTAAAAACATACTAAAAATAATGCCAAAAAGCATACAAATTATCCGCTCATCACAACACCAAACTTAAATTGTTGCTTGTCCCCAAGCAACTGAAAATCAAATAAGATAAAAAGAAGAGATATGCAATGAACTCCAAAAACATCTATGAAGATCAGTATTAATTAGATGAGCGGGGCTTTTAACTTTTTGCCTCTGAACAGTTTTGGCATCTCACTCTATCCTTTGAAATCCAGAATGGTTGGCTTCTTTAGGAACTTAGAATCCAGATAGTGTTAATGATTCTCTTAGTAAAGTATGATGATTCTTGAACATAGCTATTTATTGAGTCTTGGCTGTGGCCCAAAGCACTCTGTCTTCCAGTATTACCACCGGATACATACATGCCACAGACACATAATTGGGTGAACCTTTTCAGATTGTGACTCAGCTTTGCTAAAGTCCCCAATTAG
Organism: Arachis stenosperma; assembly: GCF_014773155.1. Taxonomy (NCBI): domain Eukaryota; kingdom Viridiplantae; phylum Streptophyta; class Magnoliopsida; order Fabales; family Fabaceae; genus Arachis; species Arachis stenosperma. The sequence goes on along the minus strand of NC_080377.1, from coordinate 61,957,041 downwards.
AGGTGTCCAGGGTTCTTAAGCACACTCTTATTTGCCTTGGATCACAACTTTATTCTTTCTTTTTCTTTTTCTCTCTTTTTTTTTTTTTTTGAAATGCTTTTTCTTGCTTCAAGAATCATTTTATTGATTTTTCAGATCCTCAGTAACATGTCTCCTTTTTCATCATTCTTTCAAGAGCCAACATTCATGAACCACAAATTCAAAAGACATATGCACTGTTTAAGCATACATTCAGAGAACAAAAGTGTTGCCACCACGTCAAACCAATTAAACTATTATAAAATTCAGAATTCATGCAATTCTTTCCTTTTCAATTAAGCACGTTTTTATTCAAGAAAGGTGATGGATTCATAGGACATTCATAACTTTAAGGCATAGACACTAAGACACTAATGATCACAAGACACAAACATGGATAACCATAAGCATAAAAAAATCGAAAAACAGAAGAATAAAGAACAAGGAAATCAAGGAACGGGTCCACCTTAGTGATGGCGGCTCTTTCTTGCTCTTGAAGATCCTATGGAGTGCTTGAGCTCCTCAATGTCTCTTCCTTGTCTTTGTTGCTCCTCCCTCATGATTCTTTGATCTTCTCTAATTTCATGGAGGATGATGGAGTGTTCTTGATGCTCCACCCTTAGTTGTCCCATGTTGGAACTTAGTTCTCCTAGGGAGGTGTTTAGTTGCTCCCAATAGTTTTGTGGAGGAAAATTCATCCCTTGAGGAATCTCAGGGATCTCATGGTGAGAAGGTTCTCTTGTGTACTCCATCCTCTTCTTGGTGATGGGCTTGTCCTCATCAATGGGGATGTCTCCCTCTATGTCAACTCCGACTGAATAACAGAGGTGACAAATGAGATGAGGAAAGGCTAACCTTGCCAAAGTGGAGGTCTTGTCTGCCACCTTATAGAGTTCTTGGGCTATAACCTCATGAACTTCTATTTCTTCTCCAATCATGATACTATGGATCATGATGGCCCGGTCTATGGTAACTTCGGACCGGTTGCTAGTGGGGATGATTGAGCGTTGTATGAACTCTAACCATCCTCTAGCCACGGGCTTGAGGTCATGCCTTCTCAATTGGACCGGCTTTCCTCTTGAATCTTGCCTCCATTGTGCGCCCTCTTCACATATGACTGTGAGGACTTGGTCCAACCTTTGATCAAAGTTGACCCTTCTAGTGTAAGGATGCTCATCTCCTTGCATCATAGGCAAGTTGAACGCCACCCTCACGCTCTCCGGACTAAAATCCAAGTATTTCCCCCGAACCATAGTGAGATAATTCTTTTGGATTCGGGTTCACACTTTGGTCATGGTTCTTTGTGATCCATGCATTGGCATAGAACTCTTGAACCATCAAGATTCTGACTTGTTGAATGGGGTTGGTAAGAACTTCCCAACCTCTTCTTCGGATCTCATGGCGGATCTCCGGATATTCACCCTTTTTGAGTGAAAAGGGGACTTCGGGGATCACCTTCTTCAAGGCCACAACTTCATAGAAGTGGTCTTGATGCACCCTTGAGAGGAATCTATCCATCTCCCATGACTCGGAGGTGGAAGCTTTTGCCTTCCCTTTCCTCTTTTTAGAGGTTTCTCCGGCCTTGGATGCCATAATGGTTATGGAAAAACGAAAAAGCAACGCTTTTACCACACCAAACTTAAAATGTTTGCTCGTCCTCGAGCAAAAGAAGAAAGAAGAGAGTAGAAGAAGAAGAAATAAGGAAGAAGGGAGATGGTAGTGTGTTCGGCCAAGAAGGGTAAGAAAGGGTGTTTAGGTTGTGTGAAAATGAAGAGTTGAAGAAGGGTATTTATAGGAGAGAGGGGGGTAAAGGTTCGGCCATGAGGGGTGGGTTTTGGGAGGGAAAGTGGTTTGAATTTGAAGGGTGAAGTTGGTGGGGATTTATGAAGGATGGATGTGAGTGGTGAAGAGAAAGATGGGATTTGATAGGTGAAGGGTTTTTGGGGAAGAGGTATTGAGGTGATTGGAGAATGGGGGAAGAAGAGAGAGAGTGATGGTAGGGTCCTGTGGGGTCCACAGATCCTGTGGTGTCAAGGAAAAGTCATCCCTGCACCAAATGTTGCTCAAAATCACGTTTTGAGCCATTTCTGGCGTTAAACGCCGGGCTGGTGCCCATTCCTGGCGTTTAACGCCAGGTTGTTGCCCTTTACTGGCGTTTAACGCCAGTCTGGTGCCCCTTTCTGGCGTTAAACGCCCAGAATGGTGCCAGACTGGGCGTTAAACGCCCAACAGCTAGCATTACTGGCGTTTGAACGCCAGCTTCTTCTCCTCCAGGGTGTGCTATTTTTCTTCCTGTTTTTCATTTTGTTTTTGCTTTTTTCATTGTTTTTGTGACTTCTTATGATCATCAACCTACAAAAAAGATAAAATAATAAAAGAAAATAGTTAACTATAAAACATTGGGTTGCCTCCCAACAAGCGCTTCTTTAATGTCATTAGCTTGACAGAGGGCTCTCATGGAGTCTCAGAAATGCTCAGAACCGTGTTGAAACCTCCCAACACCAAACTTAGAGTTTGAATGTGGGGTTTCAACACCAAACTTAGAGTTTGGTTGTGGCCTCCCAACACCAAACTTAGAGTTTGACTGTGGGGGCTCTGTTTGGCTCTGTTTTGAGAGAAGCTCTTCATGCTTTCTCTCCATGATGACAGAGGGATATCCTTGGGCCTTAAACACCAAGGATTCTTCATTCACTTGAATGATCAACTCTCCTCTATCAACATCAATCACAGCCTTTGCTGTGGCTAGGAAGGGTCTGCCAAGGATGATGGATTCATCCATGCACTTCCCAGTCTCTAGGACTTATGAAATCAGTAGGGATGTAATGGTCTTCAACTTTTACCAGAACATTCTCTACAAGTCCATGAGCTTGTTTTCTTGAATTGTCTGCCATCTCTAATGAGATTCTTGCAGCTTGCACCTCAAAGATCCCTAATTTCTCCATTACAGAGAGGGGCATGAGGTTTACATTTGACCCTAAGTCACACAAGGCCTTCTTGAAGGTCATGGTGCCTATGGTACAAGGTATAGAAAACTTCCCAGGATCCTGCCTCTTTTGAGGCAGTTTCTGCCTAGACAAGTCATCCAGTTCTTTGGTGAGCAAGGGAGATTCATCTTCCCAAGTCTCATTTCCAAATAACTTGTCATTTAGCTTCATGATTGCTCCAAGGTATTTAGCAACTTGCTCTTCAGTGACATACTCATCCTCTTCAGAGGAAGAATACTCATCAGAGCTCATGAAAGGCAGAAGTAATTCCAATGGAATCTCTATGGTCTCATTTTGAGCCTCAGATTCCCATTGTTCCTCATTGAGGAACTCAGAGGAGATTGGTACACGCCCACTGAGGTCTTCCTCAGTGGCGTCCTCCTCCTCTCTTTCCTCTCCATATTCGGCCATGTCTATGGCTTTGCACTCTCCTTTTGGATTTCTTCTGTATTACTTGGGAGAGTGCTAGGAGGGAGTTCAGTAACTTTCTTGCTCAGCTGACCCACTTGTCCTTCCAAATTTCTGATGGAGGACCTTGTTTCATTCATGAAACTTTGAGTGGTCTTTATTAGATCAGAGACCATTGTTGCTAAGTCAGAAGTATTCTGCTTAGAACTCTCTGTCTGTTGCTGAGAAGATGATGGAAAAGGCTTGCCATTGCTAAACCTGTTTCTTCCACCATTATTGTTATTGAAACCTTGTTGAGGTCTCTCTTGATTCTTCCATGAGAGATTTGGGTGATTTCTCCATGAAGAATTGTAGGTATTTCCATAGGGTTCTCCTAGGTAATTCACCTCTTCCATGGAAGGGTTCTCAGGATCATAAGCTTCTTCCTCAGATGAAGCATCCTTAGTACTGTTTGGTGCATTTTGCATTCCAGACAGACTTTGAGAAATCAAATTGACTTGTTGAGTCAATATCTTGTTCTGAGCCAAAATGGCATTCAGAGTGTCAATCTCAAGAACTCCTTTCTTCTGACTAGTCCCATTGTTCACAGGATTCCTTTCAGAAGTGTACATGAATTGGTTATTTGCAACCATTTCAATCAATTCTTGAGCTTCTGCAGGCGTCTTCTTCAGATGAAGAGATCCTCCAGCAGAGCTATCCAAGGACATCTTAGATAGTTCAGAGAGACCATCATAGAAAATACCTATGATGCTCCATTCAGAAAGCATGTCTGAAGGACATCTTCTGATTAATTGTTTGTATCTTTCCCAAGCTTCATAGAGGGATTCTCCATCCTTCTGTCTGAAGTTTTGGACTTCCACTCTAAGCTTACTCCATCTTTGTGGTGGAAAGAACTTTGCCAAGAAGGCATTGACTAGCTTTTCCCAAGAGTCCAGGCTTTCTTTAGGTTGAGAGTCCAACCATATTCTAGCTCTGTCTCTTACAGCAAAAGGGAATAGCATCAGTCTGTAGACCTCAGGGTCAACCCCATTAGTCTTGACTGTGTCACAGATTTGCAAGAATTCAGCTAAAAACTGATGAGGATCTTCCATTGGAAGTCCATGGAACTTGCAATTCTGTTGCATTAGAGAAACTAATTGAGGCTTAAGCTCAAAATTGTTTGCTCCAATGGCAGGGATAGAGATGCTTCTCCCATAGAAATCAGGAGTAGGTGCAGTGAAGTCACCCAGCACCTTCCTTGCATTGTTGGCATTGTTGTTGTTTTCGGCTGCCATGTGTTCTTCTTCCTTGAAGAATTCGGTCAGGTCCTCTAAAGAGAGTTGTGCTTTGGCTTCTCTTAGCTTTCTCTTCAGGGTCCTCTCAGGTTCAGGGTCAGCTTCAACAAGAATGCCTTTGTCTCTGCTCCTGCTCATATGAAAGAGAAGAGAACAAGAAAATATGGAATCCTCTATGTCACAGTATAGAGATTCCTTGAAGTGTCAGAGGAAAAGAGAAATAGAAAGAAGAAGGAGAAGGAGAATTCGAACTTTAATTAGATAAGGTTCGAATTTTGCATTAAGAAGGAGTGGTACTCCATAAATAGAAGGATGTGAGAAGGAGGGAAGAGGATTTTCGAAAATTCAATCAAAAAGATGTTGATAATTTTCGAAAATTGAAAGTGGAAAAGAAATCAAGTGATTTTTGAAAAAGATTTTTAAATTAGAAATCAAAAAGATTTGATTGAAAACTATTTTGAAAAAGATGTAGTTAAGAAGATATGATTGGTTTTAAAAAGATGTGATTGAGAAGATATGATTTGAAAACAATTTTAAAAGATATGGTTTGAAAACAATTTGAAAAGATATGATTTTAAGAATTAATGACTTGCCTAACAAGAAAAGATATGAATCAAACATAAAACCTTCCTTAACAGAAAAGGCAAAAAATGTTCAATCAAATCATTAATTGTTAGTAAGTATCTTTGAAAAAGGAAAGAAATTGATTTTGAAAACATTTGATTGAAAAGATATGATTTGGAAAAGATTTGATTTTGAAAAACTTTGAAAACTTGAAAAAAATTTGATTTGAAAACAAAATCTTCCCCTTAGCACCATCCTGGCGTTAAACGCCCAGAATGGTATACATTCTGGCGTTTAACGCCCAAAATGCTACCTCTTTGGGCGTTAAACGCCCAACCAGGTACCCTGGCTGGCGTTTAAACGCCAGTCTGCCTTCTTCACTGGGCATTTTTGAATGCTCAGCTTTTTCTGTATAATTCCTCTGCAGTATGTTCTGAATCTTCAATTCTTTGTATTATTGACTTGAAAAGACACAAATTAAAAATATTTTTGGATTTTTAATAATTAAAATGCAACAAGAATCAAATAACAATGCATGCTAGACACCAAACTTAGCAGTTTGTGTGCTACTGACACTAACAATATGAGAATGCATATGAGACACAGAAAATACTTCAAGTCAATAGAATTCAAAGATCAAAACAAAGAAATATATGCATGGATTCGAAAAATATAACAAAAACATGCATTTGACACCAAACTTAAGATGAGACTCTAGACTCAAACAAGAAATATTTTTGGATTTTATGGTTTTGCAAATTTTTTTTGTATTTTTCGAAAATTAAGTGAAAAAAAAGTATCAAAATTCTTAATGAGAATTCCAGGAATCAGTGCAATGCTAGTCTAAGACTCCAGTCCAGGAATTAGACATGGCTTCACGGCCAGCCAAGCTTTCAAAGAAAGCTCCGGTCCAAAACACTAGACATGACCAAAGGTCAGCCAAGCCTTAGCAAATCACTGCTCCAAAAGCAAGATTGATACGAAATCAACAAGCTCTTGTGGTGATAAGTTGAAACCTCGGTCCAATCAGATTAGACATGGCTTCTCAGCCAGCCAGATTTCAACAAATCATCATGAAACTCTAGAATTCATCTTCAAGAATTTCGAAAAAAAAATACCTAATCTAAGCAACAAGATGAACCGTCAGTTGTCCAGCCTGAACAATCCCGGGCAATAACACCAAAAATTTGATGTTGCTGCCGGATCTTGGCACTGATGTTACCAAAGACTTGCTCAAACTAGAACAATCCCCGGCAACGGCGCCAAAAACTTGGTGCGCGAAATTGTGAACTATACTTTTTCACAACTCTCATAATCCCTGGTAATGGCTCCAAAAACTTGGTGCGCTCAATACCATGGCATTACACAACTTCGCACAACTAACCAGCAAGTGCACTGGGTCGTCCAAGTAATAAACCTTACGTGAGTAAGGGTCGATCCCACGGAGATTGTTAGTATTGAAGCAAGCTATGGTCATCTTGTAAATCTTAGTCAGGCAAACTCAAATGTATATGATGATGAACGAAAATAACATAAAAGATAAAGATAGTGATACTTATGTAATTCATTGGTAGGAACTTCAGATAAGCGCATGAAGATGCCTTCCCTTCCGTCTCTCTGCTTTCCTACTGTCTTCATCCAACCCTTCTTACTCCTTTCCATGGCAAGCTCGTGTAGGGTCTCACTGTTGTCAGCAGCTACCTCCCATCCGCGCAGTGAAAGCTAATGCACACACTCTGTCACAGTGCTGCCAATCACCGGTTTGGTTCCCTCCCCTACCGGAATAGAATAACTCTTTTGCGTCTGTCACTAACGCCCAGTAGGTTACAGGTTTGAAGCACGTCACAGTCATTCAATCATTGAATCCTACTCAGAACACCACAGACAAGGTTAGACCTTCCAGATTCTCTTGAATGCTGCCATCAGTTCTTGCCTATACCACGAAGACTCTGATCTCACGGAATGGCTGGCTCGTTTGTCAGGCGAGCACTCGGTTGTCAGGCGATCAACCATGCATCATGCAATCAGAAATCCAAGAGATATTCACTAAGCCTCAGATGCTTGTAGAACAAGAATGGTTGTCAGTCACCTTGTTCATGTTGAAGAACGAGTGATATCTTGGTAAAAGAACAAGTGGAATTGAATGGAAGAACAATAGTAATTGCATTAATACTCGAGGTACAGCAGAGCTCCACACCTTAATCTATGGTGTGTAGAAACTCCACCGTTGAAAATACATAAGCATAAGGTCTAGGCATGGCCGAATGGCCAGCCTCCCAATGATCTAAGAACAAAATGTCCAAAGATGATCTAGAGATCTAAAAGTGATCAAAAGATTTCTATTCAATAGTAAAAGGTCCTACTTATAAGAAACTAGTAGCCTAGGGTGTACAGAAATGAGTAAATGACATAAAAATCCTCTTCCGGGCCCACTTGGTGTGTGCTTGGGCTGAGCAATGAAGCAATTTCGTGTAGAGACTCTTCTTGGAGTTAAACGCCAGCTTTTAATCCAGTTTGGGCGTTTAACTCCCATTTAGGTGCCAGTTCCGGCGTTTAACGCTGGGATTTCTTGAGGTGACTTTGAACGCCGGTTTGGGCCATCAAATCTTGGGCAAAGTATGGACTATTATATATTGCTGGAAAGCCCAGGATGTCTACTTTCCAACACCGTTGAGAGCGCGCCAATTGGGCTTCTGTAGCTCCAGAAAATCCACTTCGAGTGCAGGGAGGTCAGAATCCAACAGCATCTGCAGTCCTTTTCAGTCTCTGAATCAGATTTTTGCTCAGGTCCCTCAATTTCAGCCAGAAAATACCTGAAATCACAGAAAAACACACAAACTCATAGTAAAGTCCAGAAAAGTGAATTTTAATTAAAAACTAATAAAAATATACTAAAAACTAAACTAAAACTACTAAAAACATACTAAAAATAATGCCAAAAAGCATACAAATTATCCGCTCATCATACGCTCATTGCAATCTCAACTCTTTATCACAACTCCGCACAACTAACCAGCAAGTGCACTGGGTCGCCCAAGTAATAAACCTTACGCGAGTAAGGGTCGATCCCACGGAGATTATTGGTATGAAGCAAGCCATGGTCACCTTGTAAATCTTAGTCAGGCAGACTCAAATGGTTATGGATGATATATGAATAAAACATAAAGATAAAGATAGAGATACTTATGCAATTCATTGGTAAGAACTTCAGATAAGCGAATGGAGATGCTTTGTCCCTTCCGTCTCTCTGCTTTCCTACTGTCTTCATCTAATCCTTCTTACTCCTTTCCATGGCAAGCTTATGCAAGGGTTTCATCGTTGTCAGTGGCTACCTCCCATCCTCTCAGTGGAAATGTTCAATGCACCCTGTCACGGCACAGCTATCCAGCTGTCGGTTCTCGATCATATCGGAATAGAATCCGGTGATTCTTTTGCGTCTGTCACTAACGCCCCACAATCGCGAGTTTGAAGCACGTCACAGTCATTCAATCATTGAATCCTACTCAGAATACCACAGACAAGGTTTAGACCTTCCGGATTCTCTTGAATGCCGCCATCAGTTCTGGCCTATACCACGAAGACTCTGATCTCACGGAATGGCTGGCTCGTTTGTCAGGCGAGCGCTCGGTTGTCAGGCGATCAACAATGCATCGTGTATCAGGAATCTAAGAGATATTCACCCAATCTAAGGTAGAACGGAGGTGGTTGTCAGTCACATGTTCATAGGTGAGAATGATGATGAGTGTCACGGATCATCACATTCATCAAGTTGAAGAACAAGTGATATCTTGGAACAAGAACAAGCGGAATTGAATAGAAGAACAATAGTAATTGCATTAATACTCGAGGTACAGCAGAGCTCCAAACCTTAATCTATGCTGTGTAGAAACTCCACCGTTGAAAATACATAAGAACAATAGTGATCATTGGCTTCGGTCCCAGAGAGGGAACCAGAAAAACCAAGATGAAAATACAATAGTAAATGGTCCTACTTATAGGGAACTAGTAGCTTAAGAATTACAAAGATGAGTAAATGACATAAAAATCCACTTCCGGGCCCACTTGGTGTGTGCTTGGGCTGAGCATTGAAGCATTTTCGTGTAGAGACTCTTCTTGGAGTTAAACGCCAGCTTTTGTGCCAGTTTGGGCGTTTAACTCCCACTTTGGTGCCAGTTCCGGCGTTTAACGCTGGGAATTCTGAAGGTGACTTTGAACGCCGGTTTGGGCCATCAAATCTTGGGCAAAGTATGGACTATTATATATTGCTGGAAAGCCCAGGATGTCTACTTTCTAACTCCGTTAAGAGCGCGCAAATTGGGCTTCTGTAGCTCCAAAAAATCCACTTCGAGTGCAGGGAGGTCAGAATCCAACAGCATCTGCAGTCCTTTTTAGTCTCTGAATCAGATTTTTGCTCAGGTCCCTCAATTTCAGCCAGAAAATACCCAAAATCACAGAAAAACACACAAACTCATAGTAAAGTCCAGAAAAGTGAATTTTAACTAAAAACTAATAAAAATATACTAAAAACTAACTAAATCCTACTAGAAACATACTAAAAACAATGCCAAAAAGCGTACAAATTATCCGCTCATCAACGTGTCGCTACACTGATGCGAATACCTCGTAGAAAATCCAGAGTTGTGCAGGTACTGTACTTGTTTTGTGCGAGGAACACAAAATGCACCCACGCGTATGCGTGGCTGACATGCACGCGTAACTCTGCTTTCCTGACTCCCACGTGTGCGCATGGGCGATGCTCACGCGTCCCTCTACTTTTCCACCTTCCACGTGTATGCGTGGGCGACGCACACACGTGACCCTGTTTTCAGCAAAAGTTGATTTTGAGTTTTTAAAGGCGAATTTCAGACTTTGAAACCTCTATTTTCACCCTTTAAGTCTTAAAGCCTTATAGTAGGCCTAGAAATGAGAAGGGACTAGGAAGAGTGGTAGCTTGAGGGTGAAGTAAAGGGATTGTAATGATGAATCATGATTAATGATGACTGTATGAGTTGTTGAGGGTGATGATGGAAGTGCGGTGTATGCTGTGAGCCAAAGGGCTGTATTTAATAATGATTATTGGCTGGTTATGGGTTATGTTATGAACCGGATGATTATGATAAATATTGATTTACGGCTGGAGATGAAAATATTGATTTACGGCTGGAAGCGAAATAGTTTTTTTATCGAAATAGTTTTGAACCGGTGGGCCTGTTGGGGTTAGTCCGAATCACGTATAATTCAAAAATGAAAAAAAACGGTGCCTCCATTCGGCCGGATTGGGACCCAGGTTGGTTTTGTTTTTGTCTTTTCTTTTTTGGGGCATGTCACGATACTCATATTTTTGTCAAGTAAAAAGGGAACAACAAAAACTCAGCCTTAACTCCTCTCTCTTCTTATCTTCTGCCATTTTTTCAGGCCAGGGTTCTAGACAAAATATTCACAACCATGTTCCCAGACATCGACATCTTAGGAAGGAACCCGCCGCTGGTTGAGTGGAATTCGGACTTCATCCTGGGGATCACCAATGAAAACAACTGGTACGAATTATTGTATTACGTCAACCATATATATGTGTTATCCAGTTTTGACAGGTATTCACCAATTTCTGTTTCTGGGAGCGGCCACTGAAAAAAAAGGTACAAGGACAAGCTGTGGATGATGCTGTGGCTTCAAATGGAGCAGATGTTCACAACCAAACCTGTCCCGCAGAGGAATGTATTCAACCCAACTTTTCCGACGCTTTATGCATGTTAGAACGATTCCCGTTGTGCAAAGATCTCTTAATGGACACATCCATGTATGCCTTTATTTTCTCATGTTACAGAGCATCGATCAACTGTCCGACAGGATACAGATTGACACTACGTTGGCTATTGTAAATGAGCATTTCAATGAGCTCCGTGATGAGATAAGGCAGCGGGCAGAGGTGGACTGGAATAGCCGAAAGGCAATGGCCGCCGTGCTACCATGACCCTGTTAATGCTGTGAGCTTTGTTTTGATCATGCTGGGCTCTTCATGCCCCCCTTTTGTTGGCGACCAGGGTGGGCCGTCACTTTGAAGTGGTACCAACACATCACAGTACACGACTCCACTTCGACGTTATAGCTACCCGACCCGCCATTTTAGAAATTTATGTCATTGGGTTTAACTGATTGAATGGGTATTTTGTTTGCATGCATTTCCACCATTGCATGCCATGAACCATCGCTTTTTTTTTCTCTAGAATACTTGGTTACCGTACGTTGGATGTTAAATTAGCATGGACTAAATTTTAACTTCTTTTCCGTATGTAATTCAATGGAGTTTGCAATATAGTACACTGCCTTTATTATCATTCCCTAAACAAAGCCCCTTGTGGATTGTTTTTTTTCCTTCCTGATGGATAGTGCCATACTCTTAGTACCAGGAAACCATAAACCATCGACGAAACACAATTTCAAAGTTATAGACATTTTTGACTCGAGCTCCGACATCCCTAAGCCACATTGCTCTCCAACGCAATGAAAACTTTCATTTGGCAACAATATCTCGTTATAATTCCTTGCGTTTCACCCGCCAACCACATGACTTAGTTTACATTAACATGCCGTTTCTAATTTAATTAATCAAACACAACCGCAACTATTGTTACAACACAGACTAACACATTTAGGAGGCATATCTTCACAAGCTGCATTACATAATCCATCATTTTAAACGCAAGCAATATAACCAGAACTAAAGCGTAACTCACATAACCTATGCATATGCCCCTCCGGATGTCACCTTAACAAGTAGAACGCGTAGCAGCCAGCCATATTCAATCCAGCACGATGCGTAACCTCCAACAAGAATAGTTCAGCCAACTCACTCAAATTCGTAGTAGTCCTCACCCCCTCTCCTGCTTCCATGCTATCGTAAGCCGCGCCACCCTCAAAACTATCAACGTTCTCCCCCAAACTTGATTGTTGACACTTGTGAGAATTGTGTCCTCCCTTTCCACACAGTCGACACCTCTTAACACGGCGGAACTTACCCCGGGAGGTGACAACTCTTCGACCGCATCCTTTGTACCTTGCCCGCAACGGGTCCCGAACAGACACCCTGCTGGCCTCCTCAGCAACACCAAGCCTTTGGCGATGTTTGTCCCGCAGAGACTAGCTCTCCTTTGCCAACCTTGTTTTCAGGTCCATGTAGTCCTCAAAGAACCGGCAAGACAAGCTCACCATCCCCCTGCAATCATCCAGCATCGCCACGTGCATGCTCATGTATGTCGCGTCTGGGATCTCCCCAACACGTACTCCGTCGCTGGGTGCATGCGGCTGCTTTTCCCTCTTTGTCCATCGTTCAAGTATTAGGCTTTTGGGGATAGCTGTCATGTTCAGATAAACCAGAACCCCAACCATGTGGACACAAGGAAGCCCGAAGGACTCCATCTGCTGACAAGAACAGCTGAATTTGTCGTCTTCCTCGGCCTACGACATGGCCCATGATCTCTGCTTGCAGTACATTGCAACCTCGAATAAAACACAAGCGCTCGTCCTCTTGGTGGACACAATTCTAACATTGCTAGCTAGTATTAGCACCTCCCGAAACAATTCGAAAACCTCTCTTGTATAAACCGTCGCAGCGAGCTGCTCAATGGCCTCGAGTTTCGTCTTGACAACAGGCTCGGCGTATGCAGACTTGTAGTCTGCCACTAGTTCTCTCCTCCTCATGAATTCCAAATAGTGTTGGAAGTGCTCCACAAACTCCCTCAGATTGTACCCGTTGTGTATAAATTTTCCAAGCTGCATATTCAAAGCCTCGCACCTCGATGTCGTCTTCAGTCCTGCGAAGAATTTCTCCCAGATATGGGCATTAGACCATGAATGCTTCTTTGTATACATGTCCACTATCTAGAGATGATCCTCCAACCTGTGGTCTACCACGTTATCCGTCCATATTCTCTCAAATTCGTCAACCTCTAGATCTCCCATGAGGCATAGATGGAATTTCCTAAGAAAACCGGCCGTCCAACTCTAGCAGTGGCATTCCTTAACAAATGCTAGCTACACAGCCTGTGATGTGCACCGGGGAAAACTGTGCTAACCGCACTCTTTATAGTGAGATCCCCGTCCGTGATGACAGACTTCGGCTGTTTTCCTTTCATTGCCTCAAGAAATGACCGCAACAACCACACATAGCTTCCTTCACTCTCGTTGCTCAAGATGGCGCAGCCAAACACCACCGTCCTTATATGATGGTCTACCCCTGAGAATATTACCAAAGGGCACTTGTATTTGTTATGAACGTACATTGCATCAAAACCCAGGACATCCCCGAATACGCTGTAGTCATAACAACTTGTACCATCGCACCAGAAGAGATTTTCCAGCCTCTTGCCAACATCCAACGAGTACTTCTAGAACATTGGTGCACGAAATTGCAATCACACTTACAATTCCGCACAACTAACCAGCAAGTGTACTGGGTCATCCAAGTAATACCTTACGTGAGTAAGGGTCAATCCCACGGAGATTGTCGGCTTGAAGCAAGCTATAGTTACCTTGTAACTCTTAGTCAGGAGATTGATAATAAAAAGGGTTTTTGTTTGCAATGTAATAAAAGAGCATGAAATAAAAGGTAATTGTGATTCAATAATGGAGAACATGTTGGAGTTTTGGAGATGCTCTGTCATCTGAATCTCTGCTTTCCTACTGTCTTCTTCTTCACGCACGCAAGGCTCCTTCCATGGAAAACTGTGTGTAGGGCATCACCGTTGTCAATGGCTACTTCCCATCATCTCAGTGAAAATGGTCCATGTGAGCTATCACCGCACGGCTAATCATCTGTTGGTTCTCGATCATGTTGGAATAGAATCCAGTGATCCTTTTGCGTCTGTCACTACGCCCAACACTCGCGAGTTTGAAGCTCGTCACAATCATCCCATCCCAGATCCTACTCGGAATACCACAGACAAGGTTTAGACTTTCCGAATCTTAGGAATGGCCGCCAATAATCCTAGATTATACCACGAAGACTCCGATCTTTCGGAATGGAGGCTAAGAGATACATATTCAATCTAAGATAGAACGGAGGTGGTTGTCAGGCACGCGTTCATAAGTTGAGAATGGTGATGAGTGTCATGGATCATCACATTCATCATGTTTAAGCACAAATGAATATCTTAGAATGGAAACAAGCGTGATTGAATAGAAAACAGTGGTAATTGCATTAATCTATCGAGACACAGCAGAGCTCCTCACCCCCAACAATAGAGTTTAGAGACTCATGCCATAGAGATACAATGTAAAATGTGAAAATGTCACAAGGTACAAAATAAATCTCTAAAAGTAGTTTTTATACTCAACTAGTAACCTAGGCTTATAGAAAATGAGTAAACTAAGATAGGTAGTGCAGAAATCCACTTCTGGGGCCCACTTGGTGTGTGCTTGGACTGAGCATTAGAGCTTTCACGTGCATAGGCTATTCCTGGAGTTAAACACCAGCTTTGGTGCCAGTTTGGGCGTTTAACTCCAATTTTATGCCAGTTCTGGCGTTTTGACGCTAGAAAAGTGCAGAGAGCTGGCATTTTGACGCCAATTTATGTCATCAAAACTTGCTCAAAGTATGAACTATCATATATTTCTGGAAAGCCCTGGATGTCTACTTTTCAACGCAATTGGGAGCGCACCATTTGGATTTCTGTAGCTCCAGAAAATCCACTTCAAGTGCATGGAGGTCAGAATCCAACAGCATATGCAGTCCTTTTTCAGCCTCTGAATAAGATATTTGCTCAGGTCCCTCAATTTCAGCCAGAAAATACCTGAAATCCCAGAAAAACACACAAACTCATAGTAAAGTCCAGAAATGTAAATTTTACTTAAAAACTACTAAAAATATATTAAAACTAACTAAATCATATGAAAAACTATATAAAAATAATGCCAAAAAGCGTATAAATTATCCGCTCATCACAACACCAAAATTAAATTGTTGCTGGTCCCCAAGCAACTGAAAACAAAATAGGATAAAAAGAAGAGAATATACAATGAATCCCATAATATCAATGAAACTTAGTTCTAATTAGATGAACAGGGCTTGTAGCTTTTTGCTTCTGAACAGTTTTGGCATCTTACTTTTTCCTTTGAAATTCAGAATGATTGGCACCTATAGGAACTTAGAATTTTAGATAGTGTTATTGATTCTCCTAGTTCATTACGTTGATTCTTGAACACAGCTATTTTATGAGTCTTGGCCGTGACCCTAAGCACTTTGTTTTCTAGTATTACCACCGGATACATAAATCCTACAGACACATAACTGGGTGAACCTTTTCAGATTATGACTCAGCTTTGCTAAAGTCCCCAGTTAGAGGTGTCCAAAGTTCTTAAGCACACTCTTTTGCTTTGGATCACGACTTTAACCACTCAGTCTCAAGCTTTTCACTTGGACTTGCATGCCACAAGCACATGGTTAGGGACAGCTTGATTCAGCCGCTTAGGCCTGGATTTTATTTCCTTGGGCCCTCTTATCCATTAATGCTCAAGGCCTTGGATCCTTTTTACCCTTGCCTTTTGGTTTAAAGGGATATTGGCTTTTTCTGCTTGCTTTTTGTTTTTCTTTTTTCTCTTTTTTTTTGCCATTTTTTACTGCTTTTTCTTGCTTCAAGAATCAATTTCATGATTTTTCAGATTATCAATAACATTTCTCTTTGTTCATCATTCTTTTAAGAGCCAACAACTTTAACATTCACAAACAACAAGACCAAAAATATGCACTGTTCAAGTATTCATTCAGAGAGCAAAAAGTATTGCCACCACATCAAAATAATTAAACTAATTTCAAGATAAAATTTGAAATCCAAGTACTTCTTGTTCTTTTGTAATTAAGCACATTTTTCATTTAAGAGAGGTGAAGGATTCCTAAAATTATTCATAGCTTTAAGACACAAACATTAGACACTAATGATCATGTAGTGCAGACACAAACATAGATAGAACATACATCATAAAGCCGAAAACAGAAAAATAAATAGACAAGGAGATTAAGGAATGAGTCCACCTTAGTGAGGGTGGTGTCTTCCTCCTCTTGAAGAACTAATGGTGCTATTGAGCTCCTCTATGTCTCTTCCTTGCCTTTGTTGCTCCTCCCTCATAGCTCTTTGATCTTCTCTAATCTCATGGAAAATGATGGAGTGCTCTTGGTATTTCACCCTTAATTGGTCCCAATAGTTGTGTGGAGGAAAATATATCCCTTGAGGTATCTCAGGAATTTCTTGATGAGGGAATTTCTCATGCTCTTGTTGAGGTCTGTGAGTGGGCTCTCTTGTTGTGTAGTCAAATGCTCTACTACTAAGCTATGGACCCTTGAGATGAATCTCTCCATCTCCCATGACTCAGAGGTGGAAGCTTTTGTCTTCCCTTTCCTATTTCTAGAGGTTTCTCCGGCCTTAGGTGCCATAAATAGTTATGGAAAAACAAAAAAACAATGCTTTTACCACACCAAACTTAAAAGGTTTGCTCATCCTCGAGCAAAAGAAGAAAGAAAGAAGGGGAAGAAGAAAATGGAGGAGATGGAGGGTATTTGGAGAGGAGATATGGAAGTGATTGGTGAAGGGTATTTGGGAAAGAGTGTTGTAGAAAGGTGTGAAGAGGAGAGAGAGTGAGTTGAGGTTGGTGGGGATCCTGTGGGGTCCACAGATCCTGAAGGGTCAAGGAATTCTTCATCCCTACTCCAATTGGGCGTTTACAACGCCTTAGAGTGCAATTCTGGCATTTAAATGCCAATCTGCTGCCATGTTTTGGCGTTTAAACGCCAGCTTTCCTTCTTATTCTGGCATCTAAACGCCAGTTTGTTGCCTTGTTCTGGCGTTTAAATGCCAGTCTGGTGCCCTATTCTGTCGTTTAAACGCCCAAAAAGGTGCCAGATTGGGCGTTTAAACGCCTAAACGCCAGTAAGTCTTTCCTCCAGGGTGTGCTATTTTCAATGCTGTTTTTGATTTTTCCTTTATTTTTGTAACTGTGTTAGTGACTTCACATGATCATCAACCTAAAAGAAAACAAAATAATATAGATAAAATTAAAATAAAATTGGGTTGCCTCCCAATAAGCGCTTCTTTATTGTCTTTAGATGGACCTCACTGAATGTTATTCTAGTCTCAATTTTGAGCACTCTTGCTCAATGTTGCTTTCAAGATAGTGCTTGACTCTTTCCCCATTAACAATGAATCTCTTGTCAGAATCAATATCCTGAAGCTCCACATATCCATATGGTGACACACCTGTAATCACATATGGTCCCCTCCACCGGGATTTTAATTTCCCAGGGAATAGTCTGAGTCTAGAGTTAAATAATTGGACTTTTTGTCCCGGTTCAAACACTCTGGATGACAATTTCTTGTCATGCCACTTTTTAGCTTTCTCCTTGTAAATTTTTGCATTTTCGAAAGCATTGAGTCTAAACTCTTCTAGCTCATTCAACTGGAGCGATCTTTTCTCTCCAACTAATTTAGCATCAAGGTTTAGGAATCTGGTTGCCCAGTAGGCTTTGTGTTCCAGTTCCACGGGCAATTGATAGGCCTTACCATACACAAGTTGGTATGGAGAAGTTCCTATAGGAGTCTTGAGTGCTGTTCTGTATGCCCACAGAGCATCATCCAAGCTTTTTGCCCAATCTTTTCTACAGGCCATTACAGTTCGTTCCAGGATCCTCTTTAGTTCTCTATTAGAGACCTCAGCTTGCCCATTTGTCTATGGATGATACGGAGTTGCCACCTTGTGGCTAATTCCATACCAGACCATAGCAGAGTAAAGCTGTTTATTGCAGAAATGAGTGCCTCCATCACTGATTATTGCTCTGGGACACCAAATCTACTGAAGATGTATTTCTAGAGGAACTTTATCACTATTTTAGTATCACTAGTGGGTGTTGCAATTGCCTCTACCCATTTAGATACATAGTCTACTGCCACCAGAATATAAGTGTTTGAGTATGAAGGTGGGAAAGGCCCCATGATGTCAATACCCCATACATCAAATAATTCAATCTCTAAGATCCCTTACTGAGGCATGGCGTAACCATGAGGCAGATTACCAGCTCTCTGGCAACTATCACAGTTCCGTACAAACTCTTGGGAGTCTTTATAGAGAGTAGGCCAGTAGAAGCCGCATTGGAAGACTTTTGTGGCTGTTCGCTCACTTCCGAAATGTCTTCCATATTGTGATCCATGGCAGTGCCAAAGGATCCTCTGCGCTTCTTCTCTAGGCACACATCTACGGATTATTTCGTCTACGCATCTCTTAAAGAGATATGGTTCATCCCACAAGTAGTACTTTGCATCAGAAATTAATTTTTTCGTTTGCTGCCTGCTGTACTCCTTGGGTATGAACCTTGCAGCCTTATAGTTTGTAATGTCTGCAAACCATGGTACTTCCTGAATGGCAAAGAGTTGCTCATCCGGAAAGGTTTTAGAGATCTCAGTGATGGGGAGGGACGCCCCTTCTACTGGTTCTATCCGGAACAGGTGATTTGCCACTTGGTTTTCTGTCCCTTTTCTTTCTCTTATTTTTACATCAAACTCTTGCAGAAGCAACACCTACCTTATGAGTCTGGGTTTTGAATCCTGCTTTGTGAGTAGATATTTAAGAGCAGCATGGTCAGTGTACACAATCACTTTTGACCCTACTAAGTTGGATCTGAACTTGTCAATGGCATAAACCACTGCAAGTAATTCCTTTTCTGTGGTTGTGTAGTTCTTCTGTGCATCATTTAGGACACGGCTGGCATAGTAAATGACATGTAGAAGTTTGTCATGCCTCTGTCCTAATACTACACCAATGGCATGGTCACTGGCATCACACATCAGTTCGAATGGTAATGTCCAATTTGGTGCAAAAATAACTGGTGCTGTAACCAACTTGGCTTTCAAGGTCTCAAATGCTTGCAGACACTCTGTGTCAAATATAAATGGCGTGTCAGCAGCTAGCAGATTACTTAGAGATTTTGTGATTTTTGAAAAATTCTTTATAAACTTCCTATAGAATCATGCATGCCCCAGAAAGCTTCTGATTGCCTTAACATTGGCAGGTGGTGGTAATTTTTCAATTACCTCTACCTTAGCTTCATCCATCTCTATTCCTCTATTTGAAATCTTGTGCCCAAGGACGATCCCTTCAGTCACCATAAAGTGACATTTTTCCCAGTTCAAAACCAGGTTAGTCTCTTGGCACCTTTTTAGAATAAGTGTCAGGTGATCAAGACAGGAGCTGAATGAGTCTCCATATATTGAGAAGTCATTCATGAAGACTTCCAGAAATTTCTCTACCATATCAGAGAAAATAGAGAGCATGCATCTCTAAAAGGTTGCAGGTGCATTACACAGCCCAAATGGCATCCTTCTGTAGGCAAATACTCCAGATGGGCATGTGAATGTTGTTTTCTCTTGATCCTGGGGATCTACTACAATTTGGTTGTAGCCTGAATAGCCATTGCAAAAAGCAGTAATGATCATGACCTACTAGTCTTTCTAGCATCTGGTCTATGAATGGTAGAGGAAAACGATCCTTTCTGGTGGCTGTATTGAGTCTTCTGTAGTCAATACACATGCGCCACCCTGTAACTGTTCTTGTAGAAACTAGTTCATTCTTTTCATTATGCACTACTGTCTTGCCTCCCTTCTTGGGGACAACTTAGACAGGACTCACCCAGGGGCTATCAGAAATAGGATAAATAATCTCAGCCTCTATTAGTTTAGTGACCTCTTTCTGCACTACTTCCTTCATGGCTGGATTCAGTCGCCTTTGTGGTTATACCAGTGGCTTAGCATTATCCTCCAAGAGGATCTTGTGCATGCATCTGGCTGGGCTAATGCCCTTAAGATCACTTATGGACCACCTAAGAGATGTCTTGTGTGTCCTTAGCACTTGAATCAGCGCTTCCTCTTCCAGTGGCTTTAAGGTAGAGCTTATGATCACAGGAAAAGTGTTGCCTTCTCCCAGAAATTCATATTTCAGGTATGGTGGCAGTGGTTTGAGCTCTGGTTTGGGGGGCTTTTCCTCTAATTGAGGAGTTTTCAGAGGTTCTTCTAATTCCTCCGGCTCCTCCAGATCAGGATGGACATCTTTAAATATATCCTCTAGCTCTGATTCAAGATTTTCAGTAATATTGACTTCTTCTACCAGAGAGTCAATAAGATCCACTTTCATGCAGTCTTTTGGTGTGTCTGGATACTGCATAGCTTTGATAGCATTCAATTTAAACTCATCCTCATTGACTCTCAGGGTCACTTCCCCCTTTTGGACATTAATGAGGGTGCGTCCAGTTGCTAAGAAAGGTCTTCCTAGAATGAGAGTTGCACTCTTGTGCTCCTCCATTTCCAGCACTACAAAGTCAGTGGAAAAGGCAAATGGCCCAACCTTGACAATCATGTCCTTAATTATGCCTGATGGGTATTTAATGGAGCCATCAGCAAGTTGAAGACAGATTCGGGTTGGTTTGATCTCTTCGGTCAAACCAAGCTTTTTAATAGTGGATGCAGGGATTAGGTTGATACTTGCCCCCAAGATCATATAGAGCTGTCTTGGTGTAAATTCCTTTTAGTGTGCATGGTATCATAAAGCTTTCGGGATCCTTAAGCTTCTCTGGTAAGCTTTTTAGAATGATTGCACCGCATTCCTCAGTGAGAAAAACTTTTTCAGTTTCTCTCCAATCCTTCTTATGGCTTAAGATTTCTTTCATGAACTTAGCATAAGAGGGTATTTGCTCAAGTGCTTCTGCAAACGGAATCTTTATTTCAAGAGTCCTAAGATAGTCTGCAAAGCGGGCAAATTGCTTCTCCTGTTTCACTTGGCAGAGTTTCTGAGGATAAGGTATTTTGGCTTTATATTCTTCAACCTTGGTTGCTGCAGGTTTATTTCCTACAAAAGTAGGCTGAGACGCCTTCTTGAGGGAGTTATTATCAGCACTTGCATGTGTCTGATCCCTTACTGGCGTTTGAACTCCAGGATTGGGTGCTGGATTGGCATTTAACGCCAGATTCCTACCCTGTTCTGGCATTTGAACGCCAGAATCGAACATGGAATTGGCGTTTGACGCCAACTTTTTACCCTTTTCTGGCATTTGAACGCCAGAACTGGGCATCCACTGGGCGTTTAACGCCAGTTTGTCACCCTTTTCTGGTGTTTGAACGCCATAATCATTCCTCTCTGGGCTCTTACTGTCCTTAGAGGGATTTTGGGTAGCATACCATTCGTCCTCTGTCAATTGTTCTTTCCTTGGCTTTCTGCTGCTTTGAGTTGATGTATTTAATGTTTTTCCACTCCTTAATTGAACAGCATGACATTCTTCTGTTATTTGTTTAGATAACTGTTGTCTTGTCAGGTCAAGTTGTGCTTCCATATTCTTATTAGCATCCCGAGTATCTTGTAACATTTCTTTAAATTCTACTAACTGTTTTGTCAGAGTGAGTAATTGCTGGTTGAGTTCAGCAACTTCTTCTAGAGGACTAAGGTCAGTAGATACTGCTTTAGCTTCTTCCTTCATGGAGGACTCACTACTCAAGTATAGATGCTGATTTCTAGCAACAATATCTATAAGCTCTTCAACCTCTTTAATTGTCTTTCTCATGTGTATAGATCCACCAGCTGAGTGGTCTAGAGATATCTGAGCTTTTTCTATAAGCCCATAGTAGAAAATGTCTAACTGCACCCATTCAGAAAACATTTCAGAGAGGTATTTCCTCAGCATCTCTCTGTACCTCTCCCAGGCGTTGTAAAGGAATTCATTATCCTCTTGTTCAAAGCTTTGGATGTCCAGCCTTAGCTGTGTCATCCTCTTGGGAGGGAAATAATGATTCAAAAATTTTTCTGACAGCTATTTCCATGTCCTTATGCTGGCCTTAGGTTGGTTATTTAACCACCTCTTAGCTTGGTCTTTTACAGCAAATGGAAATAGTAATAATCTGTAGACATCCTGGTCTACTTTCTTATCATGTATTGTGTCAGCAATCTGTAAGAACTGTGCCAAAAACTCAGTAGGTTCTTTCTGTGGAAGACTGGAATACTGGCAATTTCGCTGCACCATGATAATGAGTTGAGGATTCAACTCAAAACTACTGACTTCGATGGAGGGTATACAGATACTACTCCCATATGAAGCAGTAGTGGGGTTAGCATATGACCCCAGAGTCCTTCTGGACTGTTTATTTCCACTTAGTTCCATGATGGAGAAAGGGAGATGATGTGGATTTATTTTATTTATTTTATTATATATATATATTTTTTTGAAATAATAATAATAAAAATTGGAAACTAAAAAAAAGTAAAAAGAAAGATTTGAAAAATTTATGATGAGGATTTTCAAAAAAAATGAAGAAAGAGAAAGTAGTTAGTAAGTTTTGAAAAAAAAAGATATGATTGAAAAACAATTTAAAAAGATTTGATTTTGAAAACTGATGACTAATTTAATGCAAAACTTTTGAAAATTTGAGGAAAACACCAAGGAACACCAAACTTAAAAATTTTAAGATCAAAACACAAGAAAGATTCAAGAACATAAAAGGAACACCAAACTTAAAATTTTTAGAGAACCAAAAATAAATTTTCGTAATTTAAATAAAAACTAACAAGAGAACACCAAACTTAAAACATGTGACTAGACTCAAATAGAACAATCTAAAAGAAAAATAATAATTTTTTTGAAAAATTTTGAAAAGAAAATAAAAGACTCTTACCCAAAAGACAAAATTTTCCTAATCTAAGCAACAAGATGGACCGTCAGTTGTCCAAACTCAAACAATCCCCGGCAACAGCGCCAAAAACTTGGTGCACAAAATTGCAATCACACTTACAATTTTGCACAACTAACCAGCAAATGCACTGGGTCGTCCAAGTAATACCTTACGTTAGTAAGGATCGATCCCATGGAGATTGTCAGCTTGAAGCAAGCTATGGTTACCTTGTAACTCTTAGTCAGGAGATTGATAATAAAAAGGGTTTTGTTTGCAATGTAATAAAAGAGCATGAAATAAAAGGTACTTGTGATTCAATAATGGAGAACAGGTTGGAGTTTTGGAGATGCTCTATCATCTGAATCTCTGCTTTCCTACTGCCTTCTTCTTCACGCACGCAAGGCTCCTTCCATGGCAAGCTGTGTGTAGGGTGTCACCGTTGTCAATGGCTACTTCCCATCCTCTCAGTGAAAATGGTCCATGTGCGCTGTCACCGCATGACTAATCATCTGTCAGTTCTCGATCATGTTGGAATAGAATCCAGTGATCCTTTTGCGTCTGTCACTATACCCAACACTCGCGAGTTTGAAGCTTATCACAGTCATCCTTTACCAGATCCTACTCGGAATACCACAGACAAGGTTTAGACTTTCCAGATCTCAGGAATGGCCGCCAATAATCCTAGATTATACCACGAAGACTTCGATCTTTCGGAATGGAGGCTAAGAGATACACATTCAATCTAAGATAGAACAGAGGTGGTTGTCAGGCACGCGTTCATAAGTTGAGAATGGTGATGAGTGTCACAGATCATCACATTCATCATGTTTAAGTACGAATGAATATCTTAGAATGGAAACAAGCGTGATTGAATAGAAAATAGTGGTAATTGCATTAATCCATCGAGACACAGTAGAGCTCCTCACCCCCAACAATGGAGTTTAGAGACTCATTGATGAGCGGATAATTTATACGCTTTTGGCATTGTTTTACATAGTTTCTAGTATGTTTTAGTTACTTTTTAGTATATTTTTATTATTTTTTATACAAATTTCACATTTTTGGACTTTACTATGAGTTTGTGTGTTTTTCTGTGATTTCAGGTATTTTCTAGCTGAAATTGAGGGACTTGAGCAAAAATCTGATTCAGATGATAAGAAAGGACTGCAGATGCTGTTGGATTCTGACCTCCCTGCACTTGAAGTAGATTTTCTGGAGCTACAAAAGTCCAATTGGCGCGCTCTCAATTGAGTTGGAAAGTAGACATCTTGGGCTTTCCAGAAATGTATAATAGTCCATACTTAGCTCGAGATTTAATGGCTTAAACTGGCATCCAAACGCCCACCAGAGACCCTTTTTTGGCATAAAACACCAGAACTGGCACCAAAGCTGGAGTTAAACTCCAAGGATGGCCTATGCACATGAAAGCTTCAAGACTTAGCCCAAACACACACCAAGTGGGTCCCGGAAGTGAATTTCTGCACTATCTACTCATTTTCTGTAAACCTAGTTTACTAGTTTAGTATAAATAGCACTTTTTACTATTGTATTCGGAGTCTTTGACCTTTTGGGAGTTCTTCGAACCCTTTTTGGAGGCTGACCATTCGGCCATGCCTAGACCTTTTGTTCTTATGTATTTTCAACAGTGGATTTTCTACACCTCATAGATTAAGGTGAGGAACTCTGCTGTTCCTCGAGTATTAATACAAGTATTATTGTTTTTCTATTCAATTCACGCCTACTTCTCCTCCAAGATATACTGTTGTGCTTAATTCAGTTAAGTCAGAATGAAGGGGTGACCCGTGACAATCACTCAATCTTCATTACTCGCTTAGCCAAGATCCGCGTGCCTGACAACCACAAAGCGGTCTACATGATGTTCAACGTAGTCATTGGACGACAGCTGGAGTATATTCTCTTTGGTCTCTGACCCACGAATCTGAATCACCTCTCCTGACAATAGAGCATTCGAATTCGTGACGTTAGAACCTTCGTGGTATAAGCTAGAACCAATTGACAGCATTCTTGAGATCCGGAAAGTCTAAACCTTGTCTGTGGTATTCCGAGTAGGATTTGGGATGGGATAACTGTGACGAGCTTCAAACTCGTGACTGTTGGGCGTAGTGATAGTGTGCAAAAGAATAAATGTATTCTATTCTGACACGATCGAGAACCAACAGCTGATTAGTCATGCGGGAAATCGTAGAGGACATGTTTTCACTGAGAGGACGAATGGTAGCCATTGACAACGGTGATCCACCAACATATAGCTTGCCATGGAAGGGGGTACGCATGATTGGATGAGGACAGTAGGAAAGCAGAGGTTCAGAGGCAACAAAACATCTCCAAACGCTTATCTGAAATTCTCACCAAGAAACTACATAAGTGACTTTATTTTATTTTATGTTTTATTGTTCTTTTTACTATCAAACCTCATAACCATTTGAATCCGCCTGACTGAGATTTACAAGATGACCATAGCTTGCTTCAAGCCGACAATCTCCGTGGGATCGACCCTTACTCACGTAAGGTATTACTTGGACGACTCAGTGCACTTGATGGTTAGCTATGCAGAGTTGTGAAAAGTGTGAATCATAATTTCGCATACCAAGTTTTTGGCACCGTTGCCGGGGATTGTTTGAGTTTGGACAACTGACGGTTCATCTTGTTGCTCAGATTAGGTAATTTTCTTTTCAAAAAGTTTTCAAAAATCTTTTTAAAAAATTTTTTTCTTCTTTTTTTTTCGTTTTTTCTAAAAAAATTACTTTCGAAAAATCCAAAAAAATTAATAAAATCATAAAAACCAAAAATATTTTGTGTTTCCTATTTGAGTCTAGTGTCAATTTTTAAGTTTGGTGTCAATTGCATGTCTTTAAAAATTTGTGCATTTTTCGAAAACTCATGCATGGTGTTCTTCATGATCTTCAAGTTGTTCTTGGTAAGTCTTTTTATTTGATCTTGATATTTTCTTGTTTTGTGTTTTCTGTTGTTTCTCATATGCATTTTTGAATTCTTAATGTCCAAATATGAAAAATTTCTAAATTTGGTGTCTTGCATGTTTTTCTTTTCTTGAAAATTTTTCAAAAAAATAAGTCTTGATGTTCATCTTGATCTTCAATGTGTTCTTGGTGTTCATCTTGACATTCATAGTGTTCTTGCATGCATCATTGGTTTTGATTCATAATTTTCATGTTGTGAGTCATTTTTGTGTTTTTCTCTCTCCTCATTAAAAATTCAAAAATAAAAAAAATATCTTTTCCTTATTTTGCTCATAATTTTCGAAAATTTGAGTTGACTTAGTCAAAAATTTTTAAAACTTAGATATTTCTTATAAGTCAAGTCAAATTTTTAATTTAAAAAAAAAATCCTATCTTTTCAAAATCTTTTTCATTTTTTATTTTCGATAATTTTTAAAATTTATTTTCAAAATCTTTTTCTTATCTTTATTTCAAAATTTCAAAAAATTTACTAACAATTAATGTGATTGATTCAAAAATTTGAAGTTTGTTACTTTCTTGTTAAGAAAGGTTCAATCTTTAAATTCTAGAGTCATATCTTTTAGTTTCTTGTTAGTCAAGTAATCAATTTTAATTTTAAAAATCAATTCTTTTACAAAATATCTTTTTCAATAATATCTTTTCAAAATATCTTTTTCAAATCATATCTTTTTCAAAATTGATTTCAAAAATCTTTTCTAACTTCTTATCTTTTCAAAATTGATTTTCAAATCTTTTTTCAACTAACTAATTGACTTTTTGTTTGTTTCTTATCTTTTTCAAAACCACCTAACTACTTTTCTCTCTCTAATTTTCGAAAATTACCTCCCTCTTTTTCAAAATTCTTTTTTTTACTAATTATTTCAAATTTTAATTTTTATTTTATTCCTTTTCTTAATTTTCAAATTTTAACTTTAATATTTTTCTTTTATTTTAGTTAATTTTCGAAAACTCTTCTCTCTCATCTCTTTCTATTTATTTATTCATTTACTAACACTTCTCTTCATCTTAAAATTCGAACCTCCTCTTTCTCTTTGAGTTTGAATTTTTCTCTTTTCCTTCTTCTATTCTTTTCTTCTTCTACTAACATAAAGGAATCTCTCTACTGTGGTAAAGAGGATCCCTATTATTATTTTCTGTTCCCTTCTTTTTCATATGAGCAGGAGCAAGGACAAGGACATTCTTGTTGAAGCAGATCCTGAACCTGAAAGGACCCTAAGGAAAAAGTTAAGGGAAGCTAAAGCACAACCCTCTAAAGAGGACTTGACAGAAATTTTCAAAAAAGAAGAGGAGATGGCAGCCTAAAATAATAACAACAACAATAATGCAAGGAGGATGCTTGGTGACTATACTACACCTACTTCCAAATTTGATGGAAGAAGTATCTCAATCCCTGCCATTGGAGCAAACAATTTTGAGCTGAAATCTCAACTAGTTGCTCTAATGCAATAGAACTGCAAGTTTTATGGACTTCCATCAGAAGATCCCTATTAGTTTTTAACTGAGTTCTTGCAGATCTATGAGACTGTTAAGACTAATGGAGTAGATCCTGAAGTCTACAGGCTCATGCTTTTCCCTTTTACTGTAAGAGACAGAGCTAGAACATGGTTGGACTCACAACCTAAAGATAGCCTGGACTCTTGGGATAAGCTGGTCACGGCCTTCTTGGCTAAGTTCTTTCCTCCTCAAAAGCTGAGCAAGCTTAGAGTGGATGTTCAGACCTTCAAACAAAAAGATGGTGAATCCCTCTATGAAGCTTGGGAAAGATACAAGCAGATGACCAAAAAGTGTCCTTTTGACATGCTTTCAGAGTGGACCATTCTGGATATATTCTATTATGGTCTATTTGATTTCTCTAAGATGTCACTGGACTATTCTGCAGGTGGATCCATTCACCTAAAGAAAATGCCTACAGAAGCTCAAGAGCTTATTGAAATGGTTGCAAACAACCAATTCATGTACACTTCTGAGAGGAATCCTGTGAGTAATGGGACGCCTCAGAGGAAGGGAGTTCTTGAAATTGATGCCCTGAATGCCATATTAGCTCAGAACAAAATGTTGACTCAGTAAGTCAACATGATTTCTCAAAGTCTGAATGGATGGCAAAATGCATCCAACAGTACTAAAGAGGCATCTTCTGAAGAAGAAGCTTATGATCCTGAGAACCCTGCAATGGCAGAGGTAAATTACATGGGTGAACCTTATGGAAACACCTATAATTCCTCATGGAGAAATCATCCAAATTTCTCATGGAAGGATCAACAAAAGCCTCAACAAGGCTTTAATAATGGTGGAAGAAACAGGCTTAGCAATAGCAAGCCTTTTCCATCATCTTCTCAGCAACAGACAGAGAATTCTGAGCAGAGCTCCTCTAGCTTAGCAAACATAGTCTCTGAACTGTCTAAGGCCACTTTAAGTTTCATGAGTGAAACAAGGTCCTCCATTAGAAATTTAGAGGCACAAGTGGGACAGTTGAGTAAGAAAATCACTGAAACTCCTCCTAGTACTCTCCCAAGCAATACAGAAGAGAATCCAAAAAGATAGTGCAAGGCCATAACCTTGCTTGGTGTGACCGAATGCACAAGGGAGGAGAAGGACATGAATCCCAGTGAGGAAGACCTCCTAGGACGTACTCTGAACAAAAAAGAGTTCTAAACTGAGGAACCTAAGGAATCTGAAGCTCACCTAGAGACTATAGAGATTCCATTGAACCTCCTTTTACCATTCATGAGCTTTGAGAACTATTCTTCCTCTGAAGAGGATGAAGATGTAATTGAAGAGTAAGTTGCTCAATATCTAAGAGCCATCATGAAGTTGAATACCAAGTTGTTTGGTAATGAGACTTGGAAAGGTGAACCTCCCTTGCTCATTAGTGAACTAGATACATGGGTTCAGCAAACTCTACCTCAAAAGAAATAAGATCCTGGTAAATTCTTAATATCCTGTACCATAGGCACCATGACCTTTGAGAAGGCTCTGTGTGACCTGGGATCAGGTATAAATCTTATGCCACTCTTTGTAATGGAGAAGTTGGGGATCTTTGAGGTACAAGCTGCAAGAATCTCACTAGAGATGGCAGATAAATCAATGAAACAGGCTTATGGACTTGTAGAGGATGTCTTAGTGAAGGTTGAAGGCCTTTACGTCCCTGCTGACTTCATAATCCTAGACACTAGGAGGGATGAAAATGAATCCATCATCCTTGAAAGACTCTTCCTTGCCACAGCAAGTGCTGTGATTGATGTAGACAGAGGAGAGTTAGTCCTTCAATTGAATGAGGACTATCTTGTGTTCAAGACTCAAGGATCTTCTTCTGTAAACATGGAGAAGAAGCATGAAAAGCTTCTCTCAATACAGAGTCAAGCAGAGCCCCCACACTCAAACTCTAAGTTTGGTGTTGGGAGGCCACAATCATTCTATGAGCATCTGTGAAGCTCTGTAAGAGCTTCCTGTCAAGCTATTGACATTAAAGAAGCGCTTATTGGGAGGAAACCCAATTTTATTTATCTATGTTCATGTAAGTTTTCTATAGGTTGATGATCATGTGAAGTCATAAAAACAACTGCAAAATTAAAGCAGAATGAAAAATAGCATCAAAAACAGCACACCCTGGAGGACAGGCTTACTGGCGTTTAAACGCCAGTAAGGATAGCAGAATGGGTGTTTAACACCCAGTCTGGCAGCATTTTGGGTGTTAAACGCCAGAATTGGCAGCCAGACTGGCGTTTAACGCCAGAAAGGGGCACCAGCCTTGCGTTTAACGCCAGGAAAGGTAGCAGAACTGGCGTTTAATGCCAGATTTGGCACACAGTGGGTGTTTAAACGCTAGGAAGGTGCAAGAATGAGAATTCCTTGACACCTCAGGATCTGTGGACTCCACAGGATCCCCACCTACCCTACTTTACTCTCTCTCTTCTTCACACCTTTCCATAACACTATTCCCCAACACCCATCTACCTCACTGGTGCACGAAATTGTGATCACTACAACTTCGCACAACTAACCAGCAAGTGCACTGGGTCGTCCAAGTAATACCTTACGCGAGTAAGGGTCGATCCCACGGAGATTGGTGGTATGAAGCAAGCTATGGTCATCTTGTAAATCTCAGTCAGGCAGACTCAATTGGGTATAGATGATGATGAACGAAAATAATATAAAAGATAAAGATAGTGATACTTATGTATATCATTGGTGTAAGAGCTTCAGACAAGCGTATGAAGATGCCTTCCCTTCCGTCTCTCTGCTTTCCTACTGCCTTCATCCAATCCTTCTTACTCCTTTCCATGGCAAGCTCGTGTAAGGTCTCACTGTTGTCAGCAGCTACCTCCCATCCGCGCAGTGAAAGCTAATGCAAAGCACTCTGTCACAGTGCCGCCAATCACCGGTTTGGTTCCCTCCCCTACCGGAATAGAATAACTCTTTTGCGTCTGTCACTAACGCCCAGTAGGTTACAGGTTTGAAGCACATCACAGTCATTCAATCATTGAATCCTACTCAGAATACCACAGACAAGGTTTAGACCTTCCGGATTCTCTTGAATGCCGCCATCAGGTCCTGCCTATACCACGAGGATTCCGAAGAATCCAAGAGATATTCACTAAGCCTCAGATGCTTGTAGAACAAGAATGGTTGTCAGTCACCTTGTTCATGGGTGAGAATGGTGATGGGCGTCAATCATCACCTTCATCATGTTGAAGAACAAGTGATATCTTGGATAAAGAACAAGCGGAATTGAATGGAAGAACAATAGTAATTGCATTAATACTCGAGGTACAGCAGAGCTCCACACCTTAATCTATGGTGTGTAGAAACTCCACCGTTGAAAATACATAAGAACAAGGTCTAGGCATGGCCGAATGGCCAGCCTCCCAAAGATCAAAGGATCTAAAAACAATCCAAAGATTCAAAGATAGATGAAATACAATAGTAAAAGGTCCTATATATAGAAAACTAGTAGTCTAGGGTGTACATAGATGAGTAAATGACATAAAAATCCACTTCCGGGCCCACTTGGTGTGTGCTTGGGCTGAGCAATGAAGGAATTTCGTGTGGAGACGTTTTCTGGAGTTAAACGCCAGCTTTTAATCCAGTTTGGGCGTTTAACTCCCAATTAGGTGCCAGTTCCGGCGTTTAACGCTGGGAATTCTTGGGGTGACTTTGAACGCCGGTTTGGGCCATCAAATCTTGGGCAAAGTATGGACTATCATATATTGCTGGAAAGCCCAGGATGTCTACTTTCCAACGCCGTTGAGAGCGCGCCAATTGGGCTTCTGTAGCTCCAGAAAATCCACTTCGAGTGCAGGGAGGTCAGAATCCAACAGCATCTGCAGTCCTTTTCAGTCTCTGGATCAGATTTTTGCTCAGGACCCTCAATTTCAGTCAGAAAATACCTGAAATCACAGAAAAACACACAAACTCATAGTAAAGTCCAGAAAAGTGATTTTTAATTAAAAACTAATAAAAATATACTAAAAACTAACTAAAAGATACTAAAAACATACTAAAAACAATGCCAAAAAGCATACAAATTATCCGCTCATCACAACACCAAACTTAAATTGTTGCTTGTCCCCAAGCAACTGAAAATCAAATAAGATAAAAAGAAGAGAATATACTATAGACTCCAAATTATCAATGAAACATAGCTCCAAATTAGATGAGCGGGACTAGTAGCTTTTTGCCTCCAAACAGTTTTGGCATCTCACTTTATCCTCTGAGGTTCAGAATGATTGGCTTCTTTAGGAACTTAGAATCCAGATAGTGTTATTGATTCTCCTAGTTAAGTATGATGATTCTTGAACACAGCTACTTATTGAGTCTTGGCTGTGGCCCAAAGCACTCTGTCTTCCAGTATTACCACCGGATACATACATGCCACAGACACATAATTGGGTGAACCTTTTCAGATTGTGACTCAGCTTTGCTAAAGTCCCCAATTAGAGGTGTCCAGGGTTCTTAAGCACACTCTTATTGCCTTGGATCACAACTTTATTTCTTTCTTTTTCTTTCTTTTTTTCTTTCTTTTTCTTTTTCTCCCTTTTTTCGTTTTTTTTTTTTTGTATTCACTGCTTTTTCTTGCTTCAAGAATCATTTTTATGATTTTTCAGATCCTCAGTAACATGTCTCCTTTTTCATCATTCTTTCAAGAGCCAACAATTTTAACATTCATGAACAACAAATTCAAAAGACATATGCACTGTTCAAGCATACATTCAGAAAACAAAAAGTATTGTCACCACATCAAACTAATTAAGCTAGTTTTAAAGATGAATTTGAAATCCTGTACTTCTTGTTCTTTTGTGATTAAAAACAGTTTTCATTTAAGAAAAGTGATGGATTCATAGGACATTCATAACTTTAAGGCATAGACACTAAGACACTAATGATCACAAGACACAAACATAGATAAACATAAACATAGAAATTCGAAAAACAGAAAAATAAAGAACAAGGAGATTAAAGAACGGGTCCACCTTAGTGATGGCGGCTTGTTCTTCCTCTTGAAGATCCTATGGAGTGCTTGAGCTCCTCAATGTCTCTTCCTTGTCTTTGTTGCTCATCTCTCATGATTCTTTGATCTTCTCTAATTTCATGGAGGAGGATGGCATGTTCTTGGTGCTCTACCCTTAGTTGTCCCATGTTGGAACTCAATTCTCCTAGGGAGGTGTTTAGTTGCTCCCAATAGTCTTGTGGAGGAAAGTGCATCCCTTGAGGTATCTCAGGGATTTCTTGATGAGAGGGGTCTCTTGTTTGCTCCATCTTCTTCTTAGTGATGGGCTTGAGGTCATGCCTTCTCAGTTGAACCGGCTTTGGATGCCATAAATGGTTATGGAAAAACAAAAAGCAATGCTTTTACCACACCAAACTTAAAAGGTTTGCTCGTCCTCGAGCAAAAGAAGAAAGAAGAGAGTAGAAGAAGAAGAAATGGAGGAGAGGGAGATGGCTTGTGGTTCGGCCATAAGGGGAAGAAGTGGTGTTTTATGAAGGATGGATGTGAGTGGTGAAGAGAAAGAGATGTTGAGGTGATTGGTGAATGGGTGAAGAAGAAGAGAGAGAGTGGTGGGGTTGGTGGGGATCCTGTGGGGTCCACAGATCCTGAGGTGTCAAGGAAAAGTCATCCCTGCACCAAATGGCATCAAAATCCACGTTTTGAGGCATTTCTGGCGTTAAACGCCGGGCTGGTGCCCATTTCTGGCGTTTAACGCCAGGTTCTAGCCCTTTCCTGGCGTTTAACGCCAGTCTGGTGCCCCTTTCTGGCGTTAAACGCCCAGAATGGTGCCAGACTGGGCGTTAAACGCCCAACTGCTACCTTCACTGGCGTTTAAACGCCAGTGAGTTCTTCCTCCAGGGTGTGCTGTTTTTCTTCCTGTTTTTCATTCTGTTTTTGCTTTTTCAATGGATTTTGTGACTTCTTATGATCATCAACCTACAAAAAGATAAAATAACAAAAGAAAATAGTTAACTATAAAACATTGGGTTGCCTCCCAACAAGCGCTTCTTTAATGTCATTAGCTTGACAGAGGACTCCCATGGAGCCTCAGAGATGCTCAGAACCGTGTTGGAACCTCCCAACACCAAACTTAGAGTTTGAATGTGGGGGTTCAACACCAAACTTAGAGTTTGGTTGTGGCCTCCCAACACCAAACTTAGAGTCTGACTGTGGGGGCTCTGTTTGGCTCTGTTTTGAGAGAAGCTCTTCATGCTTCTTCTCCATGATGACAGAGGGATATCCTTGGGCCTTAAACACCAAGGATTCTTCATTCACTTGAATGATCAACTCTCCTCTATCAACATCAATCACAGCCTTTGCTGTGGCTAGGAAGGGTCTGCCAAGGATGATGGATTCATCCATGCACTTCCCAGTCTCTAGGACTATGAAATCAGTAGGGATGTAATGGTCTTCAATCTTCACCAAAACATTCTCTACAAGTCCATGAGCTTGTTTTCTTGAGTTGTCTGCCATCTCTAATGAGATTCTTGCAGCTTGCACCTCAATGATCCCTAATTTCTCCATTACAGAGAGGGGCATGAGGTTTACACTTGACCCTAAGTCACACAAGGCCTTCTTGAAGGTCATGGTGCCTATGGTACAAGGTATTGAAAACTTCCCAGGATCTTGTCTCTTTTGAGGTAATTTCTGCCTAGACAAGTCATCCAGTTCTTTGGTGAGCAAGGGAGGTTCATCCTCCCAAGTCTCATCTCCAAATAACTTATCATTTAGCTTCATGATTGCTCCAAGGTATTTAGCAACTTGCTCTTCAGTGACATACTCATCCTCTTCAGAGGAAGAATACTCATCAGAGCTCATGAAAGGCAGAAGTAAGTCCAATGGAATCTCTATGGTCTCATCTTGAGTCCCAAATTCCCATGGTTCCTCATTGGGGAACTCATTGGAGGCTAGTGCACGCCCATTGAGGTCTTCCTCAGTGGCGTTCACTTCCTCTCTATCCTCTCCAAATTCGGCCATATTGATGGCTTTGCACTCTCCTTTTGGATTTTCTTCTGTGTTGCTTGGGAGAGTACTTGGAGGGAGTTCAGTAACTTTCTTGCTCAGCTGTCCCACTTGTCCTTCCAAATTTCTGATGGAGGACCTTGTTTCATTCATGAAACTTTGGGTGGTTTCTCCATGAAGAATTATAGGTGTTTCCATAGGGTTCTCCTAGGTAATTCACCTCTTCCATGGAAGGGTTCTCAGGATCATAAGCTTCTTCTTTAGATGAAGCATCCTTAGTACTGCTTGGTGCATTTTGCATTCCAGACAGACTTTGAGAAATCAAATTGACTTGTTGAGTCAATATTTTATTCTGAGCCAAAATGGCATTCAGAGTATCAATCTCAAGAACTCCTTTCTTCTGACTTGTCCCATTGTTCACAGGATTCCTTTCAGAAGTGTACATGAATTGGTTATTTGCAACCATTTCAATTAGCTCTTGACTGTGTCACAGATTTGCAAGAACTCAGCTAAAAACTGATGAGGATCTTCCATTGGAAGTCCATGGAACTTGCAATTCTGTTGCATTAGAGAAACTAATTGAGGCTTTAGCTCAAAGTGTTTGCTCCAATGGCAGGGATAGAGATGCTTCTCCCATAGAAATCAGGAGTAGGTGCAGTAAAGTCACCCAGCACCTTCCTTGCATTGTTTGCATTATTGTTGTTTTCGGCTGCCATGGCTTCTTCTTCTTTGAAGAATTCGGTTAAGTCCTCTAAAGAGAGTTGTGCTTTGGCTTCTCTTAGCTTTCGCTTCAAGGTTCTTTCAGGTTCAGGGTCAGCTTCAACAAGAATGCCTTTGTCTTTGTTCCTGCTCATATGAAAGAGAAGAGAACAAGAAAATATGGAATCCTCTATGTCACAGTATAGAGATTCCTTGAGGTGTCAGAGGAAGAAAAATGGAAGACAGAGGTAGAAAATTCGAACTCATCAAAGAAGATGGAGTTCGAATTTTGCATTAAGGGATAGTGTTAGTCCAAAAATAGAAGGATGTGAGAAGAAGGGAAGTAATTTTCGAAAATTAAGTAAAAGATTTTGAAAACATTTTTGAAAAACACTAATTGATTTTCGAAAATAAAAGTGGAAAAGAAATCAAGTGATTTTGAAAAAGATTTTGAAATTAGAAGTTAAAAGAATTGATTGAAAACTATTTTGAAAAAGATGTGATTAAAAAGATTTGATTGAAAAGTTATAGTTTTAAAAAAGATGTGATTGAGAAGATATGATTTGAAAACAATTTTAAAAGATATGATTTGAAAACAATTTTAAAAGATATGATTTGAAAACAATTTTAAAAGATATGAATTTAAAAATTAATGACTTGCCTAACAAGAAAAGATATGATTCAAACATAAAACCTTCCTTAACAGAAAAGGCAAAAAATGTGCAATCAAATCATTAATTGTTAGTAAGTATCTTTGAAAAAGGAAAGAAATTGATTTTGAAAACATTTGATTGAAAAGATATGATTTGAAAAAGATTTGATTTTGAAAAACTTTGAAAACTTGAAAAAAATTGATTTTGAAAACAAAATCTTCCCCCTTTGCCATCCTGGCGTTAAACGCCCAGAATGGTGCACATTCTGGCGTTTAACGCCCAAAACTATACCCCTTTGGCGTTAAACGCCCAGCCAGGCACCCTGGCTGGCGTTTAAACGCCAGTCTGTCTTCTTCACTGGGCATTTTGAATGCCCAGCTTTTTCTGTGTGATTCCTCTGCAGTATGTTCCGAATCTTCAATTCTCTGTGTTATTGACTTGAAAAGACACAAATTAAAAATATTTTTGGATTTTTAATAATAAGGAATAATCAAAATGCAACTAAAATCAAATAACAATGCATGCAAGACACCAAACTTAGCAGTTTGTATACTATTGACACTAACAAAATGAGAATGCATATGAGAAACAACAAAACACTCAAGTCAATAGAATTCAAAGATCAAAACAAGGAAATCATCAAGAACAACTTGAAGATTAATAAAGACACATGCAAAAATTCGAAAAATGCAAGAAGAACAGAAACATGCAATTGACACCAAACTTAAAATGAGACTCTATGCTCAAACAAGAAATATTTTTTTTGGTTTTTATGATTTTGTAATTTTTTTTTTTTGGATTTTTCAAAAATTAAGTGAAAAGAAAAATAAAGGTATCAAAATTCTTAATGAGAATTCCAGGAATCATGCAATGTTAGTCTAAAGCTTTAGTCTAAAGGAATTAGACATAGCTAGCTAAGCTTCAGCAAGACATTGCATTCAAGAGCTAAATTGATGATGATCAATCAGCTTTGGTGATGATAAGAACATCACCTTGAAACACTAGAATTCATCTTCAAGAATTTCGAAAAAAAAAATAAATGCCTAATCTAAGCAACAAGATGAACCGTCAGTTGTCCATACACAAGAACAATCCCCGGCAACGGCGCCAAAAACTTGGTGCACGAAATTGTGATCACTACAACTTCGCACAACTAACCAGCAAGTGCACTGGGTCGTCCAAGTAATACCTTACGCGAGTAAGGGTCGATCCCACGGAGATTGGTGGTATGAAGCAAGCTATGGTCATCTTGTAAATCTCAGTCAGGCAGACTCAATTGGGTATAGATGATGATGAACGAAAATAATATAAAAGATAAAGATAGTGATACTTATGTATATCATTGGTGTAAGAGCTTCAGACAAGCGTATGAAGATGCCTTCCCTTCCGTCTCTCTGCTTTCCTACTGCCTTCATCCAATCCTTCTTACTCCTTTCCATGGCAAGCTCGTGTAAGGTCTCACTGTTGTCAGCAGCTACCTCCCATCCGCGCAGTGAAAGCTAATGCAAAGCACTCTGTCACAGTGCCGCCAATCACCGGTTTGGTTCCCTCCCCTACCGGAATAGAATAACTCTTTTGCGTCTGTCACTAACGCCCAGTAGGTTACAGGTTTGAAGCACATCACAGTCATTCAATCATTGAATCCTACTCAGAATACCACAGACAAGGTTTAGACCTTCCGGATTCTCTTGAATGCCGCCATCAGGTCCTGCCTATACCACGAGGATTCCGAAGAATCCAAGAGATATTCACTAAGCCTCAGATGCTTGTAGAACAAGAATGGTTGTCAGTCACCTTGTTCATGGGTGAGAATGGTGATGGGCGTCAATCATCACCTTCATCATGTTGAAGAACAAGTGATATCTTGGATAAAGAACAAGCGGAATTGAATGGAAGAACAATAGTAATTGCATTAATACTCGAGGTACAGCAGAGCTCCACACCTTAATCTATGGTGTGTAGAAACTCCACCGTTGAAAATACATAAGAACAAGGTCTAGGCATGGCCGAATGGCCAGCCTCCCAAAGATCAAAGGATCTAAAAACAATCCAAAGATTCAAAGATAGATGAAAATACAATAGTAAAAGGTCCTATATATAGAAAACTAGTAGTCTAGGGTGTACATAGATGAGTAAATGACATAAAAATCCACTTCCGGGCCCACTTGGTGTGTGCTTGGGCTGAGCAATGAAGGAATTTCGTGTGGAGACGTTTTCTGGAGTTAAACGCCAGCTTTTAATCCAGTTTGGGCGTTTAACTCCCAATTAGGTGCCAGTTCCGGCGTTTAACGCTGGGAATTCTTGGGGTGACTTTGAACGCCGGTTTGGGCCATCAAATCTTGGGCAAAGTATGGACTATCATATATTGCTGGAAAGCCCAGGATGTCTACTTTCCAACGCCGTTGAGAGCGCGCCAATTGGGCTTCTGTAGCTCCAGAAAATCCACTTCGAGTGCAGGGAGGTCAGAATCCAACAGCATCTGCAGTCCTTTTCAGTCTCTGGATCAGATTTTTGCTCAGGACCCTCAATTTCAGTCAGAAAATACCTGAAATCACAGAAAAACACACAAACTCATAGTAAAGTCCAGAAAAGTGATTTTTAATTAAAAACTAATAAAAATATACTAAAAACTAACTAAAAGATACTAAAAACATACTAAAAACAATGCCAAAAAGCATACAAATTATCCGCTCATCACTCACCATTCAAATTCAAACCATTTTCCTCCAAAACCCACCCATTCTCCACACGATTACCCTCTCTCCCTTACCCTATAAATAACCCTCTTTACCACCTTCCATTTCACACATCTCCAACACTAAACCCCCTTGGCCGAATTCCCACACCTCCATGTCCTCTCTTTCTTCTTCTTCTTCTCCTCCTTCCTTTCCTCTTTTGCTCGAGGACGAGCAAACCTCTTAAGTTTGGTGTGAGAAAAAGCTGTGCTTTTTCTTTTTCCATAACCATTAATGGCACCTAAGGTCGGAGAAACCTCTAGGAAGAGGAAAGGGAAGGCAATTGCTTCCAACTCCGAGTCATGGGAGATGGAGAGATTCATCTCAAAAGTCCATCACTAAAAAGAGGATGGAGCAAACAAGAGAGCCCACTCATGGACCTCAACAAGAGCATGAGGAAGTCCCTCATCAAGAAATCCCTAAGATGCCTCAAGGGATGCATTTTTCTCCACATAACTATTGGGATCAACTCAACACCTCTTTAGGAGATTTGAGTTCCAATATGGAGCAACTAAGGATGGAGCACCAAGAGCACTCTATTATCCTCTGTGAAATTAGAGAAGACCAAAGAGCTATAAGGGAGGAGCAACAAAGGCAAGGAAGAGATATTGAGGAGCTTAAGCACTCTACAGAATCTTCAAGAGGAAGAACTAGCCGCCATCAAAAAGGTGGACCCGTTCTTTAATTTCCTTGTTCTTATTTTTCTATTTTTCATTTCTTGTGCTTTATGTTTTGTCTATGTTTGTGTCTTTATTACATGATCATTAGTGTCTAGTGTCTATGCCTTGAAGCTATGAATGTCCCATAAATCCTTCACCTTTCTTAAATGAAAAATGTTTCTATTTGCAAAAAGGACAAGTACATGAATTTCGAATTCTATCTTGAAATTAGTTTAATTATTTTGATGTGGTGGCAATACTTTTTGTTTTTTGAATGAATGCTTGAACAGTGCATATTTTCTATAGTGAAGTTTATGAATGTTAAAATTGTTGGCTCTTGAAAGAATGATGAACAAAGAGAAATGTTATTGATAATCTAAAAAATCATAAAATTGATTTTTGAAGCAAGAAAAAGCAGTGAAAAATACAAAGCTTGCGGAAAAAATAAAGAATTAAGGAAAGAAAAAGAAAAAGCAAGCATAAAAAGCCAATAGCCCTTTAAACCAAAAGGCAAGGGTAAAAAGGATCCAAGGCTTTGAGCATTAATGGATAGGAGGGCCTAAAGGAATAAAATCCTGGCCTAAGCGGCTAAATCAAGCTGTCCCTAACCATGTACTTGTGTCATGAAGGTCCAAGTGAAAAGCTTGAGAATGAATGGTTAAAGTCGTGATCCAAAGCAAAAGAGTGTGCTTAAAAACTCTGGACACCTCTAACTGGGGACTCTAGCAAAGCTGAGTCACAATCTGAAAAGGTTCACCTAGTTATGTGTCTATGGCATTTATGTATCCGGTGGTAATACTGGAAAACAAGATGCTTAGGGTCACGGCCAAGACTCATAAAGTAGCTGTGTTCAAGAATCAACATATTGAACTAGGAGAATCAATAACACTATCTGAATTCTGAGTTCCTATGGATGCCAATCATTCTGAACTTCAAAGGATAAAGTGAGATACCAAAACTGTTCAGAAGCAAAAAGTTACTAGCCCTGCTCATCTAATTGGGATTAAGCTTCATTGATATTTTGATATTTATTGTATATTCTCTTCTTTTTATTCTATTTTGTTTCATTTGCTTAAGGACAAGTGGTGCATGAAATTGCAATCACACCTTTGCAATCCGCACAACTAACCAGCAAGTGCACTGGGTCATCCAAGTAATACCTTACGTGAGTAAGGGTCGATCCCACGGAGATTGTTGGTATGAAGCAAGCTATGGTTATCTTATTAATCTTAGTCAGTATGCCAATAAGGTTCTTTGAATTTAATTGTAAAAAGTGAAAGTGTTTGGAATAAGTAATTGTTACTCAATAATGGAGAATATGTTGGAGTTTTGGAGATGCTTTGTCCTCTGAATTTCAGCTTTTCCCTTGTCCTCCTATTCACACACGCAAGGCTCCTTCCATGGCAAGCTGTATGTAGGGCGTCACCGTTGTCAATGGCTACTTCCCATCCTTTCAGTGAAAATGGTCCAAATGCTCTGTCACAGCACGACTAATCATCTGTTGGTTCTCGATCATGTCGGAATAGGATCCATTGATCCTTTTGCGTCTGTCACTACGCCCAACAATCGCGAGTTTAAAGCTCGTCACAGCCATTCAATCATTGAATCCTACTCGGAATACCACAGACAAGGTTTAGACTTTCCGGATTCTCATGAATGCCGCCATAAATTCTAGCTTATACCACGAAGATTCTGATTAAGAAATCTAAGAGATACTCATTCAATCTGATGTAGAACGGAGGTGGTTGTCAAGCACATGTTCATGGATTGAGGAAGGTGATGAGTGTCACGGATCATCACCTTCTTCATAGTGAAGCGCGAATGAACATCTTTGATAGGAACAA
The DNA here is from genome assembly GCF_014773155.1 of Arachis stenosperma. Taxonomy (NCBI): domain Eukaryota; kingdom Viridiplantae; phylum Streptophyta; class Magnoliopsida; order Fabales; family Fabaceae; genus Arachis; species Arachis stenosperma. The sequence goes on along the minus strand of NC_080377.1, from coordinate 61,916,065 downwards.
GCATGTTTGAATGGAAAACAGAAATAATTGCATTAATTCATTGAGACGCTGCAGAGCTCCTCACCCCCAACAATGGAGTTTAGAGACTCATGCCGTCAAAGAGTATAAAATTCAGATCTAAAAATGTTATGAGATAATCTCTAAAAGTTGTTTAAATACTAAACTAGTAACCTAGGTTTACAGAAAATGAGTAAACTAGGATGGATAGTGCAGAAATCCACTTCTGGGGCCCACTTGGTGTGTGCTGGGGCTGAGACTTAAGCTTCTCATATGCCTGGGCTGTTTCTGGCATTGAACTCTAACTTGCATCCTGTTTCTAGCGCTGAACGCCAAACTGCAACATGGAACTGGCGTTGAATGCCAGTTTACGTCATTTATCTTCGCGCAAAGTATGGACTATTATATATTGCTGGAAAATCCTGGATGTCTACTTTCCAACCCAATTGAGAGCGTGCCAATTGGACTCTTGTAGCTCCAAAAAATCCATTCCGAGTGCAGGGAGGTCAGAATCCAATAGCATCAGCAATCCTTTTTCAGCCTAAATCAGATTTTTGCTCAGCTCCCTCAATTTCAGCCAGAAAATACCTGAAATTATAGAAAAGTATACAAACTCATAGTAAAGTCCAGAAATAAGAATTTTGCCTAAAAAATAATAAAATTATACTAAAAACTGACTAAAACATACTAAAATCTACATGAAATTAGCCCCAAAAAGCGTATAAAATATCCGCTCATCACAATACCAAACTTAAACTGTTGCTTGTCCTCAAGCAACTAGATAAATAAAATAGGATAAAAAATTAAGAAGCAATAATATCTTAGAGTTTCAAATGAAGCTCAGATTCTAATCAGATAAGTGGGACTATTAGCTTTTTGCCTCTGAATAGTTTTGGCATCTCACTTTATCCTTTGAAATCCAGAATGATTGGCATCCATAGGAACTTAGAATTCAGATAGTATTATTGATTCTCCTAGTTTAGTATGTTGATTCTTGAACACAGTTACTTTATGAGTCTTAGTCGTGGCCCTAAGCACTTTGTTTTCCAGTATTACCACCGGATACATAAATGCCACAGACACATAATTGGGTGAACCTTTTCAGATTGTGACTTAGCTTTGCCAGAGTCCCCAATTAGAGGTGTCCAGAGTTCTTAAGCACACTCTTTTACTTTAGATCACGACTTTAACCACTCAGTCTCAAGCTTTTCACTTGGACCTGCATGCCACAAGCACATGATTAAGGACAGCTTGATTTAGCCGCTTAGGTCTGGATTTATTTCCTTGGGCCCTCCTATCCATTGATGCTCAAAGCCTTGGATCCTTTTCACCTTTGCCTTTTGGTTTAAAGGGCTATTGGCTTTTTTTACCTCTTTTGCTTCTCCTTTTTTTATTTTTTTATTTTTTACACTGCTTTTTCTTGCTTCAAGAATCACTTTCATGATTTTTCAGATCAACAATAATATTTCTCTTGTTCATCATTCTTTCAAGAGTCAACAATTTTAACATTCATAAAATTCAATATCAAAAATATGCATTGTTCAGGCATTCATTCAGAAGACAAAAAGTATTGCCACCACATCTAAATAATTAGAATTTTCCTTATTAAAAGCTCGAAAAATATTGCCTCTTTATTCTAAAAGTCTACTATTTTATTCATGTTTGATGATGATGAGAAAAATAAATTATAGCTTAATTGGAGATAAAATCAAGATAGAGATACTAATTACTACTACTCATATATAACTTCTAAGGTAAATTCCTAATAAGAATAATTATCACAGAGTTAAGTTTAAGATTAGGACTCAACAACCTTTGATTTGGGAGATGATGGGTGCTCCTTCAACTTGTGGGGTGTCTGGTCCTTCAAGAGACAGCTTCTGGCACTTCAGCTCCTGTATCTCCGAATATTCGTCTTCTTTCAGATCGAATTTAACTTCCAGGATCACTGATTTCAGACCCATTATTTTGTGGTAATGGTCTGCATGTTCTTTGGTTAAGAACTTCTCTTAATTCAAAAGTAGTTTTGGAATATTCTCTTTCTTGCCTCTTAAAGTAGTTTGTTTTCATTCAGGTGCCATGATCTTGATGAGTTTTAGCTCAGTGATCATGGAAAAACACACCAAACTTAGAGGTTTGCTTGTCCTCAAGCAAAAGAAAGGAAAGGAGGGGAATAGAAGGAGAGGCGATTTCGAAAATTCAAAAGATATGATGAGATTTTGAAAAAGATAACTTTGAATTTAAAAAGATAATATGATGAGTTTGAAAAATATTTGAGAAGAGATTAAAAAGATTTGAAAAGAATTCAAAAAGATAATTGAGTTTTGAAAAAGGTTTGAAAAGATAATGAAGAAAAATTAAGAAACATGTTTAGGATTAAAAATTTTTGGAATTGAAGTTGAAAGATGAGAGTTTGTAATATGTTTATGCAAGAAATCATTTATTGAAACATGAAAAATGGAAAAAATTTAAAGTGAAAACGAATTTATCTCCTCCCCACAATCCTGGCGTTAAACACCCAAACGCTGCATGTTTTGGGCATTTAACGCCCATCTGTAGCTTCTCCTGGGCGTTCAACGCCCAGCTGTTGCTTCTAGCTGGCGTTGAACGCCAGAAACTCCTTTGTCACTGGGCATTTTTTTGAACGTCCAGGACGCTGTAAATATTGCGTTAAACCCCCAGAAGGTGCTTCTTTCTGGCGTTCAACGCCCAGAAGATGCTCCTTTCTAGCGTTTAACGCCATGATGGCTATCTCTACTGGCGTTGAACACCCAGTAGATGCTTCTTTTGGGCGTTCAACGCCCAAAACAGCTCTTACTAGCTTTTTCGCACCAGTGAGCTTTTTGCTGTTTTATCTTCTGAATCCTTCTGTAACTTTGTGAACTCAAGCAATTGCTATTTTACCTTGAAGATAATTGACATAAACATGTAAAAATCAATTAATTAACAAATAAGCTTTGTAAATGGCTGGGTTGCCTCCCAGCAAGCGCTTCTTTATTGTCTTTAGCTGGACTATTACTGAGCTTTAATCAAGTCTCAGTTTTGAGCATTCTTGCTCAAAATTGCTTTCAAGATAATGTTTGACTCTCTGTCCATTAACAATGAACTTTTTGTTAGAATTATTA